>NC_051307.1:155995272-156298302 GCF_015220235.1 Choloepus didactylus | reverse complement strand
CATTTCTAAATGCGTCTGCTTATATTAATGTCCCTGCCACCTTCTGGACTATCCTCAGAGGCATCGCCTTGCGCGCGTTTGCCAATTGCTCTACCTGTCGGCCTAATAAATTCACCAAGCTCTTCCAGGAGCCGAGTAAGCCTTTCGCCACCTTTGTCTCCAGAGTCGAAGAAACCTGCGCCAGGAAGGTAAGTGATCCCCAGGCCCAATATTACATGTGCCCATCCTCAAATCCTGGAAAATCGTACTGTAATTCCCCCAACAAGTACTACTGTGCATACTGGGGGTGTGAGACATTAGCCAATAATTGAAAGCCTCCTGTTCCTAATCATTACCTTACCTTAAAGTGGGCCCCTACAGGGTGCAAACTCCCTACTGTTAACTGGCTCGGCCAAGAAAGTAAGGGATCCTGCACACATCTTAATCTTACAGTGCAGCTCCCCACTAATCCCTCCTGGTTACTCGGTCAAACTTGAGGCTTCAGAATCTATGAAAAAGAAACCGACCGAGAATCACTTATTCTAATAAAAAAGGAGGCTTTAAACCAACCAAAGAAAGATACTGTTATAAAAAAGCCCTTTAACATTGGTCCCAATAAAATCATTAACCCCCTTTTTCCACAGCTCTCCAGCCGCACCTTAGTTCCAACTAAACGCACTTCAACTACATCTCAAACACCACCACCCCAGCTTCCTCTGCCCCCTTCTCGTTATTCCTCTCCCCTCCTCAGCCTCATCCAAGCCGCCTTTGCCTCAGTGAACTCCTCCAACCCCAATTTTACCTCCTCCTGCTGGCTCTGCCTCTCCACCTCTTCCTCACTGTACGAGCCCGTTGCCTCCAACCTCTCCTTTTCAGAAAGCACAGAAGACAGCCCCTCAGAATGCAGTTGGAATACCTCTGCCGTCCCCCTAACCTTTCATTCAGTCTCCTATACGGGAAAGTGCGTCCGCCCTCGCTCCAGTAACTCTCCCGACCTCACTGCCTGTGCCAGCTACTCATCTCCTAGCAGCTCGGCAAAATTTCTCATTCCTCATAACTCCTCCCAATGGCTCTGCTCCTCTACAGGACTTACCCCCTGTCTCAGCACGAATATCATCAGCGAATATAAAGAAACTTGCCTCCTAATTGTCCTTATCCCTAGGGTCTTATATCATAGCGAAGAAGACTTCTTCCTCCGTCTGGAAAGAACTGCAGCTCCTGCCCTTCTGCAAAAGCGAGAGCCCATCACCGTCCTTACAATTGCCTCCCTCCTAGGTCTTGCCGGCGCTGGCACCGGAATCGCTGCACTAGCCAGTCAAGGCTCCGCCCTAACTCACCTCAGGGCGGCTGTTGACGAGGACATTCGTCACTTACAAAACGCTATTTACCATCTAAAAAATTCTGTCAATTCCCTCTCTGAGGTCGTGCTCCAAAACCGCCGAGGTCTTGACCTTCTCCTCCTCAAAGAAGGAGGCCTCTGCGCCGCCCTAGGAGAAGAGTGCTGTGTTTATGCCAATTCCACAGGTCTCGTCGAGGACAGCCTGAAAAGGGTCCGAGAAGGACTGGAAAAGCGTAAAAGAGATCGTGAAGCCACCAGTTATTGGTCCAGTTTTTTCACTCCCATCCTCCCATACATCCTTCCTTTTCTTGGCCCCCTATTAATAATTATTCTAGCTCTCATCTTAGGACCCTGCATCATCCGCAAAATTGTCCAGCTTGTAAGAAAACAAACAGATGCCCTTTTTTCCTCGTTCGTGCAAATCCAGTATCAGCGACTCGCCACCTCTGACGCCCCCCACTCCAAGATGACAGCCAACCCTCCGCGACCTCAACGCCACCGGTCAACCCGCCGACCGCGAGGCCCTTCTCAATCACCTGAACATCGCTCTCACCTCGAGTTCCAGCTTCTCTGAACCCCTGAACTTTAAACCCATGAACTTTATACCCCTGAACTTTAAACCCCTCACCTTCTCCCAGCCCGCTGCAGCGGAGCCCTTGTCAAGCGCCCGGGCACCACACCTACACTGAACTCCAGCCTCGCTGAGCCACCGTCAACCCCTTTTTCCCTTCCCTTACCTCCCCCTTCCCTCACCCTTAGCGGACCTCTCCGGTAAAGCCTCTTCCTCTAATTAGAAAAGAAAGGGGAATTGCGGGTAGCTGAGCTTGTGCCTCGACTTACCAGGCCTGGGCCAGGGGACTTGATATCACCCCCTGGGGAGGGTAGTAGGTACGGGCGTGAGTGCCCTCTGCAGCCCCCCCCGAGCCTGAGGAGCGAGGTCAAGGCAGCTCCCTTTTCCTCACCCAAAATGCCACTGGCAGGGGAGGCTTGCCGGAGGAAACCGCCTTTCTCCCAACTGCCCTTTCCCCACTTCCTTATCTTACCCACCCACTCCCTGGTGCCAAGGCCACTCCTGCCACCGCCAGTGCGCATGCACCGTGGCCAGAACAACCCCCGCCCGCTGCAGCGGCTCCTGCGTCCTCTCAGAACCAATCCTAGCCCCTATCCCTTCAATATTGCCATTTTAGGCTACTTCACCTCCTTTCCAGCCCTGCCCCTCTTACCAGCCTATATAACCTGTAATCACCCCTGAATAAATCTCTTTGGCGCATACCCCTACTGGATGAAGAGTGTTTTTGTCCTTATCGCCGCCCTCCTTGCACGCCTCTCGCCGAGGACTCTGGCCAACGTCCTCCGCCTCGCCCTCGCCTCCGGGAAAGAGCCCCCGCCGCCGGTAACCTTTAAGCAGCCCCGAGAGCTGAGGGCTCGGCTACCGGCCGCCACTCCCCCTAGAAGCAGTAACCCCGACCGCAATACATTTTAAAACTTAGCTTGAGAGAAATCAGAGAGAAGAGAGGAAAATGGAATGCTAGAGGGCTGTGTCAATGCCAGAGGAAAGGAGGTGACAGAGAGAAAAAGTCAGAAGATGGGGAGAGGCAAGGTTTTGGAAAGAAACTTCTGGCATGAAGAGACTGATCTTCACCAGAAGCACAAACAGCAACTTTGGTTCCTGCTGCTGAGTCAAAAATGAGGGAGAAAAGTGAAACCCTAATAGACAGGATTAATGGGGCAGATCAGGAGGCAGGAGCAGCACCTAAGGGTAACAGGCCAGGAAATACCCAAGGATGCAGGTGACAGGAGTGAGACTGTTCAAAAGACATGTTCAAGTCCTAACCTCTGGTCCCATTTGCACCTAGGACCTTTGAGGATGTTAATTTGAGAATTGTCATCTTTGCAATATTGAATCTTTTTATCTAAAAACATGGGATAACAACATTTATTCTATTCTTTTTTTATGTCCTTTGGTAAAGTTTTATGGTATTATTCAAGTATGTCTTGCACATTTCTTGTTAGATTTATCCCTAGGCTTAACATAGTTTTTTCCAAACTAATTGAGGGTGGGCTTTAATCCAATATGGATGAAGTCCTTATAAGAAAGGAAATTGGACACAGAAATGGGAACTAGAGGAGGAGGCAGGAAGAGACAGATCACCACGTGACAGAGGATTTTTGGAGATCCACCACTAGAATGCTTCAGACTTTGGAGAACTCATGGCCTTGCTGACACCTCCAAAAGTGTAAGCCAATAAATATCTGTTTTTAAATATCAGCCAGTGTGGTATTTGTCATAGCAGCCCTGGCAAACCAAGACAGACCTGGAGGAGAGTGGAGTCCTCGCGTTTGGCTTAGGTAAGCTTCTGCTTACAGGTGGGAAGGAGCAGAGGAGATGGATCACGTGAAACAGCCCAGGGGTGCCAGGAACATAAGGCTCAAAAGGGAAGTGGGAGTTAAGAGGTTTTATCAATATGGAGTGTGCATGAAGGAGGAGATGGAACCTCAAGTGAGATCTGGAGGCAGGGGGCTGCGATGTGGCAAATGCTGGGCTTGTGGTAATTCAAGTGAGTCTGGAGCCCAGAATATTTTCTTTCTATGTCTCACATTTGTTCTCTCCGTCTTCCTTCTCCCAGACATCACCAAGCATCTGCTACACCCCCTGGCTGGCAACAGAAACATGGGTTCTGAGAACATAATGTTGCTTGGGCTAAATTTGGTGGGTGTGGAGTTGGGGTGAGAGCTGTTATTCTTGTGTGCCCTATTGACTTTTATAGTCTTAGAAAACAGGACACCCAAGAGACCTGGGATTGGATACATCTGACCTCCTTGGATCTTCAGGAGCCGCACCCGTTCCGGGTAGACAACTCGGGGAGCAGCTGCTACTGGAGGAGACACTCAGACTCCATCTGGGGAGCTCCCCTGGCTGAGACTCAGTGGAATGCAAATCTGGGGAGAGGAGGTCTTTAGTTTCTTTGGACTTTAATTTGCAAAAGGAAGGGAACTCTAGTTTTGAACTTTGATTTTTCCTTGCAGAATTTAATAATGGAAAGGGATCCATAGGGCTCAAATTCAGGGTATTTTAAAGTTGTTGGCCTTGTGCTGCTTGGGTATATTTATGCTGTCATGTGGCGTTTATGGTACAACTTCCTCTGGTGAGTTATATTGGACAGAGTGGCGTGTAATTTGAGATGGGAAATACAATCAGGGTGAATTTTTGGCCTAGGGTGCAGCAGGGACTTGCAGTGATTTTACTTAATGCTCCATTCTGAGCATTTCAGAGGCTTCTGGGAGTAACAGCTGAACTGCCCATCCCTCGGGTGTCTGGGTAGTAATGAAAGTAATTAAATTAGTGAGGCAGGGCTGCTTTTCTGGCACAGGCATACTCCAGCCTGGCTGTTTAGCCCAATTGGGTAAGTGCACACACCTGGGTGGAGTTAAGGCCGAATCCTTATTCCACTTCCCAGCCTGCTAAATCAATCCTCATAAGGACTACAGAGTTGCTAACATTTGGAAGGCTACATATTGACCAAGAAGTGGAGTGGGAGAGTCGAGGGCACCACTCACAGATGGGAAGCTAACCTGTAACAGGGACAGGGGTTGGTGAGTAGACAATATTTGTGCAAAGACAAATACACCCCTTTTTGCTTTATCAGGATGCTTGGTGTATAGAGCTGGGGCCAGACTCCAGTTCCCATTTGCCCCCTCAATGGGTGCTTTTGTGCAGTGCACCAACTGCACAGCCATATGAAGCCAGCCTGCATACTCTTTCCTGCACTTACACTGGGCAGTCACCAGGGGCACTTGCATCTGAAAGTCTCCACTCTGCAGGGAAGCACTAGGCGAGGCCTGCTACTGAGATGTCCAGCCTTCTGTCCTCTGTGCTCTCTATTCAGCTTCCCAGGGCCTGTGGTCTTTAAGTGGGGGAAGAATGGTGAAGGAAAGAGTCCTCTACAGTTCTGCTTGAGCAGGGAGCACTTGTGCCTTGGGGGTTATTGGGCATTTGCCTAACCCATGAGGATAACTGATCCTCAGGTCCCTTCCTAGCTAGCAGCTATTGTGATGTCCTCTGTCCACCAGAACCTTAAGCTTCTGGAGGGCTGAGAGGAAGAATGCGTCCAACTCACCCAAATCCCTAACAACAACAACAACAACAACAACGATTGCTTATATAACAACATGAAGTCTTGTGGTGTTCAAAATCTTTTTTAAAAAAAAATTTTACGTTGTGGCTGAAGATCCTATGCTGTGGCCTCTGTCGGGAGTGAATGATGTGTACACCCACACTTTGCTCCGTTAGAGGGTTGCTTTTGCTTCTCCATGAACCCCCTGGCTGAAAAACCCTTCCTGTATAATAAGAAACACACTCAGGCAGCGTGAGCCTTGATAAGACAGGACAGTGTATGGTACGTGTGTGTGTATGTATGGGCGGGGGGAGCATGGGTGGCTAACACAATTTTAACCAGAATTGTCACTCCAACAGGCAGGCCAAGACAATTCCATCAACATAGTCACCTATGACACAAATCTGTCAGTGTTCTAGGGCTGCTGTAACAAACTACTGCAAACCAGGTGGCTTAAAACAACAGAAATCTATCATCTCACAGTTCTGGAGGCCGGAAGTCCAAACTCCAGGTATCAGCAGGGTCATGCTCCCTCTGAAACCTGTAGGGGAGGCTCCTTCTTGCTTCTCTAGCTTCTGGTGTTTGCCAGCAAGGCTTGGTGTCTTTGGCTTGTAGCTGCATCACTCCAATCTCTGCTTCCCTCTTTGCATAGCCTTTTCCTTGTGTGTCAGCTGCAGCTCTTCCCCTCTTCTTCTAAGGGCACCCATCATATTGGAGTAGGGCCCAACCTAATTCAGTATGAATATCTTGACTTGAATACATCTGTGAAGACCCTATTTCCAAATAAGGTCACATTCACAGGTACTGGAGCCAGGACTTCAGCATATCTTTTGGGGAATATGAGTCAACCCAATACAATGACCAAGAAGTGAAGTGGACAAAAGAATGTATTGAACATGAGTGAACCCAGTCCCCACACAGAGAGGAATAACAAATACAGTTGACATCATTCTATACATGAACTAGAGGAGCTACGTGGTGAGTTCCCATCACCATTTCCAAGTCCTACAAAGAGCTTAGGGCAATCAGCCCATATCTGTTCTTTTCCAGCTTCTGCCTCTTCACATTACGAGTTCCTAAGGTCCGGGGCTGCTTATGCTGGTCAGTCTACTTTTTCCGTCAGTGCCAAATCCTTTGTCTTTGTTTCTGCAAGTGCTCAACATTCATTGTAAGCACTACTTCTGAGAAGGCTTTCCAGTCCTCCTTGGAGCTTTGCATGAGCCTGACTGCTTGGCTTTGATTTAATTCAGGAATGGCTGCTGAGGCTGCAGCTTTTTGCTTTTCTCTAAACCGAATGCCTCAGTGCCAGGGTTTGCCTGGGACTGAGCGGTTTCCTGGGACATGAACTTTTGGTGCTGTCACTGAGAATGTTCTGGGTAAACTGGGATGAGTTGGTCACCCTGCCTACTGTCCTAATTTCTCCTTTTTTTTTTTAATGGTCATGTTCTCCCTGCGCTGATGAGAATTCTCTGCTGCTTCTACTGCCACCCCTTTTGACCTTCTCGCCTTTCCCTTGAGCCTGTGGCCGAGGCCTGAAAATTCTGCAGATCTGAGCTTGCTTGGGAAAATCGAGTGTGTGAGCTTGAGTTATAATAGATAATTAAACTGAGCTTTTCTTTTTTCATGTGTCCTGAGTCTATGGGTAGACAACGCCTGGCAGACACAGGCGTTCCCTATTATCTGCAGGGTTCTGCCTGAAAGGCTGACCCAGTTGTGCCCTGGGTCTCACTTTAGCATCCAGCCCCATCAAATAGCATTTGCTGTGTTTCTTCAGGTTAAAATAGCATCTCTGCATCTTCTTTAGAAAACTGGCATTTCTCTCTCATTTCAGACTTATTCTGTGCCAAATATTCTGAGATTGGTCTGGGACTTGTGTCCCTTTCCTCAGTTTCTTGTTTCCATGTGCTAACCTGGCTGACTACCAAATCCCTAGGATGTTTCAGTTATTTTTTTGGTTAGAAGATTCTGGTCTGTTGCCACGGAGCCAACAGCCAAATGGAGCCATCCAGCAGTAACCATGTGACTCCACGAGGTTGCCAAAATGCAATTTATGAGCTCTGCTGGGAGAGTCATGTGGCAAATCCATGCATATTGGTTTGGCAAAGGTAGGTAATATGCTGCTACCATCCGCTCCAGGGCAGAGGTAATCTGTTCGCAATTTCAAACTCATTATTTCTTTATTTGCATTCAGTATCACAAAGCCAATCATGAGAAACACATTTTTAAAGCATCATTACTATAAAATTTGTTAAGCTGAGTGCAAACATTTTATCAGCAATATGTTCCAGGGAGATTCTTTTTTTCTCTTTCTTTTTTTTTTTTTGGTTTTTAACTGAAACATTATTTCACAGCTGCCTGGCTCCTAGGTTGGGCCACTAGTTAATAATATCTTACCTTGGAATGAAATTGGGCTGTTGTTGGCTGTGTTGTCATGAATTAGGCCACAGTGCGTTTTTCACTCTTCACGGCTGCAGCAATAAGCAGTGCATCATCATTATGAAGCTTTCTTTTTTCACTTTATCTTGTACCATCAAGTGTAATCAGAGGGCCAGAAGGACCCGTGCTCCTTGGAAGGAGATTTCGGGCACAGAAACATCTGGTTTACGGGTCTCTGGGGAGCACTGGTGCTTCTTACACAAGGGAGATTGCTGGGCATAAACATTATCCAGACAGCAAAGAGGCTTCAGGAAAGAAAGACCTTTCAAAGGGTGGGAACAGATTCCTGTTTGGCTGACAGCCTCCTTGAGTTACAATGGCTTTGACTTTTGACTTATTCTGAGGTTACAACTTTTTTTTTTTTTTTTAGTATTACACTTATTGGTGACAAAACACTAAGTTTTACTTACATTGCATAGGGAGAAAAAATTTTCAGTGTAAACAATGAATCAAAGCAGTACTAAACTTATCTGGACCATATGCAGACTCCTACTGCACACATTTCTATGTGCAACACAGCATCAAAAGCAACGCAGTTTTATACATAAACGTAGGTCATTCTTTTCAGCCCTGCATGGAGATGGAATTAACAGTATAAAGCACTCAAGGAAAATCAATCAGCAGTTTTATATCTACTACATGGAGATCATACCCTGCAGTGTAGTGAAAGCCACATATCCTGAAAAGCCATATGCACATACACAATTTTTTTTAATAATGTTTAAAATAAAATCAAAGTTCACTTGTTTAAGTCCTTTTGCATTAACCAAAGTAGAAATAAAATAGAAAAGGAACCAAATGATCTTTTAAAGTTTAAAATTCCAAAAATGTCAATTTATAGAACTACGGGAGACTTCATCCAGTTTTCTGAGAAGTCCAGGACTGTCTCTGGGAATGAGGTTACAACTTTTTAAGTTTAGATTGACAAGTTTAGCATTCAAAATCGTGTTTGCTTCTTCCCAGGCTTGTGATTTGCAAATGGAATAGAGAACACCACTAAAGGAGCAGGAATAACTTGTGTTCAGAACAATTAAGTTATTTCCAGAGAAGCGTGATTAATAGGGAGCAACCAGGTGTTCATCAGACTCACCTGAGTTTGAGTCCTGGCTGTGGCTACCTGTGTGACCTTAGATTAGCCTCTCACCTTCATTCTCCTTATCTTCAAGAAGGAGACAATAATGCTCATCTTCCAGTGTCATCGTAAAGAGCAAAATGTAGACCATATAAAAAGTTCAGTAGAGGATATTTATTAGTATCATCACTATCTCAGATGATTCCAAAGTTGCCGCCTGTGAGCAGATGCACGGAGTGTTTGCGGCTTTGCTGTGGAGAACAGCACGTGGTGGGGCTGGAAGAACAGGGCCGTGAGGACCATCTAAGAGTCAATGTTGATGAGGAAAGAGCCTCATTTATTCCATTTTGTCCAACAACCATAAAAGAGTATTAGTTGCTTGTTGTGCTTGTGTAAATATTCCAAACGAACTTTTCTAAATGCATGCATTCCTTACTCCAGCTCTGGGTGTAGGACAGAACTGCTTATTCACATAGGCATTAAGAGATCACTTTGGGGAAGAGGATGGACTTTTACATGTCGTTTAGAAAGCAGCTGCGGCCAGGTAACAGCTATTTACTCTGCCTGCAATTTGACGAAGGGCCCTTCGGGAACATGTTCCTTACACTCATGACCTTCCCAGGGATCAGAAATGTGTTTCTGCCACCCCTGGGTGGGTTCAAGGTGGTTAAGGGATCCAGAGGCTCCTGTCCTCCATGGCGACAAACCTCACTGCAGTTAAGTTTCACATGTTCCAGTCTTTTCCCACTAGGAAGGGCAACTGAAACTCACATGGGTAGAAGCAAACACCTACAGTCCCAGGGTTTGTACTTGGGTTCTGGGTTGGCTCATTAGTAAAATGAATCCTTCTTTTTTGAATACTGAATTTCTGTTCCTAGGATTGTAATGTTCTCTCCCAGCCAGCAAAAGTCTCGAGACTTGCCTCTAATTTGCTAGTTGTGCAAACTGCAAGGTGACCACAGTCCCTGTCATCAAAGAATTCATAATCTTGTGGGGGAGACTTGCATGTAGATATTCAACTACCATTCAGCATGAAGCATGATAAATGCTCTGACAGAGGGCATTTTATATTAGGAGACTTAAAACGTCCCCAAGATCAGAGAGAGCCTCTTGCAAGACAAGGTTTCTGAAGGATGAGTAGGAGTTTTCTAAGTTGAAGAGAGAGTGAAAACAGTATATGGCAATTTAAAGAGATGAGAAAGCTTGGTGCATTTGAGTAATTAAAATTCATTTGCAGCATTTAAAGGATAGTGCTTGCTGGGATTTGGAGTGGTGAAGTAGCAAGATATCTATTGGAGAGGGAAGTAAAGGTGCATTCA
Organism: Choloepus didactylus; assembly: GCF_015220235.1. Lineage (NCBI taxonomy): Eukaryota > Metazoa > Chordata > Mammalia > Pilosa > Megalonychidae > Choloepus > Choloepus didactylus. The sequence continues at coordinate 156,288,042 of NC_051307.1, read as the reverse complement.
TGCACAATCTAGTAGGATACATAAAGGAGCTTGAGGTTTATTCTGAAGGCCATGGGGATCCAGTGAAGAATTTTATGAGGAGGAATGGCACGGTAGGATTTATGATAGAGACAGTGCACTCTCTGATGTGGAGTGTGGATCTAGGTGAAGTATGATGTTGGCCTCAATTAAGGAAATGGCAGTGAGTAGTGAACAGTGGAGTGAAAATATAACAATAAGCTGAGGAAGATGAAGGAATCAAAAAGGTTTCTAGAATGGGCTGCAGAGAGGATGGTGATATAGGATTTCTATTTGGTTTTTCTTTTTAAGGTTAAATTCTCTGGTAAAACGCTCTTCTATCTATTTTCTTGAATGTAACAATTATAGTTACTTTAAACTATATGTCTGATAACTCCAATATCTGGACCATATGTGGATCTATTTATATTAGATTTTATTTTTCTCTTGGATGATTTGGTCTTGTTTCTTGGAATGCCTGGTAGTTTTTGATGTAATTCTGGGCACTGTGTTTAAAAAGTTGTAGAATATACAAAAAGCTACTAAAAGTCTACAGCAAAAAGACAGGGGAAAAAAACAATAAAAAATGGGCAAAGGATTTGAATAGACATTTCTGCAAAGGAGATATAAAAATGACCAATAGGTACATGAAAAGATACTCAGTGTCATTGGTCATCAGGGAAATGCAAATCAAAACCACACTTCCCCCTACTAGGATGGCTATTACTTAAAAACAAAACCAGAAAATAACAAGTGTTGGCAAAGATGTGGAGAAACTGGAATCCTTGTGCATTGTTGGTAGGAATATAAAATGGTGTGGTTGCTATGGAAACAGTTTGGTGGTTCCTCAGAAAATTGAACATAGAATTACAGTATGACCCAACAATTCTACTTGTAAGTATATTGAAATATGTAGAATTTCACTTCTGGGTAGAATTGAAAGCAGAGGTTTGAACAGATCTTTGCACACCAATGTTTATAGCAGCATTATTCATGATAACCAAAGGTGGAAGTACCCCAAGTGTCCATCAACTCATGAATGAATACAGAAAACATCGTATATAGAAAGAGTAGAATATTATTCAGCCATAAAAAGGAATGGAATTCTGACACATGCTACAACATGGATGAACCTTGAAGACGTCAAGTTGAGTGAAATTAGCCAGACATAAAAGGACAAATATTATATGATTCCACTTATGTGAAATATCTAGAATAAGCAAATTCATAGAGACAGAAAGTAAATTATAGATTACCAGGGGCTGGAGTGGGAGGAGAAATGGGGAGTTAATGCATATGGGTGCAGGGTTTCTGTTTGCAGTGATGAAAAATTTGTGTAATGAATGGTGGTGATGGTAGCACAACTTGTGAATATAATGAATACCACTAAAGTGTACCCTTCAAAGTGGTCAGAATGGGAAAATTTGAGTTATATCTGTATAACCACAATGAAAAGTTTAAAAAAATGTTGTAGAAGCTTCAGATGATGATTTTGTCCTCCAGAGAGGAACATATTTTCTTCTTGTAAGCAGATTAGATGTGGAGAGATCATCTTGATTCAGTGAAGACTTTTTTTTATTTCTGGTTTGACCTTACTCCTAAGATCTAGCCCCTCTGGAGTCACACTTGAAATCCTGGGTGTTAATCAGGTTACTCAAGGCAGGCCCCGTACTCCAATTTCTGTCTTCTCAGACTATGAGGCTAAAAATATTATGCTTCAGATTTTACCCTCTTGGCAGCTTCTTTCTGTTTAGCTTCATGGTGTCTCATCTAGCATGTAGCTATGAAGTCATAAAATGACTCGAGGAGAAATTGCAGTTGGAATATCAGCTTTACGTCTCTGTGGCTCACTTTTCTCCAGAACCTTGGGCCTCAAGTCCTGGCTTCTTGGTAGCCTGAATTCCAATTTTTATCTGCCCACCCCAGTAAGACTGCAGCAAGAGCTAGATGACTGCTTCCTCTTTGACCTTTATGATCCATGCCAGGAATTGATAAATGGCTCAAAGAGAAAATGCAATGTTGAATGCAGGGTTTACCCAAAGCATTTTCCTTCTTTCTGGAGTTTCAGCCCCTCAAATCTTAGATGCTTTGGTTATTCTCTGATGCCATCAAACAACTGTTTTTGGAATGTTATCCCACTCTCCTAGTTTTTCTTAGCCAGAAAGTTAGTCTGATAACATCTACTCTCAAAATTGGAAGGGAAAATCCTGACAATTTTAATACATTTCTTAAGTGTGCATAAACATAAAACTAGAGTAAATTCTTATATTTATAATCTTATGCAAACAAAAAACCAAAACAAATAAACAAATTAGATTCAAACAAAACCAATAATGTTTAAATTATCACTGATGTAGGTATGTGACTCTCTCCAAACTTCAGGTTCTTGTTCTGTGTGATGATTCAATTCTCCTATCCCTTTTCTCTATTCCAGCAACTAAAGAATTTAAACTTTAATTCATAACATGAGGTATGGCATTACTTTGCCTTCACTTTGTGTAAACGTTGTATTTATGCATGGGATTCAAATATGTTCTTTTTTCTTTGGTTCTGAGCACCTCGAATAATGTGCTGTGGCACCATCACAATGACAGAAACGAATGCAAACGGGGACACTGAAACGGCGCAGCAGTCTTCACATCTGGATGGTCATCCTGACATTCCAGAACATACTTAATGTTCTTAGACTATCATGGAAGTGAAAATGCAGATTTTAAAAATCATCCCTATTGAGGCTTTGACAACTCTATGATAGGGCAGTGGAACCCAGTTATTGAAATCGCTGGGCTGTGGGGCCCAAGGGGGTAGGTCCCCTCAGGTCCCAACTTTCCTACCCTGCTCTTCTCAGCCTTTTGCACACAGGTGAGAAATGCATTGGGCCAAAGAGGGCCCCTCCTGAAATCTCCAGGATTCCTCATTAGAAACCCTCCTGCAGCCCTTGGCCAATGCCAGTCACTCCTCCCTCTTACTAATAAGGAGCAGATCAGCTGCCACCCTGAGTTTGTTTCTGAGTAAACCTGGGAGACAGAAATCCCCCATGAGACATGTGCAGCCTTAGCCTCAACCTTGTGTTTGCCTTTTTTTCTCAATAGGTGTTTTGGTGTGTGTGTGTGTGTGTGTGTGTGTGTGTGTGTGAGAGAGAGAGAGAGAGAGAGAGAGAGAGAGAGAGAAAGAGAGAGAGAGGAAGACAGAGAGAGAGAAAATGAAAGTGGAGAGGAGAGAGACAGGATCAGGGTCTAGCACGCAGACAGACATTATCCTGGTGGGTGATGGGTGTGGAGGTGGGGGGCAGTGGGGGTGTGGCCAGCTTGGCTGCTTCAGAGAAGGGGAGGCAACGCCTGGAGGCTGGGTGTTTTATTCTGGGATCTTTAGCACAATGGTAGCAAAAAGTAACAGGCAGCCTTGCTTTTCCTTGGCTCTTGTTCTCCTTCCTAGACCTGGATGACCATGGGATTGAATCCACAGGATGGAAAAGCCACAAATCTATAACAAGAACAGGAAGGCGGAGGAGAGAGGCAGGCTGAGAGAAAACAAAATTGATCCATATCCAGATTACATTTTAAAATCTTAAAACAAATACACACACACATTTTAAAGCAATTATTTTACAAGTTGGCAATCAACATGGGGGAGTGAAAAGGATATTCGACTTATTGTGAAAAGAGACTTGAATTTAAATCCCAGCTCTGCCATTTACTTGCTGCATAACCTTGGGCACGGCACAAGCTTTCTGAGCTGCGTATTTGCCTTTGTAAAGTGGGGATACTAATATCTGCCTCACAACATTATTAGAGAGAATTAAATGAGAAATATGTGGAAAGGGACTTAGCCCAGTGTTTGACATGTACTAGGAACTCAACAGGCATCACTTTTCTCCTTCAAACAGGCAACAAAGGCTTTCCTTTCACCATCAAAGGGCAGGGTCCTTAATGTTTAGCAAAATCACTTTAAAGTGCAAATAAAAAATACTTTATTTCCTGAGATCAGGTTTGATGGGAGCAAGGGCAGGAGGGTGGGGGTGAAATACTAATGTTAGTTAGTGGAAGTAGGGGTGAGTGGGTGGGAAGAAGAGATGGGGACTGCGATGACTTGAAGCTGGTATGTACCACAGAAAAGATCATGTTCTTAAAGCAAATCCATTCCTGTGGGTGTGGACCTATTGTGGGTGGGACCTTTTGATTATGTTATTTCAGATGAGGTGTGTCCCAGGTGGGTCTTAATTCTCTTACTGGAGTCCTATATAAAAGATGAAATTCAGAGAAGCACACAGGAAAGCTAAAAGAGAGGAAATAGAAGCTAAGAGAGAAAGAAGGAAAGCTGAGAGAGAAAAACTCACACAGAAGCTGGGAAAGAAAGCCACAGACGGGGCAGCCAGAAACTGAAAGCAAAGAAGCACAGGAGAGAAGGGAGAGACCAGCAGATGTGCCGTGTGCCCGGCCATGTGACTGAATTGCTGAGGATCTCCATTAGCCGGCCTTTGGGGAGAAAGTATTGCCTGTTGATGCCTTAATTTGAACATTGTCATGTCCTCAGAATTGTAAACATGTAAGTTAAAAAATCTGCATTGTAAAAGCCAGCCCATTTCTGGAATATTGCATTTCTGCAACTTTAGCAAACTAAAACAGGGGCTAAAGGGGAAAGAGAAGTTCCTGAAGGGGGTTGCAATCCAGAGAGGGAGACAAGGCCAAGGAGATCCTTTGTGACCATCTCCTGCAGAAATGCCACAGGGCAGGGAGGGCATCCTGGAAGCAGAATGAGCTAAGGAGCCAGGTGTCTCTACCTGGGCAGCTGCAGGAGAAAGGCCTGGGTGAAGAGCTAGGTTGGCTCAAGCAGAAATGATCCAATAATGGGGAAGGGACAAGATGCAGGAGGGCAGGTTGTTTTCTTCATCTGGTTTCTGAGACATGGTTTCAAAGTAGAATGCTAAAACCAAGGAAGACAGAAGCTCTCTGTGAAATTTTGGGAACCAAAGACCAAGCAAAGTCTTCCCTTTATTTTATCAGAGAACAGTAAACTTAAAATATAACCGAAGGATAAAACCTATGCAGGTAAGAACACCCGCGGCTTGAATATCACAATAGTGTTTGCAGTATAAGAGAAAAGCTAATAGCACCTGTGGTATAATAGATCCTTAGGTACATTTGTTATGTCATTAAATGCCCTGTGTACAATAGGGAAGCTGAAAGAGGTTGTCACCTGAACAGGGGCACAGGTTATTGGTTCTAAAGTGGGAAAGACCCCAGGTTATGAAGGCAAGACACCCAACCATGGGCAGGACTGGGAGTCCCCTCCCTCCCGTCCAGAGTGGACATGGGCTCTTGGATGGAATAGCCATCAGTGTGGTGCTCCTGTCCTGCCGTCTGAAATGTGAAGACCGAGCACTGTGATCAGCAAAAATTGCTTCAGATATGTGTCTTTCAGCGTGGGGGCTATGAAGGAAGAAGGGGAAGAGGGAATTTTATTACTTATATGCCTGTCCCAGTATCTGGCCTAGAGTAAGTTATTTACTAAGTGTCCAATGCCTGCTTGTTGAGAGACAGAGAGAGGGGATGGGAGGGGAGGGGAGGGGAAAGAGAAGAGAAAGAGAAGACAAAGAGAAAGGAAGGGAGAGAGGAAGGGAGGGAGGGGAAGGAAAGAAGAAAAAGGAGCCATCACTAAAATAACAATTACACGTGCTATGTTTTCACTGAGAGTTTTCCACATATTAACTCATTTAATCCTCCTCTCATCCTCATGAGGTAGATGTCTTTATCATTGTCATTACTATTATTGTTAATTGTTATTGCTACTATCTCCATTTTAGGGATTAGAAAACAGAGGCACAGGGAAGTTGAGTGACTTACTTAAGGTCTAGGGTTGCCAGTAAAAGTCAGGATGCCCAGTTAAATTTGAACTTCAGGTAAACAACAAATAATTTTTAGTGTATATCCTAAATATTTCATGGGATTATTTACACTGAAAAGTTGTTTTTTATCTGAAATTCAGATACAACTGAGCATCGTGTATGTTTGCAATTAATAAGTGACAGAGTAAGGACTAAAACAGTCCCCACTGTTAACCACTGCAGTGTGCATTTCAAATGTGCCAAGTGTCTTTCTCAGAGATATAGCTTTAACCTTTTTCTATGGTTCTTGGTCTGTTTAGGTTTTCTACTTCTTTACAGGTCAATTTTGGTAATTTATTTTTCCTTAGAAAACCATCCATTGCACCTAGATTTTCAAAGGGTTAGTATACTACCTTGTCTTAAAATTTTTAAATCTCCTCAGTGTTTGTATTTTGTCTGTTTTGCCATTCCAGATGGAATTTACTATCTTTTCTCTTGTCAAAAGCATAGTCTTTTCATTGTTTTAAACTTTTTCCCAAGAACAAACTTTTTATTATTTATGATTATAGGGTTTTCTTTTTCTTTATTTTAATATTGTCAGCTTTTATTTGTATTATCTCCTTCTATCTCCTTTAGATTTATTCTGTATTTTTTCTATCTTCTTGAATTGGAAGCTTAGCTCATTATTTAAAATCTTCCTTGTTTTTTAATAATCAAAATTAAGCTACAAATTTTCTACTAAATATGTACTAAATCTGGCCGATTTCCGTAGGTGTTAATATATAATACTGTAAATTTTCACTTAATTAAAATTCCAGTTTTACTTTTTTCTTTAATTCACAGATAATTTAGAAGGGATTTTTCAAAATTTCCAAGTGGATAAATTTTCATTATTTATTTATTTATTTATTTATTTATTTATTTATTTTTGAATTAATTTTACTTGATATTTTCTAGGCTTATAGTATGATTTCTGTTTGCTTTAAATATTGTTGTTTTCTTTGTGCCCTAATTCATGGTCAAAATTCTAAGGGTGTGTATTTTTCTATTTGTTGAGTAAAGTTATGTGTGTGTATGTATGTTAAGTCTAGTGTGTTGATTATTATTCAAGTCCTCTATAGTTTTACTTTATGTTTATCTGCGAGATCTGACAATTTTTGGGATATCTATATTAAACTATAGTAGAGTTTCTTAACATAATTGTAGATTTGCCCATTTTGTGTATTTCTTGCAGTTACTGCTTTCTGTATTTTGAAGTTATGTTATTGGTGCATTAAAGCTTTTTGACCACTAGAATATCTTTGCAGATTTTACTTTTTCTCATTACAAAGTATCTGTATTGTTTTACAGCACTTTTAGCCTCAAAGTCCACTTTATATAATATAAATAATGCCATGCCAACAAAATATTGTTTACACATATCTGATATGTTCCTCATCTCCCTTTTCAGCCTTTGTTGTTTTTACAATTCTGTATAGAGCATATAATTGGAGTTTGCTTTTTCAGCCAATTTTAGAGTCTTTTTAAAACAGCTTTATTGAGGTATAATTTGTGTTCAATAAACTGCACATATTCAATATTTTTGATGAATGTTTCATGATTTTTCCATCACTGTTTTCAACAGGGACATTAAACACAATCACAATAATTGAAAGAAAGGATATGTTTGGCTTTATTTTATCTTATTTTGTGCTTTCTGTAGTATTATATATTATTTGTTCCTGTTTTTTCCCTCACCAATTTTTACTGCATTGATGGAGTTTTATTTTTAATTACTATTTTGTCCCCTGCTGATTTGGAAAATTTTCTAGATATTTCTATTTTTTTGGTGGGTACCTATGTTTGGAAGAGTATATTAAAGTCTGTTATTTCTCTATCAATACACTAAACTTAAATTAATAATTATATTTAATAATTATATCTCTTACATCCCAAGAGGAGATGTTCTAGTATCACTTTTATCCAATTCAATTCCAGTCACATGCCCCACACCAAAGGGAAGCTGTTTGTATGCTTTCAGATTTCCATTCCTGGGTTTTGTTGGAATCCTTTGAAAAATTGGCTGCCAGCCGTTAAGTTTTGTTTTTTTTTTAACAGAATGTCCTGTCTGTTTAAAAATATCTATACCCCTTATAGTGTAGTTGGCAATCCCGTGGCAATCATCTATCTGGAGAGATGACTTCTACTTGCTGGGTCCTCCTAACTGCTGCCCTGGCTGTCACGCATTGATGTCTCTGGCCTCTGACTCACTGACCCCTCCCACCCCTCCTGTCATCACTCTGGGGCTTTCAGCATCCAGCAAATGTCCAATAAATATCCTGATCTCTGGGTCCAATGCCCTCCTCCACTCCAGTGCTGTTTTCTCAGCTGTCTCCTCAGTCACCTACACCTGTGCCCACTCCACAGACTCTGTCATCATCAACAACTGAACCCCATCTGCCATTGTAATATCACAACCCCATCCCCATTCTGCACACCCTGCCCCCCACTTGCTCTGGTTCTCACTCAGCTGCTCTCCAACCTGATCTCACTATCTTAACTCTCCAGTACTCTCTCTCGGCCTCCTTTCCCTCATCCACTTGGCTTCCTCTATCCAGCCCTATACTCCTCCCCTGCAAACCCCTTTTAACTCACTTGCGTCTTTCTCCTGCTTGAGTACTTGAGTGGAAAACCCTTAGCTGTTTAAACCAACTCTCTGCTTATTATTTATGCCCAGACAGCTGAACACTGCTGGGGAAAACCCACCTCTACAGTAACTGGATCCACTTTGCAGTTAGGGCTACATCTCTCAGACAGGCATTTAGCCCTCCTTGCAACTGCAACATTTCTCCCAGAAATCTGCTTTCCCACTCTTAGAGATGACTGTTTCACCCCATCTCATCTCTCCTCAAATGGGCCGGCTCTCAGCTCTTGACACTTTCACATACTTCTAGAGATAACATACACTGTCTTTCTCCATCTGCAGTGCCCTATCCTCTGGGCACAATGGAAGATGCATCTTCAACTCTCCTCTGAGAGTGATCTCTCCACTTGGCTCCTGGGCCCCAACCCTCTCAAGGCTTTCGCTCCTGCAATTAACAACTCTCTCTCCAACACCATCAATTTTACCCTTTCTACTGGATCATTCCTATCCATGCCCCAACATTCCTTAGTGCTACTCATCTTGAAAAGTAAATCTCTTGCTCGACCCAGGGACCTCTCCAGCTACAGCTCCATTTAAGCTATTATTCACAGCAAAACTTGAAAATATTGTCTATAATTACTCGCTTGACCTCCTCACTTCTGAATCTACTCTCAGCCCACTCCAAACAGGGTTTTGTTCTCTCTTTTAGCTGAAACTTTTATTAAGGTCACAAGTTGCTGGCATGTCTCCAAAACCAATGGTCAACTCATTTTACTTGACTTCTTAGTAGCATTTGATGTGCTTGGCTTTTCCCTCCTCCTTGAGAAAATATCTTCTCCAAGTTCCTGGGACTATGCACTTTCCAGGCGTTTTTTCCTTCCTCAAATTGCTACTCTGTCTCAGTCTCCTTTGCTGGCTCCTCCTCACTAACCAGAACTTTAAATGCTGTAAAGTCCTCAGGTTCTGCCCTCTGTCCTGTCTTCTCCATCAACACTCTCTCCCTAAGGGATCCCATCCTGTCACAGCCTTCAAAAACACACGTATGAAGATGCTTCCCTCGCTTTTTTTCTTCAGCCACTGTTTAAAACTATGTTCATGTATCTAACATATCCCTTGAATGTCCAAGAGGCCCCTAAAATTTAACAGGACAAACAGAAATCTGGAGTCCCTACCCCCCAAACTTGTTCCCTATTGCAGTTGTCTGCATCCCAGTAAATTACCACAAATTCATGAGTCATCCTATATTCCTTTATTTCTTTCCCATATTCCATAGGCAAAACATCAGCTCTACCTCCCAAATCTCTCCAACTTCAATCACTTCACTGCTTCTCAATTTCTAAAGCCCCAGTCTAAGCCACGATCATCTCTATCCAAGAAAATGTCCCCTTGATTGATCAGGAGTCTCATCCCTAGATCCTAGAGTGTAAACCTGATCATGCCACTTCCTTCCTCAACTCCTCCTGCCACCATACACGCACAGACACACAGAACTTTCTATTATCCTTGGAGTGAATTTCAAACTCTCTTTCATGGACCCAAGACCCTGCCTACCTGTAATGATCAGAGTGAGCTAACAGCTGTAACAAATGTATCCAGTAATCACAATGGCTCAAACAGTGTAGATGTTTGTTTCCTGCTCACATAGCAGCACTGAAGTAGGTGCACAGGTTGATGAAGCTCTTTTCCTATATACAGTCATTCAGGGGCCCAGGCTACTGTCATCTTCAACATGTGACTTTCATTCAAGGTCATCCTGGAAGTCATCTCCATTCCAACCAGGGGGAAAGAGAAATTGAGCATGGAAGAGTGCATATAGGTATTTTATAGGGGAGAATTGAATGTCTCTTCTTCTCACATTGCCCTGACTGGAAGTCTTGTTGGCCACACCATGGAAAACGCAGTCTAGTTATGTGTCCTGGAATAAGACGAGAACCTGGAGTTCAGGGAGTTGATAGCAGTCTCTGCAAACTACCTCCCTATACTTATTTTCCCCCACTCCTACCCAAGTTCCCTATACCTGGCCACTGTGGTTTTCTTTCTGAATGGGCTGAACACGCCAAAGTCATTTCCTTCTCAGAGATCGTGTTCCTTCTGCTCAGAATGCTCTTCTTCTGTAAGTATGCAAGGTTGTCTTCTTTTCACATTCAAGTCTCAACTCAAATATTATACTTGACCCTGCCAAAGCAGCACCAGTATATCGGACTCTCTCCTTGTGACTCCATTTATTCTTCTACATAACACTTAGCTTCTGTACATGTCTTGGAACATGAAAAAGGGTTAATAAATATTTTTTTTGATTCACTCTTAATTTTTGAATATTTTGTCCTACCTTTGGAATTTTGTTCTGGTGCATTTATTTTTATTAGAGTATTCCCTTAAGTTATTTACTTAGAATGTGTACTTGGATGGCATATGAGTCTCCTTATGATGAAAAAATCTTTCTCTTCTTGTATGAATATTTTATTGGGTAGTATAAGATTCTTGAATCATACTGCTTTTCTCCAAAGAAATGTGCTCTCTCTCTCTCTCTCTCTCTCTATATATATATATATATATATATATATATAATTTCTACCATCTTCTAGTTTCCAGTATTGCAGATGAAAATCTGTTGCTAATCTGATTCTCTTATCTTTTCAACTAAACTTTTTTCTATGTTTGGGGGCTTGTAAGCATATCTCTTTATCTTCAGAGTTCAGAAATTTTACCAGGTGGTATCTTTTTTCATTATTTTCATTATTATTTTCATCATATGATGTTCCATATGTCTTTTCAATTTGGAAATGTAAAACTTTATTCAACCCACTGTTTTCCTTCTTTTTATGTTGTTGCTTCTCTTAGTTCTGTTCACTTATCCTGTTACGAAACACATATTTAGGTCTCCTGGAGCTGTCCTCCACATCTCTTCTTCTTTCCACTTGTTATTGTTTTTCACATGTCATTTTGGCTCTTGTGTAATAAGATAGTTCTACTATTTGATGTTTTAGATTACTAATTCAGTTTTCAGTAGAATCAATTCTATTTTTCAGTTCTGCAACTGTATTTTTGAGTTCAGAAATCACATAATTTAAAAATTTACCTAAGCTCCTTTTCTCCTCTCTAATTGCCTAGCTTAGGTATTTTCTATGGACTTTCATTTAACTTTTCTTTTGTTTCTTCCACCAATGCTTCCTCACTGGGAAGAGATCTGGCTGTTTGCTTGGTCTCTCTTCATGCTACAAAGTCTCTTGACTTGTGCTCATTCACTCAGGGCCTGTGCCAGGGGACACTGCTTCCCCTAGCCTATGTACTGGCCAGAGTGAGGGGTGTCTCAAGCAGGGAGAAGAGGAATCTGTAGGTTTCTCTCAGTACAGAGAGCAGTAAGGGGGTGGCAGTGATGACTCCCTTCTGTACCAAGGGGAGCTAGCGGCTCAGAGTCTTGGACCTCCTCATGCTGCTGGGTGGTAAATGTCTCTACTACAGGCTTTGCAGAAAGGACCCCTCTTCTCCTGTCACTGGGTCCTTGGTCCTCCAGATGATCGAAGCAAGTCCCACAGAACAGAGGTTGCCAGTGCCCACACTTCCCAGTCTGCTTGGAACCTGAAGCCTCAGATGTGTATCAGCTTCCTTTAGGATCCAATACCTAGTCTACCACCTATCTCCATTGTCTGTTTTCCTTTCTTTTTAAGTCACCCCTGAAGGGAGTAGGGTGATAGAGGGTATCATAAAGATGAGTTCAGGATGACGTCTTCTCAGAATTCTTTTTTGATTCTGCTTATAAATCTCTAGTCCACTGTGTGCCTGTCGCCACCCTCCAGCTGTTGGTCACAACCACCACTCCGTTCCCAGGGATGAGAAGCTCAGGTGTGCTCAAGTTCTGGTCAAGAACAAGGACCCAAGGGAGGTGAAGTAAAGGGGTTAGGGCCAGAAATGGAAGGGGAGAGAGATTGGCAACATCCATTTTCTACCTCCTAGTGCACTGTGGTCAGACAGGTCTGAGGATGCCTTCTGCTCAATGGGGCTTATCCCAGCAGGAATGAGAGAGGAAGGGATAGGAAACTGTGCGAGCATATGGAATAGGCCTTGAACCACAGGAGTGGGAGGGGTCCAAAAGGCTCCCACTCTCCAGCTTCCTCCCCATATGTGAGAATAGTTGGGGAGCAGCTTTTTTCTGAAGTGCATTTTTCTGGAGTGGTTATTCTACCATTCCCCACAATTAGATTCATGTGGGAAAGAGATTGGCCAGAGATTTGGCATCTAAATCTTGGCTATCTCCCTCTCTCCTCAAGAAATATAACCATTCTAGCTCTCTGCTTGCTGGATAGGAATGAGGAATGCAATGTATTTTGAAAGCAGATAAGAGTTCATCCGGGAGATATAAATGGATTCTTCTTTAGAGTTTATATGTGCTCAAGCCTTAAGGTAATCTCAAAAGTTTATCAGAGAAGAAGGTAAAGGCTTCTTTCCAAACACCACTGAAAAAAATTGAAATGCAAGGAACTACATTTGTAATGCAAGCCAAAGCAAACACAGATGAGCTTCAAGATCTGTAAATTCAGGTCTCACTGTACTAAAATATATCAACTGTTCAGGTGTGTCTCCTATGTAACCAAATCTGTGCTATGTTCTGAGAATACCAAGATGTATAAGGTAAAATACCTTTTCTCTACAACCTCCCAATTTAGGAAGGGGAGATGGGCTGGGCTGGGGAAAGGCAGGGAAATACAAACAACACAAAACAGAGAAAGTGGAATGGTAAAGGGAAGCATGAGGGCTATGGGAGGCCAGAGGAGAGGAGGAGCACCCAACCCACTGCGGGTGGATGGGTAGGGTTTGGTTAGGAAGGTTTCCCTATGGAGATGGTCTGAGCCCATCTACACTTGTGCTGAAGGAATCTGTGACATTGTCTGTATGCTAGGAAACAATCCAGCTGAAGAGAATCCGAACCACCTCCCCCACTTCTGTTCTACTCTTAACCCTTGCACAGAAACACCAGAAGGGTCTGATCAGCGCTTGAATCCTGGATGAACAGAACTAGGGCTAGGGCCAGGGGCCTACATGGGTGACCAGAAGTGGTGGGCCAGAGGACAAAGGATAGACCATAAAGTTCCAGGTGCATCTAGCAGGGCTAGAGGGCAGGAGCAGGTCAAGAATAGGAAGAAGAGCCAAGGCTTGACGGGGAGCAGGTTGGGGATGAGGCAGCAGTGAATGCATTGGTATCCATAGAGAAGCTGAGAAGTCACACTCGCCCTGAATGCAACAGGCTAGCTAGGAAGATAACAAGCAACCAGGGAGAGCTGGCTGGGTGGCAGTTCTATCAAACACTCCAAAGGGACAGGGAAGATTCAGCTCCAGGTAAAGAAGCATTTCCAAGCATCAACTTTTATAAAATTCCTTAAACATAAAAACTGCCTCAAAGACCCCATGAATCCTTGACTTTCCAATAAGAATTTACAAATTCCAGAAAATAGTCACAAACTTTTAAACTTTTACTAGTGTCTGTAAGGGATTGGTCAACAGGTGAGAATCACTGAGCATAGATCCTCTACCTTCTTCTTCCCTCTCCTCTTTCCCCTGTTCTCTCCCTTCCTCCTCCTCCTCCTCTCATCCTCCCCCTCCCCAGCCCCTCCTCCTCCACCATCCTCTTCTTCTTCTTCCTCTTCCTCCTTCTGTTCCTTCTCCATCTTCTAGCTTTACTGAGGTGAAATTGGAATGCAACAAACTGCACATATTTAAAGTGTAAAATTTGATAAATTTTGCCACATGTATACACCCATGAAACCATCATAATCAGCCCCCAAAGTTTCATCATGCCCTTTTGTCATCCCTCCCTGCTACCCCATCCATGCCCAAGCAACTGCGACTGTCACTGCACATTGGTTTACATTTTTTAGAGTTTCATATAAATGGGATTATCCAGTGTGTACTCTTTATCTGGCTTCTTTCATGCAGCATGATTCTTTTGAGATTTATCCATGTTGCTGCATGGATCAATAGTTCATTCTGTTTCATTGCCGAGTAGTATTCTGTTGTATGGATTTACCACAATTTGTTATCTACTCACTCACTGATCGACATTTCAGTCAGTCCCAGTTTGAGGCTATTAAAAATACAGCTACTACAAATGTTCACATGCACGTCTTTGTATGAATACATGCTTCCTTTATTCTTGGGTAAATACCTAGGAGTGCACAGTAAGTGCAAATTTGACTTTTAAGAAATTGCCAAACAGTTTTCCAAAGTGGTCCTACCGTTTTACATTCCCACTAGCAGTATATGAGAGTTCTAGTTTCTCACCAACCCTTGTCATGGTCAGGTTTTTCATTTTAGCCATACTAATAGGAATATGTAGGTATTTTATTGTGTTTTTAATGTGCATTTCCCTATTGACAAATAATGGTGAGTATCTTTCCATGTGTTACTCAGTCTCTCTATATCTTCTTTGGTGAAGTGTCTGTTCAAATCTTTTTCCCATTTTAAAATTTAGGTTGTCTACTTCTTGAGTTTTGAGAATTCTTTAATTATAGACATAAGTCCTTTGTTAGATATTTGATTTGAAAATATATTTCCAAGTCTTTGGCTTGTCTTTTCACTCTCTTAACAATGTCGTTTGGAGAGTAGAAGTTTTCAGTCTTGATGAGGTTCAACTCATCAACTTTTTCTTTTTATGGACTTTGCTGTTGGTGTCAGATCTAAGAAATATTCACCTAACCCGAGACATATGTCTTATTTTAAGGAGTTTTTGATGGCCAGCCACGTCCAGAAATTGGAAATCAAATGCATTATTGAGGGAAAAATCCCAATTCTCTGATTTACTCTTTTTTCCTCTGACAAAACTGCATTCCCTTGAGCCTGTATTAGCCTATGGCGCTGTCACTCAGAGTTATTACCTCCCAGAGGCTCTGTTCTATTCCAGGTTAGCAAGGGAGAATGTCCTCTAGTGAGGGTTGCAAAGAGGGGAGGGGATTTCTATGCTACCTGCTTCTGCCTCCCCACCCCCACCCCCACCCACATGGCCCTGATCAGTGGGGAAGGGATCACAAAGCACTGGGGCATCTCCAGTTCTGCTGTGCTGTGCCTTGAATTTTCCTGGCAATGGCTTTCTTCAGATTCCAGGGATAGAGGAGGTAAAGTGTGCTCCCAGCAATACTCAGGCCCCTGGACAAAATCAACCACATCCACAGAAGGGGACAAAGGAACACCATTACCAAGCAGCTCTGCTGGACATTAGCCAGCTCCCTGAGTCCTCACTGCCACCTGTGACGGTGGGCATTCCTGTCCCCACTTCACAGCTGAGGACATGGGCTCGAGACGTGACATAGTCTGTCCAAATTACACTGAAAGTAACATGGCAGAGCTGGGACTGTACGTGTACCACTTCAACTAGAAAGCTTTCTTCCAGGCTCCTTAAGCTGCCTCCAGGGAGTGGTAACCAGCTTGTACTTGATTTGCCCAGGCAAAGGAATATTTTATTTAAAAACCACCATCAGGGGCAGGCCTCTGGTTCCAACAGCTGTGGATTTTGTTTCTGGATGGGCCCATGGGGGCGGTGAGGGAAAGAGCACTTAGGGCCTTCCCCCTTCAGAGCAGCCAAGCACTTTGGAAGGAGCCTGGGCTTTGGAGTCAAAGAATTAAGTTTAAATCCCAGTCTCAGAAGTTCTCAACTGTATGACCTTGAGCAAGCCTCTTAATTTCTCTGAATCTCAGTCTCTTGTCAGAAAAAAAGAACTTTGATATATAAAGCCCCACTGCTTGGACAATGGCAAATGCAGCTGCCTTACAGTGGTGGTGAGGGGATTGCCCCAGATATACAGACGGCCCAGGCCAAGCTGCCATTTGGCTGCCTGACAGTTTGGAAATATCCAAAATATCACCATTGGAGAAAGACTGTAAGCTACTAATATGAGCCCTCTTTCTGGACAGCAGTTGAATTCAGAGAGGAAGCGAGAGCTTAAAATAATCCTCCTATTCAATGTGAGCCTGTTAATGAAAATCCTGAAACCTAGGAGAAAATCTAATGCTAAGAAAGAGTGATAATTGTGAGTTGAATTCACCCCAGATGAAATAAAAATAAGAGGTAATGTGAAAATTACTTTTAAAGAGATCTATTTAGGATCCTCAAAGAGAAAGAAATGACCTCTGTAAATAAATTAGGAATTTATAAGATAAAAATAGGTAGAAATGAAACAGGACCAGCGGATATGTAAAAGAACAAATGGAAATGCAAGAAATGTAAATAAATAGAACATTTAAATAAAAATAATAAGGAAATTAACTTCAGATAGTACTTTGTTGAAGAAGGAATTAATTATTTGGAAGGTTATAGATCTGAATTCATTCAGAACACCCCATAAAAAGATTAAATATACAAGAGCAACTAAGAGACATGTAGGGACTTTGAAGTGGGTTAAGTAGACTTTCAGAAGAAGAGGATAAAGGAAATGGTGGAGGAATTAAGTGTGTATGCTAAAAAATAAAAGAAGAAATAAGCATAAATCATCAAGACCTTGCATTAGGCAATGGTTTCTTAGATATGATGCCCAAAGCATAAGCAACAAAAGAAAAAATAGGTAAACTGGAAATCATCAAAATTAAAAAACTTTGTGCTTCAAAGGTACTATCAAGAAAGTGAAAAGATAACCTACAGAAAGTGTGAAAATTCTTGCAAACTGTATATCTGATAAGGGAGATGTATCTAGAATGTAATGATAAAAAGACAAATAACCCAATTTAAAAATGGGCAAAGAATCTTAATAGACATTTTCCAAGAAGATATACAAATGGCCAAAAGTACATGAGAAGATGCTCAAGATCATTAGCCCTCAGGGAAATGCAAATCAAAACCACAATGAGCCACCACTCATACTAGGATGACTATAATCAAAAAGACAGATAATAAATGTTGGCAAGGAAGTGGAGAAATCATACACTGCTGGAAGGAATGTAAAATGGTGCCCCTGCTTTGGAAAACAGTCTGGCAATTTCGCAACATGTTAAATATAGAATTACCATATGACCTAGAAACTTGACTCCTAAGTATATACCCAAGAGAAATGAAAACATGTCTACGCAAATACCTTGTACATGAATGTTCATAGCAACATTAGTCCTAATAGCCCAAAAGTGGAAAAACCCAGATGTTCATCAACGTATGAACGGATAGAGAAAATGTGGTGTACACTTAAAATGGAATGTTATTTTGCAATAAAAAGGAATGAAGTACTAATATATACTGCAACATGGATGAACCTTGAAAACACTATGCAAAGTGAAAGAAGCCAAGAAGCCAGTCAAAAAAAGACCACATATTATATGATTCCTCTATATGAAATGTCCAAAATAGGCAAATCCATAAACACATAAAGTTGATTGGAGGGGGGTTGGGGGGTGGGGGGTGGGAGTCATGGGCAATGGGGAGAAATGAGGAGTGACTGGTAATGGGTTTCTTTTTGGGATGATTAAAATGTTCTAAAATTAATTGTTGTGAAGTTTGCACAACTCTGTAAATATATTAAAAATCATTGAATGGGTGAATTACATTGCATGTGAATTATGTCTCAGTAAAGCTTTTATATTTTAACAAATAAAAAGTAAATACAAATAGAATTTTAAAAATTGCTTCCAATCCATCAAAGAATAACTCTGTATTACCTCAACAAAAGGCAAGAAAGGCAAATAAAAGAGGCAAAAAAAAAAAAAAAAATTTTACCTGCTAATAACTAAGTCTAAATATATCAGCATTCATAGTTTAAACTCATCTATCAAAAGATAAAGACAGCTGGATTGATTACAAACAATAAAAATCAAGCTTTTTTGTTGTTCATTAAAGACATTAGTAATTCAAAATCACAGAGAATATTTTCAAATAAAGGGATCAGAAAGATATATCCATCAAATACAAATCAAAAGAAAGTTGTATAGCATGACTAACAAAAGAGAAAATAGAATTTAATGGAGAGAGTATAAATAGGAATAAAAAGAGACCCTACATAATGATCAAACATACCATGAAGAAAATATAACAAAGATGAACATATAAGCCTTAATATATACAGGAAATGGAATGAGTCACAGCAATTAGAATGAATGAGCTAGATCTTAAAGGTATCAACCTAGATAACTCTGAAAAACCCATTGAGTGAAAAAAGCAAGCTGTATCCAAAACATAGAGTGACACTTTGATGTATACTTTTATGTATGTTCTAAAACATAGAACAATGTATGTTGTACATGGATAAATATATAGTCCGTGTTTCTACAATTTGATGACATTTGAATAAATGCTTGAATGTGATTGCCCTGCTCCTTCAATTTAGGAATTACAGGGATTGAAGGAGATGGTTTCTCCCCCTATGGAATCTGAATTTGTACAGTTTTCACCAATAACTTACTTAAATCAACACTTCAGATTTGAATTCCAGGAAATGTATGGAATGCCCACCACCTTCTTGGCCTGCTGTTCTGTACTGGGGAGAGTTAGATGAATGAGATACAGCCCCTGCCCAAGGGACCTGCCAGCCATCAGGGGTGAAAGAAAGGTAAGCAATGTTACGATAATGGAGGGTTGGGAAAAGGACAAGCTGCTGGTCCAGAAAAAGCACACCTATTCTCTCTGGATCCAGGAAAGGCTTTCTGGAGGAAATGCCTCCTGTGTGGAGTCTTAAAGAATGAGTGTAGCTCTCCAGATGAAGGTGGAGGGTGAAGCAAGAATCCACAAAAACATGCAGTCAGAGCAGCATGGAGTATGGGGAGCCCTGTGTGGTCTGCTGCTCCCGGGTTGTGTATGAACTGCAAGGTGCAGGTGACAGAGTGGGGGATGCCGGGACAGAGGGGATGAACAGGGGCAAATCACCAGGGACCAAGCAGGCATGCCAGAGACCTGAAACTTGAACCTAGGGCCAAGGAGAGCTGCCACGGGGCTTTTAAGCAGGGAGGGACCACAACCAGATTTGTACTTGAGATCTCTCGCTCAGGAAGCCAGGTGGAGGAGCAGGGTCTGGAGACACGAGGTGACTTCAAGAGATGGGGAAGGTCTGAAACAGTACAGAGGAACTTGGGATTGGAGAAGTAGGTAAACTTGGTAGAATTTAGTGAGCTTGGCTTGAGAAGAGAAGGAGGATTCTGGAAAGACAGCCAGGTTGGGGCTCTGGTGACAGATAGGGGATGATCACAGGGCTTGGGGATGGGTGGGTGGTTGGAGGAGATCATGAGTTCATTTTCTGATGCTTCACAGTCCTGAAGGCCACAGAGGGAGTTGAGTTCAGTCAAAACCCCTCTCATTCTTGTGGCTGCAGATTGTGCAATTTACGCAGGTCTGTGACAAAGAGCATGGGAGAAGTGATTTGTAAATTATTTCAACTTGTGGCTTTTTGATATTTCCTTGTAATAATTATCTTGAATGATATTATCTACTTTAAGACAAGGAACACTGGCACAAGGATTGTAGTGCGAATTTAAGCATCACTGAATTGTATTGAAGTAAGAGAATTGCTAACGTGTATTCTTGGCATTTTAGCAGTATCAAATCTGATTTTGTCACATTTGCAAGGTACTGTGAGCTGGGATCCAGGGGCTGTGTGTTATCATCGCCTAACACAGCATTCCTTAATTATCAGTACTCTCACACTTCCTGCATAGCAGATTGGAATCACTAGAAATAGCACAAACTTGAAAATTAGCATTTTTCTCTTAAATAATCAGGATGCTATATTTATAGTTTTCAAGGGTTTGGTGTCTTAATGAAGGTAAACTAATTCCACACTCAAAGGTGAGGTAGTTCTTTTCCCCTTCCCACTGTGTGATTTTCCCCCCTTTTCTAGGGTATATTTTTTCACAGTCTCTCAAAATTTCCATAGCATGAATAATCCTCTCCATTTTCCCCTCCCCAAAGGGGTGTTTCTGCACTTGGCTTGCCCTTGTGATAATTCACTATGTTGGCGAGGAGCCCGTGACGGAATGGAAGATTTTGCTTTTCTTTACAGTTACTCACCAGCCTGTGACATTAGCAAAACTTGATCACATGAATTGCACAATTTTTAAACTTCGAACAAACGTTCAGACACCTTGTCTAGGTCACTGAGCCTTAAATCACATATAAACTGCTGCCTGTCAACTGGGAATTGAGTGGGAGAGGAAAAGAAAGGAGGAAGAAAATTAAATAAGGGCTCGTGGATGGGTGGAATTCCGAGTGGTGGTTGGCACAGGAGTGAAAGATGTGGAATCGACCACTGGAGTATCCCTCCCCATCGGGGTCCTCACTCGTCTTCTGTGCCCATCTTATCTGCCTCCCAGAAGCCCCATGCAGGCTCACCTTCACAACGTGTTTCACTGCTCCACAAACTCTCTCATCTTGCATTCAGGTTGATATTGCCTATCTTAAAACAAAAGCAAACTGTTTGAACTAATTAATCTTCCAATACAAATAGTCTGGGAGAAACTAACTACCTTGGTATACAGGATCCTTGTGATTCTTAAGTGATGGAAATTTCAGGGAGCATGAAGAGGTGAACTGAGGAATTTCAAGCCCTGGGATGAACAAGGTATTCTGGAACTTGGATATCTTCCTTGAGTTTCAGAAGCTCTCAGCTATGCTGTCTGTGTACTAGGCCAACCTTGGGGGAATGCACTGCCTGTACTGTCAGCATCACTCTTACATGTTATACTTTCGTGGTAAGCTTTGCAATGAGTGATAGGTTCTTTCTGGCAAAGAGATTGGAAACTTGAGGAAAGGGATTGTAGCTAATACATCCTTGTTTTACAACACTGTGCATAGTGCCTGAACGTCATAGTGTTCAACAAATGGCTGCTGATCATGGGGGGGGGGGGAGAGCCAGAGAAGGGGAGAAGGGGAAAGAGGGAGAGAGGCAGACACAGAGAGAGAACAGGGAGGACTCTAAGATGGGAAGGATATAAGGAATGTTAAAATAGAAAATTGCTGGAAAGAAGGAACAAGAGACTAAAAACAAATGCAAGAAAAAGTAAATTGTAAAACAAGAGAAATTGAGACCTCTAGGTTCTTAGGGCTGGAAGAGATCTCAGAGATCACTGAAATCTCCCATTGGAAGATGAATTCCCACGACTTTGAATAGTGGGAGGCTTTGCCTGGTACCGTTAAAAACTCATCAAGACCGCACGGTCTGGCATGGTTTCTTAGGTGACAGGCACTGTAGGTGCTAGTCGTCTGCCAATTATGTAGGGGCTTCACGCCAGGAATCAACTCTGAAAGGAGCTTGTAGTAGATTTGGACTGTTTTTGCCATCTGACATCTTGTCTTCATTCCAGGAAAATTACCCCCATTCACTGTGGGGAGCCACCGCTCTCCACTCTCAGGCTAGATGCTGTGGTAGGTAGCAGGAATTCCCTTTTGGACTCGGACTCGGGGATAGGCTGGGGACTCAGGCTTGGCCAATCAGAGCGCTGCATCCCCCTGCCTGCTGTTGAGTGGCTCAGGGATGGGAGCATGGCCCAATCAGAGACAACTAAACACTACCTTGGGACTTCCTAGGGCTGTGGAGAAAGAAGCCCACATCCAAGTTGTCTACCTAGAAAAGGAAGCCTGGCTGCTTCAGGCGAGTCGGATTGAAGAGATCCACCAATCCTCTCCACTAAACAAAACTATGAAACTTGGCCGAGATTGTCCAAAGCAAACATTTCAGAGATCTGGAGATTGAGCAGAGGCGAACAACATATTGAGCAGTGTTTATTCAGGTAAAAACTGCTGAAATTCAGGTAAGAACAGTGGGAGACTGTGACATTCTTGCCCCGGGCTGCTCCTGTTCCTCACCTCCGTCCTCCCACGCTCCATTGCTGCTGTAGCACTACCAGGGTGTGTAGGGCCTGACCAGCGGCTTCTTCATAACTGGAGAAAATATTTGCAAATAACCTATGTGCAAAGGAATTGTATCCAAATATATAAGGAGCTCTTACAATTCTATAATAAGAAGCCGAGCAACCCGATTAAAAATAGGTAAAAGATTTGAATAGATTTTCACCAGAGGAGACAGATGCATAGCTAATAAGCACATGAAAAGGTGCTTAACATCATTAGTCATTAGAGAAATGCAATTTAAAACCACAATTAGATGTTATTACATACCCACAAGAATGGCTATAATCAAAATGACAAAATCAAGTTCTGGCAAAGATGTGGAGAAACAGGAATATACATTCTGCTGCTTTGGAAATGTAGATTGGTACAGACACTTAGAAAACAGCTTAGCACTTCCTTAATAGTTAAACTTACCATATGATCCTACAATTCCATTCTTGTGTATCTACCCAAGAGAAATGAAAAAACAAAGACTTGTTGACAAATTTTCATAGCTGCATTATTTATAGTATCCCAAAGCAGAAATAATTCAAATGGCCATCAACTGGTGAATGGCTAAACAAAGTGTACTATTTCTATATAATTGGATGTTATTCAGCAGTAAAAGGGGATGAAGTACTGTTATATGCTGCAACATGGATGGATCTCAAAAATGTTATGCTAAGTGACAGAAGCCAAACACAAAAGACTGCATATTTTATGAATCCATTTATATAAAATGTCCTAAAAGGGAAGATCTATAAAGAAAGAAAGTGCATCAGTGGTTGCCTAGAGCTGGGGGTTGGAGCAGGGATTGATCACAAACAGGCATGAGGGAACTTTTTAAGAGTGGTGGACATATTCAAAAACTGTATTGTGGTGACAGTTGCATGACTCTATACACTGGAAAGGCTAGAAGAGCAGGATCTAGGTGGAGTTTATGGGAAGGACTCTCAGGATACCACCACAGAATTGGCCCACCAAGTTTGCTACTCTCTGTGGCACAATCAGGCCACAGCAGTGGTAGTTTGTATTTTGTTCTCAATTATTTGCACCTCTGCTTTGTAGGAGAATTATACTTGTCTGCCCCATTAACAACAGGCTTGGCCATGTGACTTGTTTTAACCAATGAAATGTCAGTGGAGCTAATATATACCAGTTCCAAGTAGATGCTTTAAATGCCTTTGCATGGTTCTGCCATTTCTCATTTCACTCTGTCACTGAAAATGGCATATCCCAGTTGGAGGCTGCTCCTTCAGTCTGGATCCTAGAACAATGAGGACACAAGGAGTGGAGCCAAATCAAACCCACAGCCAATATGTAACATCATTTGTCATTAACCACTAAAATTTTTTTAAGCAGCATAGCCAAGCAAAAATTGACTAGTAAGACTCTGGAGTCAGGAAGCTGTAGCCCCAATTTCTGGATCCATGATATACTTCATCAATCATGATCTACAGCAGCAAATTAACTGCTCTGCACCCTGGCTCTTGATATCCATGAAGCTATCAGCTTCCATGACTACTTCCTAGATGAGAGAAGCAGCCAAAGAAAAATTCTTCCACACTCTGAAGGAGCCTGTTTGGCAGAAACCAGGTCAAACAAGGAATTGTAGGTCTAGGAGAGGCAGGAGATGTAATCTTTAGCATGCACTAAGGTGTGCTCCAACTTGATTGGATTGCAGTTGAGTGGGCCCACCAGCAGTATCTCCCACTTAGATCATAAAATATCATTCAGACTATAAAAAGCATGAGTTAATCCCTATCACTCAGGTTATGGCCTCCAAATAGCATTTCCTTCTAAAAGGAGGCTATCAAAGGCTAATGGGATATGTCAAAAGAACATGGGAGTCTACTAGTAAGGTCTTCCATTGCCTGAGGTTGGGAAAACTTGAGCATTAAAAAAAATATTAATTGCAAAGGAGTAAAACACATCAAATATGTGTAAATGAGTTTTAAGGATACACAGTGTTAATGAAATAATGGATTTAGGCAATTGACTCCCAGTATTGTTGGGTGAAATGCTTTTGCAAAACTTTGTAGTGCATGGTTTTGGATGCGTAATGCAACCACACCTGAACCACCTTTCAATCTCAATATCACTGAAAGTGCAACAACCAGATGTAATGCAACAGGAAGCCAAAAGATTTGAATCTAAATTCTATCAGGCCTGTAGATCTAACTTCCAGTTTATAGGAAATATAGGGGATAGAGGAACATATTAATAGACACCTTGAGGATCCAGTCAGCAAAATTCAGAATGTAGTATTTTCTACTGGGCAAATAACCTGGTTTCTTCACCAAATAAATGGTCTGTTTAAAGGGAGAGAAGGGAAAACTAATATGAATTACAAGTAACTTAAGAGAAATATCAATTAAATGTAACTCAAGGACCTTCTTTAGAACCTGTTTAAACAAGCCAAGTATAAAAAAGACATTTTTAAGAGGATCAAGAAAATGCAAATACAGATTATTAGGTGATACTAAACAATTACTGTTCATTTGGTAAAGAGTGATAAATATTGTGATTATTTTTAAAGTTCTTGTCTGTTAAAAACGTATGCTGTGTTCGCTTCGGCAGCACATATACTAAAATTGGAACGATACAGAGAAGATTAGCATGGCCCCTGCGCAAGGATGACACGCAAATTCGTGAAGCGTTCCATATTTTTTGGCCGACTCAAGAAATGCCTTCACGGTTTTAACGATGAATGTAAATGGATTAAACTCCCCAATTAAAAGATATAGATTCGCAGAATGGATCAAAAAAAATGAACCATCAATATGTTGCATACAAGAGACTCATCTTAGACACAGGGACACAAAGAAACTGAAAGTGAAAGGATGGAAAAAAATATTTCATGCAAGCTACAGCCAAAAGAAAGCAGGTGTAGCAATATTAATCTCAGATAAAATAGACTTCAAATGCAGGGATGTTTTGAGAGACAAAGAAGGCCACTACATACTAATAAAAGGGGCAATTCAGCAAGAAGAAATAACAATCGTAAATGTCTATGCACCCAATCAAGGTGCCACAAAATACATGAGAGAAACATTGGCAAAGCTAAAGGAAGCAATTGATGTTTCCACAATAATTGTGGGAGACTTCAACACAACACTCTCTCCTATAGATAGATCAACCAGACAGAAGACCAATAAGGAAATTGAAAACCTAAACAATCTGATAAATGAATTAGATTTAACAGACATCTACAGGACATTACATCCCAAATCAACAGGATACACATACTTTTCTAGTGCTCACGGAACTTTCTCCAGAATAGATCATATGCTGGGACATAAAACAAGCCTCAATAAATTTAAAAAGATTGAAATTATTCAAAGCACATTCTCTGACCACAATGGAATACAATTAGAAGTCAATAACCATCAGAGACTTAGAAAATTCACAAATACCTGGAGGTTAAACAACACACTCCTAAACAATCAGTGGGTTAAAGAAGAAATAGCAAGAGAAATTGCTAAATATATAGAGACGAATGAAAATGAGAACACAACATACCAAAACCTATGGGATGCAGCAAAAGCAGTGCTAAGGGGGAAATTTATAGCACTAAACGCATATATTAAAAAGGAAGAAAGAGCCAAAATCAAAGAACTAATGGATCAACTGAAGAAGCTAGAAAATGAACAGCAAACCAATCCTAAACCAAGTACAAGAAAAGAAATAACAAGGATTAAAGCAGAAATAAATGACATAGAGAACAAAAAAACAATAGAAAGGATAAATATCACCAAAAGTTGGTTCTTTGAGAAGATCAACAAGATTGACAAGCCCCTAGCTAGACTGACAAAATCAAAAACAGAGAAGACCCATATAAACAAAATAATGAATGAAAAAGGTGACATAACTGCAGATCCTGAAGAAATTAAAAAAATTATAAGAGGATATTATGAACAACTGTATGGCAACAAACTGGATAATGTAGAAGAAATGGACAATTTCCTGGAAACATATGAACAACCTAGACTGACCAGAGAAGAAATAGAAGACCTCAACCAACCCATCACAAGCAAAGAGATCCAATCAGTCATCAAAAATCTTCCCACAAATAAATGCCCAGGGCCAGATGGCTTCACAGGGGAATTCTACCAAACTTTCCAGAAAGAACTGACACCAATCTTACTCAAACTCTTTCAAAACATTGAAAAAAATGGAACACTACCTAATTCATTTTATGAAGCTAACATCAATCTAATACCAAAACCAGGCAAAGATGCTACAAAAAAGGAAAACTACCGGCCAATCTCCCTAATGAATATAGATGCAAAAATCCTCAACAAAATACTTGCAAATCGAATCCAAAGACACATTAAAAAAATCATACACCATGACCAAGTGGGGTTCATTCCAGGCATGCAAGGATGGTTCAACATAAGAAAAACAATCAATGTATTACAACACATTAAAAACTCGAAAGGGAAAAATCAATTGATCATCTCAATAGATGCTGAAAAAGCATTTGACAAAATCCAACATCCGTTTTTGATAAAAACACTTCAAAAGGTAGGAATTGAAGGAAACTTCCTCAACATGATAAAGAGCATATATGAAAAACCCACAGCCAGCATAGTACTCAATGGTGAGAGACTGAAAGCCTTCCCTCTAAGATCAGGAACAAGACAAGGATGCCCGCTGTCACCACTGTTATTCAACATTGTGCTGGAAGTGCTAGCCAGGGCAATCCGGCAAGACAAAGAAATAAAGGCATCCAAATTGGAAAAGAAGAAGTAAAACTGTCATTGTTTGCAGATGATATGATCTTATATCTAGAAAACCCTGAGAAATCAACGATACACCTACTAGAGCTAATAAACAAATTTAGCAAAGTAGCGGGATACAAGATTAATGCACATAAGTCAGTAATGTTTCTATATGCTAGAAATGAACAAACTGAAGAGACACTCAAGAAAAAGATACCATTTTCAATAGCAACTAAAAAAATAAAGTACCTAGGAATCAACTTAACCAAAGATGTAAAAGACCTATACAAAGAAAACTACATAACTCTACTAAAGAAATAGAAGGGGACCTTAAAAGATGGAAAAATATTCCATGTTCATGGATAGGAAGGCTAAATGTCATTAAGATGTCAATTCTACCCAAACTCATCTACAGATTCAATGCAATCCCAATCAAAATTCCAACAACCTACTTTGCAGACTTGGAAAAGCTAGTTATCAAATTTATTTGGAAAGGGAAGATGCCTCGAATTGCTAAAGACACTTTAAAAAAGAAAAACGAAGTGGGAGGACTTACACTCCCTGACTTTGAAGCTTATTATAAAGCCACAGTTGCCAAAACAGCATGGTACTGGCACAAAGATAGACATATAGATCAATGGAATCGAATTGAGAATTCAGAGATAGACCCTCAGATCTATGGCCGACTGATCTTTGATAAGGCCCCCAAAGTCACCGAACTGAGCCATAATGGTCTTTTCAACAAATGGGGCTGGGAGAGTTGGATATCCATATCCAAAAGAATGAAAGAGGACCCCTACCTCACCCCCTACACAAAAATTAACTCAAAATGGACCAAAGATCTCAATATAAAAGAAAGTACCATTAAACTCCTAGAAGATAATGTAGGAAAACATCTTCAAGACCTTGTATTAGGAGGCCACTTCCTAGACTTTACACCCAAAGCACAAGCAACAAAAGAGAAAATAGATAAATGGGAACTCCTCAAGCTTAGAAGTTTCTGCACCTCAAAGGAATTTCTCAAAAAGGTAAAGAGGCAGCCAACTCAATGGGAAAAAATTTTTGGAAACCATGTATCTGACAAAAGACTGATATCTTGCATATACAAAGAAATCCTACAACTCAATGACAATAGTACAGTCAGCCCAATTATAAAATGGGCAAAAGATATGAAAAGACAGTTCTCTGAAGAGGAAATACAAATGGCCAAGAAACACATGAAAAAATGTTCAGCTTCACTAGCTATTAGAGAGATGCAAATTAAGACCACAATGAGATACCATCTAACACCGGTTAGAATGGCTGCCATTAAACAAACAGGAAACTACAAATGCTGGAGGGGATGTGGAGAAATTGGAACTCTTATTCATTGTTGGTGGGACTGTATAATGGTTCAGCCACTCTGGAAGTCAGTCTGGCAGTTCCTTAGAAAACTAGAGATAGAGCTACCATTCGATCCAGCGATTGCACTTCTCGGGATATACCCGGAAGATCGGAAAGCAGTGACACGAACAGATATCTGCACGCCAATGTTCATAGCAGCATTATTCACAATTGCCAAGAGATGGAAACAACCCAAATGTCCATCAACAGATGAGTGGATAAATAAAATGTGGTATATACACACGATGGAATACTACGCGGCAGTAAGAAGGAATGATCTGGTGAAACATATGACAACATGGATGAACCTTGAAGACATAATGCTGAGCGAAATAAGCCAGGCACAAAAAGAGAAATATTATATGCTACCACTAATGTGAACTTTGAAAAATGTAAAACAAATGGTTTATAATGTAGAATGTAGGGGAACTAGCAGTAGAGAGCAATTAAGGAAGGGGGAACAATAATCCAAGAAGAACAGATAAGCTATTTAACGTTCTGGGGATGCCCAGAAATGACTATGGTCTGTCAATTTCTGATGGATGTAGTAGGAACAAGTCCACTGAAATGTTGCTATAGTATGTAACTTTCTTGGGGTAAAGTAGGAACATGTTGGAAGTTAAGCAGTTATCTTAGGTTAGTTGTCTTTTTCTTACTCCCTTGCTATGGTCTCTTTGAAATGTTCTTTTATTGTATGTTTGTTTTTTTTTGCTTTCTTTTTGACTTTTTTTTTTTCATACAGTTGATTTGAAAAAAGAAGGGAAAGTTAAAAAAAAAAAAAAAAAGAAAAAAGACAAACAAGGAAAAAAAAAAAAAAAAAAAAAACGATGTAGTGCCCCCTTGAGGAGCCTGTGGAGAATGCAGGGGTATTCGCCTACCCCACCTCCATGGTTGCTAACATGACCACAGACATAGGGGACTGGTGGTTTGATGGGTTGAGCCCTCTACCATAAGTTTTACCCTTGGGAAGACGGTTGCTGCAAAGGAGAGGCTAGGCCTCCCTGTATTTGTGCCTAAGAGTCTCCTCCTGAATGCCTCTTTGTTGCTCAGATGTGGCCCTCTCTCTCTGGCTAAGCCAACTTGAAAGGTGAAATCACTGCCCTCCCCCCTACGTGGGATCAGACACCCAGGGAAGTGAATCTCCCTGGCAACGTGGAATATGACTCCCGGGGAGGAATGTAGACCCGGCATCGTGGGATGGAGAACATCTTCTTGACCAAAAGGGGGATGTGAAAGGAAATGAAATAAGCTTCAGTGGCAGAGAGATTCCAAAACGAGCCGAGAGATCACTCTGGTGGGCACTCTTACGCACACTTTAGACAACCTTTTTTAGGTTCTAAAGAATTGGGGTAGCTGGTGGTGGATACCTGAAACTATTAAACTACAACCCAGAACCCATGAATCTCGAAGACAGTTGTATAAAAATGTAGCTTATGAGGGGTGACAGTGGGATTGGGAATGCCATAAGGACCAAACTCCACTTTGTCTAGTTTATGGATCGATGTGTAGAAAAGTAGGGGAAGCAAACAAACAGACAAAGGTACCTAGTGTTCTTTTTTACTTCAATTGCTCTTTTTCACTCTAATTATTATTCTTGTTATTTTTGTGTGTGTGCTAATGAAGGTGTCAGGGATTGATTTAGGTGATGAATGTACAACTATGTAATGGTACTGTAAACAATCGAAAGTACAATTTGTTTTGTATGACTGCGTGGTATGTGAATATATCTCAATAAAATGATGATTAAAAAAAAAAAAAAAAAAAAAACGTATGCTGCGGTATTTATGGGTAAAATGGTTAACAACGTTTTAAATGCTATGATATCTGAAAGGTGCTGTAAAATGCTCCAGCCCTCACCAGAAAGAAAGAAATGAAAGAAAGGAAAGGAAGGGGAAGGGGAAGGAGAAGGAAAGGGGAAAAAAAGGAGGTGTTTAGTTTTCTATTGCTGCTATAATAAATGACCACAAACTTAGTGGCCCTCAAGAATACACATTTATTATCTTATAATTTTGTGGGTTGGAAGTCTGGCATGGATCTACTGGGCTAAAATCAAGGTGTTGGCAGGGTTGTGTTCCTTCCTGGAGGAGTTGGGGGAGACCCTATTTCCTTGCCTTTTCCACCTCCTAGAAGCTGTGGTTTGTGGCCCACTGCCTCCATCTTTAAAGCAAGCGGTGTTGCATTTGTTTGACCATTTTCCCATAGTGTCACATATCCTTCTCTAACTACAGACAGGAAAGTTTCTTCAACTTTCAGGATTCACAAGATTCGGTTGGGCCAGGATAATCTCCTCATCTCAAAGTACTTAAATTTAATCACCTCTGCAAGGTTCCTTTCACCATGTAAGGTAACGTATTTGCAAGGGATTAGGATGTAGACATCTTGGGGAGAACATTATTCTATTTATCACAGGAGGGATTAGTAAAACAAGATTGGCAAAATGTAAATATTGGTAATTGTTGAAGCTGGGTGATGGATACATGGGAGTTCATTATCCTTTTCTCACTTCTTTTGTGTATGTGTGAAAATTTCCATGATAAAATATACAAAGAATGAGTTAGATCTATTGCAGCTGACTACAGAGGATTTAATGATCCCTTACAAAGTGGGTAAAGCAAATTTCAGAAAAGTATGAGTAATATAATCCTAGTTTTATAAAATAAACCATGACAAATTATATATATATCTGTCTGCTTACCCATCCATCTTTTCAGTTTTTCCTCCTTCCTCCCTCTCTCCCTCCTTCCCTCCCTCCCTCCCTCCCTCCCTCCCTCCCTTCCTTCCTCTCATTTATCTTTTTAGTATTAAATGAGCCTAGAGAAAGATAGGATAGGATATTTAGGTAACTCTTAATATATTGTATAAGATATATGGATGGAAGTAGGGGATAGATAAGCAAAACCCCAAAACAGTGCAATAAAAACAATCTATTGATTTAAAAAGTGAGTATATAAGTCTATTTATGAAACTTTATATATGAAAATGTACATATACAGGCATAGAGAGACATGAATGGATGGTCACCCAAATCTAGTTATCTTGGAGTAGAAAATATTTGGGGTTATTTTTATTTTACTCCTTACACTTTTTTTCTATTATTTGAAAATGTTTTAGAATAAGCATACAGTCTAAAGAATCATGAAGGAGACAATAAAGTAATTTTATTGTGGAAAATAAAGAAATGAGACTGAATCTTATGGTGTCATTTCTAGTGTCATGGGCTTCCCCACAACCCTTTCCCCCTTCTTCTCTCATACTCCTCTGTAGAGGTAGAACTGAAATTCTACCCAGTGACAAGTCTTATGAGGACCTCGTGTGGGTTAGAGGAAGGGAGGAGGGTATGCTACCCCCAAACTTTAGACTTTGTTAGAAAATATATACAATTAAAGATATGTATGAAAAATTTATGAGCAATCACTAAAAAAATAGAAACAGAAATTGTAACCAATCAAACCAACAAAGGAAAAAAAGAGGTAGAGGTGAGGAAAAATAAAATGTTATCAACTCAGTGGAAGAAAGAGAAGTTGGGAAAGAGAAATAAATGAAAGGAAGGACAGGACAAACAAGAACAAAAAATAGATATTTTAGTAGTCACAAGTATAAACATATTAAATCAACCTATTAAAATATAGGGACTATTGTGTTAACTAAAAATCAAAACAGAGTTTTAAAATCCAGTTATTTGCTGCTTATTAGAGTCACAAATGAAATTAACATAGAAAGGTTAAAAACAAAGAGGGAAACAGTATATCAGGCAAATGCTAGCCAAAAGGACCTTATGCTCCTAATAATGTGGCCCAGAAATTGTCAGGAGCTTAGGGCCCATGACACCGCGTGGAGAGGCACAGCTACAGGGCTGGAGGGTGGGGAGAGGGGAGGATGTTTGCGGGGAACCCATTTCCAGTATCCCCCAGGCATACCTCAGTGAAGATCAGATGAGCCTCTATTTTGATTTTTGCCCTGAGCTTGTTTGAATTGTGTTTCTGAAAGAATCTGCTACCTCAAAGTCTAGGGAAGTCAGCCAAGTCTTTAAGGCCAAATCAAAGCCAATCCAGACATTGGAATACAAATTGAAAAACATTATTTGCTGATAATGTGTTTTCCCAAATAAAAATTTGGAAAATGTTTTTTTTCCAAAAAAATATGTACATGTATTTAGACCAGGAACAGATGAGAGTATGTTTCATTCTTGAAAAAACCAATATTAATGTAAATAACGTTTACAATGTGTTTTTAATAATCTTTTAGGTAAATGCAAATGTTACAGTGATTACCCACTCTGCAAACAAGTTGCTTGCTTTGCAAAATCGTTTGCCATGGGGCGCCTTTGAATAATGAGCTCCTTGGTGAATTTTGCGCAGGTCACCTGTTCTAGGGGGCAGTTTGCATCTGCGCTGGAGCTGGGAATCCCTCCAGGAAGGTGCTCCTAGCCTGGTGCATGTCACTTCTTGCCAGAAGGAGATGAGTCAGTTGCCTGCAACTGATGGTGGAGCCACAGCCCTAGGCAGGTGCTGTCACCAGGCTACTGATGCTTTTCAGTTCGCACCCCCAAACTAGTTGGTTATGGGTTTATAAACCCACTACTGGAGCATTTGTAACAGTGAAACTGGAGAGGGTTATGGTTATGAGGCCAGCTTTGGCAGGCAGGCCCAGGTCAGGGGATGGGGCTTTCAAGTCCGTAGTGGATGAAACACAAATGCTGTGAGCTAGAGACTGTCAGCCAAATGGAGAAAGCTACATGACAAGACACATTTCAACAAGGTTTGAATTAAATAAATAATACAGGCTCATTGTAGGAATATGAGAAAATACAGTTAAGCAAAAAGAAATAAAATATCTTACAATTCTTCACCCAGAGGTAATCACTGTTTACATTTTGGTATTTCCATTTGGATGTTTTTTCAATGAAAATATATGTGCATATATATTTGTGTGGTTTCTTAACAAAAGTAGAGTCATGCAAAGTTCTGTTTCACCTTACTGTAGAGTAAATGCCATTTCTTGTTTTAATATATAGATCTTTAACTTTCTCTTGCATGGGAGTACTGTAATTTGTTTCATCCACTTCCCAATGTTGGACATTTAACTTGTCTCAATTTTTACCTGTTACACTGGACATACTTGTACACCCATGTTTGTGCCCTGCTCTGACTGTTTGCTTAGGATAAACCCACAGAAGTGTTATGGCTAGATCAAAGAGACTGCACATTTGCCAAATTGTCATATGGAGAGATTTACCAATTGTTTCATTCTCCACCAAGAACAGAACATCCAATTCCATTTCACCAACCCAGTGCCTCAACATTTGTGTTATCTTTCCAGTTTGGTAAGTGTAAAAGGTATCTTATATTTGTTTGTTTACATTTATTTGATAACTGGTGAGACTGCATTTGCTCATTGGTTCATTTCCATTTGAAGTGTGATGAAGGATAAGAACCGGGTGATTGATGGATATAAATACAGGCAGGGACAAATTCTGATTGGGTGGCTTGGGAAGGCTAATCTGAGAACATGACCTTTGGGCTGAGATCAGAGCACAAGTAGGATTTGGCTAGAAGAGGAGTGAGGAAAACTGTTCCAGGCTAGGGGAAGAGCAGGAGTGATGACCTTGAAGTAAGAAAGAGCCTGGCACATCCATGGAAGGAAAAGGAGGCCAATTCTTGAGGGGCAGCCTGACATATGGGCTAAGAGGATAGATTCTTGAGTCCTGGCTCCACTACTTACTAGTGCGTGATCTTGGACAAGTCACTTGGCTTCTCTGTGCCTCAATTTCCTCATATATGAAATAGGCTAATAGCAGTACTTATGTTTTAATGTTTATAAAGCACTTAAAGCGGTATCTGGAAAAAATACAAGGTATAAAATATTTATTAGAATAAGCATAAGGAGAGAGGTCCTCAGGATGCCTGTACACCACATTAATTTATTCCTCAGAGTGGTCCTTGTGTGGTAGGTACTCCTTAGAGACAAGGCAGCTGCAGCTCGGAGAGCAAGCAGGGGAGTGATGGATGCTCTGAGCCTTTCTTAAGGCTCACACTCTGCCAACACCAAACTGCTTCCCCTTCTGCATAGGAACACTGGAGTGTGGGAGATTTGGTGCTTGATGAGGAGAAAAGAGAACACTAGAGGCTCTAGTAGTCTTCACGCCAAGTTAGGTGGGAAGAGAGTTAAATCCTAGGTTGTCTCCCCAAAGATAGGGTTTGTAGATGAGTTCAGAACCCAAGGCCATACCTAGGGTTTGTCAGTGTGGTACAAACTGAGACTGGGTCCGGCTGGTAATAAATTTCATGTGGAGCAGAACCTTCAGCTCTTCTCCAGTTTCTGAAGTGGCTTTGTGACTGTGGAAATGAAATATGATCCCAAGTATAACTTCTCCAAACACTCAACCTTTTTGGGGGTTGAGTCAGGAAAAAAAGCCAAGCTTTTAAAACACGCAGCTTCCCCCAAAGCAAAACCATAATCAAGTCCCCATTTCCTTCCCAAAGTCCCTTCATCTGATCTCCCTCTCAGGTCTGAGGAAAATCCTCAGTTCACCCAGTCTAAAGGCCTGACAATTTCCCTGACTGGGGAAGGTTCAGTGAAGTACTAAACAGGGTGAGGAGAGAGGTGGGGCCAGGCCTGGCTCTGAGCCAGGGAAAGCTGGGCAGAACCCCTAAGGGGTTGCTCCTTTAACTGAGTTTCTCCTTCAGAGGTAGGATAAATTGACCTCTGGTCTCCTCCTCCACAGCTACCTAGGCCAGGAGCTGATGCTGTGTGCAATACTTAGTTTTTGAGAAGTAATGAGTTCTTGCTCAAATTTAATGGCTCTGGCGTAAGGTCTTATTTCTTATTTATATAAGACTATAAACTGGGAACCAGCAATATATAATTGTTTATTTGGTTTTATTCAATAATGAAGATAATTTGGTTTTTCATTCTGTTAGCCTCATGGTTGTAGAAGGAGCTGAGATGGACCTTATCCCACAAGTCCCTTACTTTTTTTCTAAACATCCCCTTGCTGAACAGGATTACACCATCTGTGTTCTGCCTCTGCCCCTCTTCTGACCCTTATCTTAAGCATTCTTTCTTTGATATTTTCCCCTCCATTAGGCCACCAAAGGACAGAAAATGGGCACTGCGTACCTGAATTTCAGGTTCCAGAAGGGCAAAGCCACAAGCAGAAGTGAGAGGTAAGAGGGTGCTAAGAAAAATTATGGCCGGGAGCAGTGGTTCTCAAACTTGAGCAAGCATGAGAAGTACTGAGGACTTCTTTAGACATGGGTTTCCAGGCCCCGCCCCAGGAATTTCTAATTTAGTAGATCTGGGGTAGGGCACAATAATTTACATTTCTAATATTTTCTAAGGTGATGTTGATGTTCCTGGCCCAGGAAACTCACTTTGATAACCACTGGCCTAGAGCTAGCCCTGACTCCAGGCAGTCTTGGGAGCAGCAGGCAATGGGCTGCCCTTATTGATGAGAAACAGGATGGAATAATAGCATTGTTTAGATAAAATATGGTTTGAATGTTGGAAATTAAAGATCTGGACTGACTTACTCCCCATCTACTCATTCCAGCATGAAGGTCATTCCTAAGGACAGAGGGACAGGACATGAGGCCAAATAATGAGACTGAGCCTGTCATCAACAGATATTGCCGTCCCACACTTTCATTGTACTTTCTTAGCACTTCTTACCACTCCCACACTTCATACCTGCTACTTGTATTTATGTATTTCTCCCCTTTCCTGTCCCATACCTCATATCTCAGTGTGACCTCACTGACTGAAATCCAGCTTTGAATTATTTCAATCCCTGACTGGATTAGGTAATGTATGCCCTTCCTAAATGCTTGAGAGAATAAAGACTAAATTCTTTGTGAGGAATTTAATACCATCCAGTGCCTCAAATTATCTCTTCAATTTTTCATACTCAATATCTGGCATGCAACAATAAATAAACAAGCATTAAAAAAACAAAAAGAAGATGACTGAAAATCAATAAAAATTGACAATACAAAAAATCTATTGGAGATCCAGTTATTGAAGTTAGCAGATATAGACTTTAAATTATGATTGATAGGCTTCAGAAAATAAATGACAAGATGGATAATTGCGGCAGAGAATGGAAAACTCTATATAAAAAGCATTAAATGAAAATTCCAGCACTGAAAAATATAATAACTTTAAGAATTCAGTAGTTGGGTTTAGTATAAGATTAGATAGGGCAAAGAGAGAATCAGTGAAATAAATTTGCCAGAAGAAGATAGCTGGACTGATGTATAGAGAGACAAAGGACTAAGCACACACACACACACACACACACACACACAAGAAAAGAATATAAGATATATGACACAGTAAAAAGGCCTAACATAACTGCAATCAGAATCTTAGAATGAGAGGAAGGAGACAAATGCAAAAAGCAATATCTGAAGGTATAATGATCAAGGAATTTTGAAAGTCATGATACATATTAACTCACAGATTTGAGAAGTTCTAAAAAGCTCAAATAAGATAAACACAAAGAAAACCACACCTAGGTGCATGATAATAAACTGACAGAAAACAAAGACAAAAAGAAAAATAAATTAAAGCATCCAGAAACTTGGGATGAGGAAGGACACATTACCATCAAAGAAATCATAATTCAACTGACAGCTAACTTATCAACAAAATCTATGAAAGCCCAAAGACAATGGAAGGGAATCTTTAAAGTGCTGAAAGAAAATACCAAACCAGAATTTTTACTAGTAGAAAACATT
The DNA here is from genome assembly GCF_015220235.1 of Choloepus didactylus. Lineage (NCBI taxonomy): Eukaryota > Metazoa > Chordata > Mammalia > Pilosa > Megalonychidae > Choloepus > Choloepus didactylus. The sequence goes on along the minus strand of NC_051307.1, from coordinate 156,250,967 downwards.
CTTCAAAATTGAAAGTGAAAAGATGGAATTTTAAGACAAATTATAGCTAAAAGAATTAAGGACTATCAGATCTGAACTAAAGGAAAAATTAAAGGGAGTTCTTAAGGAAGAAAGAAAATCATTGTGGATGAAAACATGGACAAAAAAGAAGGAATGAAGAGCAATGGAGAGAGTAAACTTGTGGGATATTCCCTAATAAGTTTATACATCACCCAACCCTCTCACAAATAACAGCCACAAATTCTGGAAAAATCAAAAAGTAAATAAGTTAAAAAAACAAAACAAAAACAAACCAATGACCTGAAGGCACTGAATAGTGAACAAAACCTGGGGGATTCTGGAGAAGAGTTGAAGCAAGGGAACAGTGTGGAATGTAAACCACCTCAGCTAGAAATAAAATAATAACCAGTGATTTGAGATACTCAAGAGACAGAGTTTTCAGTTTGACTCTAAACAGGTTAATTGTCTGCTGAAACAAAAACATAAACATTCTTCAGAAGAATATAACACAATACAGAGTCTCCACATTATATCATTCACAGTATCAGGTTACTACCCCAAGTTACTCAACATAGGTTGAGAAAGGAAATGTGACCCAGCCTCAAAAGAAAGGACAACTAACTGAGACCAGCCCTAAAGTGATCTAGATGTTTGAAATGACGTAAACGCAAATATGCCCTCAGTGAATGAAAGGAGAAAAATCTTATGAGAGAAATGAAATCATAAAAAGAACCAAATGAAATTTTAGACTAACAAAATATTATACTTGATATTAAAAATCCTCCAGATTGGCTTAGTAACAAAATGGAAATGACATAGAAAAGGGGGAATTTGAAGAGGGATCATTAAGAATTATTCAATCTTAAATGCATATGTGTATGTGTGTATATATATATATATATATATATATATATATATGTAAATCTAAATTAATATTGACTTGTTAAATAATAGTGATGTCTTGTGGATTTAAAAAAATATAAAATTAAAACATAAGGCAATGATAGCACAAAAGTGGGAAGAGATAAATTGAGTTAAGTGCTCTAAAGTCCTTGTATTTTCTCAGAGTAGTAGAAGTACTATTTAATATTAGCCATAAGTCAGGGATATGTGTGGTAATCTCTGAGATAACAGTAAAAGAGAAGAGATTGAACAAAAGTACCAGATGTGACTCTATTTGGCTTAAACAATAGCTGAAGCAATATCTGTGTCCAGGAGCAGGAGAGAGCTGGGCTAAGCTCTTACTGGCTAGTTGAATTACATGAATACTCTGGAGGAGGAAGGGGACCAGTCCCTCCTGAACCACTTGGACTCCATGGTAGATTATAAAAGTTCTTTACCCAACTTCCTGTAACTACATCCTTCATTATATAAGTGTGTAGCATCCTCACACTCTACTTTGGACAAGATCACGTGACTTGACTTGGTCAATAGAAGGAAGCAGAAGTGATGGTGTGCCATTTCTGAGTCTAGGCTTCAAGAGACCTTGTGTGTTATTTTGCATTCTCTCTTGCCCCTCTGCCATGAACATAAGAACATATCCAGGCTAACCTTCTAAAGGATGACAGACATGTAGGAGAGAGTCAGATCACCCCAGCAAAGGCCAGCCAAGATTAGTAAACAGCTAGCTAGTCCCCCCAAAACTTGAGCAAACCCAGATAAATTCAACCCATAGCTGATCCCAGACATGTGAGCAATAAACGCTTATTGCCATAAACAATTGAGGATTTTTGGTTGCTTGTTATGCTTCATTATTATAGCAAATAGTAACCGATAACAAACTGATGGTGGCTGCTGGTGGTTACTGCAAGACAATCAGGATGTGCGTGTGGGAGGAGTGTGGTTGCAAGAAGAGGGATGGCTGAATGTGTAAAGCAAAGGCAACAGATGTCCATTACATGGAGAAATTAAGGATTTGTATCTTTCCTCTTTAGCTGTTTGCATTTTAAATGCAAAGCCTGAAGAGGGCAATGCTTAACTTAAAGAAATGAATCTACAAGGATGGCCTTTTAGGTGGTGCTGGGGGGAGAATAGCCCAGTCTTCCTCTGCAGGCAAAAGTGGGTTTTGTGGCCAAACCAGAGTTTTTCCAGGCCTTCTCATAACACCCCTCAGTGGGTTTAAAATGAATGGTGGGTACGCTTTTAGCAGAAGGACAATAAATTATCTGAGAAAAGATTTGTTCTCCTTCCCACCAAGGAATCTCTTCTCTTAATGGTCTTGTCAATAGTGTCTCTTAGGAGGGACGTACAGTAAGTGGCATTTTTATGGAAGCTGACTGCTGAGCTCTGTCTGAAGAACTAGATTCTGAGAGCTATATGGAATTAACAAGAGAGACATAATTACAAACCAGGGGAAAATCTCCTATTTGAGTTGTGTAAATGATGTTAGATTTCCGTAGCACTTTACCCTTTTTGATTCTATAGTACATGTCTCTTAGGAAATGAGATAAAATTGCAGCAAGAGAAATTTATGCCCACAATAAGGATGGATTTCTTATTGTGATTGTTGTTAGACTTGGGAAAAGGATTTCGCAGGGCAGTTGTGAAAACTCTCTCTGGTAGGGATCATGAAAACAGGCTCAGGATTGGCTAATCTTGGGTGGGGATACTAATTAGCAGTTGATCATCTCTTCTGGAGGCAGAAACACAAAGATCACAGAGGCTCCAACCTAAAATCTCAAGGCCTGCCATTTCCTTCTCTTGCCTCCCACTTTATTCAACCCCAATATGTTCTGGGATTTCCTCTCCCTGGCCTCCACACCTGCTTCTAATCAAGCGCCAGGTTTTATTTTTGTTGATGTCCCTGTTTGACCCATGGGGTCTGGGCTCAGGCATCCAAATACTCATTCATGTACATCAGATGAGGGACTGCCACAAGCCGTGCATTTTGCAGACCACTCAGGTTAGAGTGGTGTCCTGCTCTTTCCAATGTGGAAGACAAAAATAAACCAACAAATAAAAATATAGATAAGTGCTGTTAGAGATGTAAGCAGTTGAAACAAAGCAAGATAAGGCACTAAAAAATGACCAGGTTGAAAGAGAGTGCATTAGAGACAAGGTGAGCCTTTCTTAGGAGGTGACATTTGAGCAGACACCCTAGTGAAGTGATACAGAAAGCCATGTGAAAATGGGGAAAAAGTAGGAGCTAAGGTCCTGAGGCAGGAATGTCCTGAGGGCATTTAAGAAACATCAAGGAGTTCAACATGGTGAAGTGAAAGATCCAGATGAAGAGTAATTGGAGATGACTGGAAAGCTAGGCAGGGGCTAGGCCACAAGGGGAGCTTGTAGGCCATGGTAAACAATTTTTTTCTTTTTTTTTTTTTAATTTCATTCTGAATGGTGCAAGACTGGGACAGCCTTGGAGGGTTTTGAGCTGGAAAATGACATGATCTGGCTTATGTTTTTAAAGGCTCTCTCTGGCTCCTGAGTGGAACAGACTATAGGGGCATGGGTGGGAGCAGACTATGGCAGCAGCCCAGATGAGCGAGGATGTTGGCTTGGGCCAGGGTGGTAGGGTCAAATGAGGACTCATTTTGGTACTGAGACTGAATTCTGGCACTACCTCTTAAAAATTGTGCCTTTGACAAGTTGTTTATCTTCCTTGAGCTTCAATGTCTTCTTCTAAAGCAAATCGAAAATGAAGATACTTCCCTTTGTAGTCACTTGATGTGTTGTGGTAAGTTAGTGTCTGCACAGCCCACATTTTCCTTTCAGGATAATTGTCCTCCTTCCCCTGAGAATGAATCCCTAAAATCAGTTTTTCAGTCTTGGGAGCACAGCATTGAGTTAGTCCTCCTCATCAGTTTGTCCATATGATCCAGTTGAACCATAGTCGTCATTGTTTCGTGCAAGGTCCTTCTCTTGTTTTACTTATTTCTTTATTCCCCATTCCTTGCTCCCATCCTCCTCTTGCTTCCACCCCCCAGGCAACCATTCTTGTGTTTAACGTGTATCCTCTTGCAAATAACATATTGTTATTCTGGGTGTGTGTATTTTAAATTTACCTAAATGGTGTTGTACCCTTTATTTCACTCTGGCTCGTTTTACTCCGCTCTATATTTTCCAGATCTGTCTTTACTGACATGTACATGTTTGGTCCATTGCTGATGACTGCTGCTTAGTGCATCCTCTGTGTTGTGTGTCCACAGCATTTCCCTCTCAAACCCCTGCAACCTGAAAGAACTGAACATCCTCATGCTTGTGCCCTTTGGACCGGTGTGAGAATTTCTTGGGGTTGTGTATCCAGCAGCAGGGTAGCTCGGTCTCAAGCATGCTAATTTGACTAAGAACCACCAGATTGCTTGCTGGAATGGCTGCACCACTCCCACCAGCAGTCCATGGAAATGTCCTTGTTCCCACATCCCCTTTAGCACTTGGCATTATCCAGTTTTCTAATTTCTAATTTACCAGTCCAATAAATGTAAAGAGAAGGTTCTTTGTTATTTAATTAGCATTTCTCTGATTACTAATGAGTTTGAGCATCTCTTCATATGCTTATTATCCTTTGGATTTCCTTTTCTATAAATTGCTTAATCATATCTTTCAGTCATTTTAAATTTAAAGTTCTATTTTTCTTTTATTTGCAAGACTTCCTTGTATATTCTTAATAATAAATTCCTTGTTGGTATTAAATGCTGCACATATATTCTTTCATTGTGTCATCTATTAATTTTTTCCCAAAGGTCTTTCATTGAGCAAAAAAAATAATTTTGATATAATAAAATCCATCAATTTTTTTTGTTATGTGGATTAGGCTTTTGAAATGTTTAGAAGAGCTTTCCTACCTCCAGATCACAAAAATATTCTTCTACATTTTATTCTATCATTTAAATGTTTGTCTTACACATGTAAATCTTTTATCCATTTTGAATTCTTTCTTTTAAAGTGATATATAGAAATCCAGCTTTATTTTTCTTGTGTCCCTGTTTTTCCAATACTGTTATTAAATGAAATCCCTTTTATTTGCAGTGTCATTTTATCATATAATAAGTATGATAATGGGTCTTTCTTGGCTCTCTATTCTGTACTATCGTACATATTCTTTCATAGACCAATACCAGACTGTTTTTATTATTATGGCTTTTTAATATATTTTATTATTTGTCAAAGCAAGTTTCCCCTCTTTACTCATCTTTTATAAGGTTGTTTTCATTAACAGTGGATTTTTATTCTTCCTTAGCATTTATCAAGGTATAATTTTACATACATTAAAAATTATGCATATTTATCCAAACTTTTTAAACCAAATACTGTCCACATTTGCCATGTGGAAATTGTATTTCAGTAATCTATATGGAAGAATAAATTTCCAGAATTATCTAAGACAACCTCAATATGTACAATATTTTTATCACCTCCCAAAATTTCCTTCTGCCTTTCTGTCAATCCCATGCCCCCATGATTATTTTCTGTTTGCTGTTAACAAAGATTAGTTTTGCCTGATTTAGAACTTCATATAAATGGAATCATACAACTCATATTCTTTTATATCTAGTTTCTTTTTCTTTTAGATTCATCACTGTAAGCAATAGTAGCTTATTCCTTCTTTATGCTTAGTATATTTGTTTTTCCATTTGCCTGTTGATGAACATTTGGGTTACTTCCAGTATTTTGCTATTATGTAAAAGGTCATTATAAATATTATTGTTCAAGTCTTTTTGTGGACATACGTTTTCATTTCTCTCTGATAAATACCTAGGAGAAGAATGGCTGGGTCATAGGGTTAGCTTATATTTAACTTCATAGTAAGTACGCTGCCAAACTGTTCTTCAAAATTGTTGAAGCAGTTTCTACTCCACCAGCAATATATGAGAGTTACAGTTGTTCCACATCTTCACCAACATTTGGTGTTGTTAGTCTTTTAAATAGAGGCTATTCTAGTGTAAATGTATAAAATGTATCTCATTGTGGTTTTAATTTGCATTTTCTTGATGACTAATGATGCTGAGTACCATTACATGTGTTTATTGGCCAGCCATCTATCTTTTGTGAAGTGACTTTTCAAGTGTTTCGCCCACTTCTTTCTTGGATTATTTGTCTTTGCACTGTTGCCTTAAGGAGTTCTCAGCAATTGCCCACCCCCCCACTTTAGTCTTTCGAATATGAGCCTTTGGTCAAATAAATGTATTGTGTATAGTTTCCAGTCAGTAGCATCTCTTTTGACCAGCAAAAAATTTTATTTTCATTAAAGCCCAAGTTATCAAATTTTTAATTTTATGGTTACTTCTTTTGAATTCTGATTCAGAAATCTTTTCTTACCCAAGGTCACAAAGAGAATCTCTATGTTTTATTTTATTCAAGAAACATGACTTTTGCATATGGATTGAAATAGAGATATCAAGATGTTCCAGCACACTCTGTTAAAAAGACTTTTCTTTCCTATTGAATTACTTTGGTGCCTTTGAAAAAAAATAAGTATATATATGTGGGTGTATTTCTGCATTTTTCTATTCTGTTTCATTGATCTTTTTTGTTTGTTTGTTTATGTGAATAACACACTGTCTTGATTACTGTAGCTTTATGTTAAGTCTTGAAATTAGTATTATATTTTGGCTATTCTAAATCCTTTGTATTTCCTTATAAATTTTAGGATCACCTTTTCAATTTCTTCCCAAAAAAGCCTCCTAGGATTTTGTTTGAGATTGCATTAAACATGCAGGTCAATTAGGAAGAATGGACAATTTATTACTCTTGAATATTGCAATCTATGAATATGGTATATCTCTCCACTTATATGTCTTCTTTAATTTCTCCCAGAAACGTTTTATAATTTTTAGTGTGGCGGTCTTACATATCTTTTGTTAGATTCATCCTAGGTATTTGGTTAAGTCCAACTACTGTAGATGCTTTTTAAAATTTCATTTTCCAATTGTTCATTGCTAGCATATAAAAATCCAGTTAATTTTTGACTATTAATCTTGTATTCTGTACCCTTGCTAAAGTCACTTCTAAATTTAGGAGACTCTATAGTATTTCTACAGGCAAAATTATGTCATTTGTGAATAAAGACAATTTTTCTTCTTGCTTTACAATTTTTATGCCTTTTTTTTCTTGCTTTATTACACTGTATAGGATTTCTGGTACAATATTGTATAGAAGTGGTGACAGAAGGCATCTTTGAATTGTTCCCAATCTAAGGGAAAAGTGTTCAATATTTAACCATTAAGTGTGATTTTAGCCGTATATTTTTCACAGATACTTTGTGTCAAGTGGAGAAAGTTCTCTTCTGTGGTAGGCAGAATAATGCCCCCCAACCAAGATGTTCAGTTCCTAATTCCAGAAACCCATATATATATATATATATATTATTTTTACATGGCAAAGGGGAATTAAGGTTGTAGATGGAATTAAAGTTGCTAATCAGCTGGCGTTAAGATAGAGGTGGTATTCTGGATTATCCGGGTAAGCCCATTGTAATCACAAGGGTTCTTGAAAGTAGAAGAAGGAGACAGAAGAGAATAAGAGGGAGATGTGACAGTGAGACCCAACATTGCTGACTTTGAAGATGGAGAGAGGGGCCAATGAGCCAAGGCATGTGGGTAGCTTTTAGAAACTGGAAAATACAAGGAAATAGATTCTCCCCTAGAGCCTCCAGAAAAGAACAGTCCTGCTGATACCTTGATTTTGTTCCAGTGAGACTTATGTAAGACTTCTGACCTCCAGAACTATATGCTAATCAATTTGTGTTGTCTTAAGCCACTAAGTTTGTGGTAATTTGCTATAGCAGCAATAGAAAACTAATACACCTTCTACTGCTAATTTGCTGAGTGTTATTTTCTTTTAATCATAAATGTGTCCAGGCTGTTTCCTCTCTTGACCATGCGTCACATTGTCGTGATTTTTCCTGTGTCTCATAATTTTAAAAATCATATTATACACATTGTCTGAAAAAGAGCAGCAGAGATTGGCATAAATAATTTTATCTGCCAGGAAAAAGAATGATTCTTCTTCTGTCAACTGTTAGGCTGCTAGTATGGGGCTGAGTCAATCTAATCTCTAGATGAGCTGGGTCTGGGACTTTCTCATACCTTTAACTCACTTTAACACCCACTTCAAATATTTTAAGGGTGGATTCAAGACTTGCCTTTCAGTAGGGCTCGGGGAGCCCAAGACAATAGATATCTCTTTATACCTTACAGCTTAACTGCCAGCTTTCTGTCTCTGCTTTATCACACTGGGGAGTTCCGTTGGTCTCTGTTTTCACCCTGGTTTTCTGCACCTTAGGGAATCTCTCTCTCTCTGTGCCCTGTTATCCTGACCCCCGTTTTTAGAAGGCTGCTGCAGTGCACCTGGGGAGGTTCCCAGCTCTTCTTGGCTGACCGCAGGTGACAGTAGCTGCTGTCACATGGTTTGTGAAGGCCTAGGGTGCCTCAGAGGGAATGCTCTCTGTTTCTATGCTTCCATGTAAATTATAAAGTATATTTATAAAGTTCCTTTAAAACTCCGTGTGGAAATTTGATTGGGACTGAATTGAATTTATAGACTAATTTAAGGGGAATTGACATTCTTATAATATTAAGTTGTCCTATCCATGAACTTTGAATGGGTCTCCATTTATTCAGATCATGTTGTATCTATTTTCTTATTAGAATTTAAAATTTTACTCCCTATAGGTATTTTTTTATTCGTGTATACTTAAAGGTTTTTATTGCCATTGTGAATTATATCTTTTTTAAAATTTTATTTTCTAGTTTGTTATTATGGGTGTGCATAAATGATGTTGACTTTTGGGGTTGTTCTTAAATCCAGCAACTTTGCCAAGCTCTTTTATTAGTTCTCTTAGTTTGATTCTATTGGTTTTTCCAGGTAGATGTTTTTATAATGTTTCCAATAGTGAGTGTTGTATCATGTTTTCCCCAGTCTTTTCACTTTTTTCCCCTATCGGCCAAGGCCCTGTATGCTGGTGATCAGTAGGACACAATCATTGCTATGCCATCTGACATTTCCCCACCCTCACTTCACGCTCTCCTGGCCGTGGTTGAATTGAACCGGAAATGAATGCCTGACTCAAGCTGGGCTGATTAGATCCTGTCCCCCAGTAATTTCGAATTGCAATTCAGAGTTGGTGGTCAGCCTCTGTTATGCGGGTGAATTGAAAAATATTGTAAAGGCTAGTGGGGATAGCCATGTTTGGCCACTTGTACACAGAAGCAGAGAGAAAGAAGGGATCAAGTGTGTCAAGAGAAGCAGTTTGAGAGAAATGCAGACAGACAGACAGACAGACAGACACCCACAGATATGCCTAAATACATGAGGAGAGGAAAAGAGAGAAATGATCATGGAGGCACAAGACCCAGGGACACACACACACAACCACATATTCTGAGTGAGAAAGACACACAGAGACAAAGACAGAGGGACACAGAGAGAGATAGAGACAGACATGGCAGACACAGAGCCCTGGAGTCCCAGAGTCAGAGATAAGCTGTGTGTCACCATCAAAGACCCAGGGACAGAAATGCTGCCTCAGCCTGGGGTCTGCAGAACTTCCAGCTCTAACTCCCTGGGAGGCTAATTTCTTGAAGGGTAATTTCTGCCCTCAGGTTTGGTGTATTACTCTTAATCCTCATAACAAATCCCATTTTATTTAAGCTCACTTGAGGGGCTCCTCCCTGACATTAAAACTACAATTTAGCCCAGACTTCAGTGCACTCCAGCTTTGCAAACACTTGATTGTACCTAGAAAGTTCAAAGACATCACAAATCTAAATTTTCCAAAATGGAGCTCTTAATTATTCCCTCCAGAGTGCTCCACCTCACAGAAACTAGGAGCCACCTTGAGCCAGAAACTAGAAGCCACCTTTGGTTTCTCCCTTTCCCTCAGTTCCCATGGTCGACCCATCACTTTATCTGGTTAGTTGTCTCTCTAATCTGTCCATGTTTCCCCATTTCTACCATCACTGTCCCGGCCTGAGCCACCATCGTCCCTCACTTGGATCACAGCAACAGTCTGCTGACTGGTTTTCTTGCTCTCACTTCTGCCTCCTCTCATCCATTCTTCACACAGCTTCCAGAAGGTTCCCCCTTGAAATTTAAATTGGCTTATAACATGCCCCTGCTTAAAACCCTTCAAAGGCTTCCCATTTCACTTGGTACAAAATCCAGCACCTACCATGGCTTAATGGGCCTGCACATCCTGGGCCTGCACCTCTTGCCTCCACCTCCAGGCTCCACCGTGACACAACCACGCTCAGCTCATCCTTTCCTCAAGGCCTGTGCACCTGCTGTACCCTCTGCCTGGAATGACACTTCTCCTGCCAGCTTCTTATTACTTAGGTACTTATAGAGGAAGGAGGGATGGCTTACTAGTATAAGACCATCAAAAGTAGACCTGCCTCTTTTTTTTGTAGCTCGTGTCATGATGGTTTCCTTCACAGCATTTATTTATTTAATTTTAACTGGTCTATTTACTCTGTGTGTATATGTGTTTGTGTGTGTGTGTGTGTGTGTCTGTGTGTCTTTCTGCTTTGGTCACCTATAACCTCCAAGAGGAGAGGGTCCATCTATTCATATGTCCCTCATGCGAAGCTTAATCGTACTATTAATGCTGACAACTATTTGATGAATATGAGTGAAGCAAGGGAAAAAGGAAGGAACAAAGAGAGGGGCCCTCACTAAGATGGAAAGTGGAAAGGTAAGAGAGGATTGAATGACTGTAATAAAAGCAAGTATCGCATTGTGTAGACCTTGGTCCCAGGCTGACACCAAGTACCTACCCAGCTACTGAAGATCACCTCCAGCATGTCTGAGTCATGAGTTTAGTGGGCTTAGTGGAAACAGCACTGGTCAAGGAGTCTGGAAGACCTGCCTCAAGGCCCAGCATGGGACCAGGCTCAGGTTGCTGTGTTTGGACTGGAGAATGTCTATGGTATCTCCCAGGTCCCAGCCCTCAGCAATCCTTAAGGTGTCTTGAGTACATGATCCATCCTTTGGGAGATATAGGCCATGGAGACAGCATTTGATGCTCCAGCTTCCTCTTCTCTGTGCTGAGATCTTCAGTCTTTCTTTATAAGCTTCTCCTGAGAAAAAAACGCGGTCTAATAGTACTGACCTTCTCATCCACCAGGGTTTACTCTCTGGGTCAGCCATGAGCCTTAGGGGTCTGCTGCCCCTCCTGGGCCTCCCTGCAGCCAGCTCAGGCAGAGGCTGGGTCTTCTCCCATGGAATGTGCTTCAGCAGGACATCTTGAGCTGTGGGCCATGAAGCCTGCTTCTGCTGACTTTGTTCTTTGGGCATTTTATACTTTTCACCTAGTAGAAGGATGTAAAGAGCCTGATGTCAGAGTTTATAAATTCTGAAGTCATTTTCTTTTTCAGCCTATTTTAATTTTATTTGCAGAAATAAGCTGCTGACATATGAACAGAACAACAAGACTGATAAAACTACATCCATTGGATATGGTATAACTTCTCTCCTTACCAATTTCTCTTTGCCTTCCTCTCATTTAGGATGCTCTCCCATATGTCTGAAAGTCTAAACCCAGGGATCCTTGATCCTTGAGGAAGCTCAAAGTTCCTTCCTTCAGGAAGGTTTCCAAAATTCCTCAGCTGTGAGGGATTATCTCCTCCTCTCAATTCGCAGATCACTTTCTATCTAAACTCTTTAGATCACGTAGGCAATGAAGACATATTTTGGGGTGTGCATCCACCTCACAGTTGTCTCCTTTCTTGACAGACTGCCATCCCACAACCACAGGACTCTGGGAGTGAAGTCCACAACACATGACCCATCTCCACAATCCTCCACCCACAGTTGATTGGACCAGAGTGGACAACTGACTCAAGCTGGACCAATTGAATTCTCTGTCCTGGGAATTCTACTTTAGGCCTGAGAGGAATTGATTTCAAGTAGTGTTTAGGGTGCGGCTTGAACCGAGGCACTATGGGATAGCCATGTGACATGCGGTACAGAGAGCTGGCCAAGAGAGAGGAATGAGGCAGAAGGAAGGGCAGAGAAGAGCATCTTCTAGTCCCTCGTGCCAATCCTTGTGGAAGCCCACCTACTCCTGCTCTTCCCAGGGGTTCCTTGAGTCACAGCTGTATTCTTAAAAATTAACAGTTCCATGATTTATGTCTGTAGATGGTTTTAGCTAGTTTAAGTTGGTTTCTGCTACTTATGACCATAAGAATCGACTGAATTGGATATTTGCAATTATGTATTATTGTTACCTCGTCTTTCCTCTGAGCTTTAACCTTCTGGAGGGCAGGAATCTTATTCCACACATATTTGTATTCTCACAGTGCCTAGTGCAGTATGATTAATGCAGTAGGAATTTAATTACAAATTTGTGGAATGAATGGACTATTCATGCTAGACAGTATATCCAGGTGACCTTATTTATGTTACCCATGAAATAGAACTATATGCAGTAATACATTTTTAAAGAAATCTTAAAAATGCTTATTAATCAAACAATGGACACTTAAGAAAGCTATGATTTTAATGCAAACTTGGACAAACGTATCTTGTAAATACAATTTTTGTCAGAATCCTCCTCTGCTCCAGAATCTATGGTGGCTCCTGTTGCCTACAGGATTATATCCAAAGCCCTGGAGCTGGCTTTCAAGACCCCAACTCCACCCCCTTGCTGAATATGGTCCTATGTTCCTTCCCATTCTAACTCCTACCCCATACTCCAGTCAAATTAGACCACTCCCTTGTCCTTCCTCTCACCTTTTTTTGCTCATACTTCTGCAACTTACAATGCCCTCTCCTCATCTTTACCTTCAAAAATCTTAACTTCTTCTTGGAAACCAGTATAGAGATCACTTTCTAAAGCCTTTTCTGATTTTCACCAACTAACTTGCTCTTTCTTCCTCCAGAACTTCTCAGAGCAGTGGGCAAAGGAGCACAGTAGGGAAGAAAATACAAACACAGGGAGCTGAGCTCGAAGATCCAAGGGAAAGATATGATTCAGATCAAAAATGAAACTCATCAATTAAGTAATTTCAACAAACCCTTCCTGAGAACTTATCATTTGCAGGCACTGTGCTAATTGCTAAGGTTTCCTTAGCCCATCAGCCCCTTCCCCATACAAACAATTGTTGACATGGACAATTGGTATTTCCTTCAGAACTGTAGCTTCAAGTAGCTCTTACCCACCAAATTGATACCAATTAACCCATCCCTGTGGAGAAATAATGGGGCCTTCAAAAAAAAAGAGCTTAAGCACTGGAAACTATGAGAACCTAGAGAAGAATTCCTAGCCTAGCCTAGGGCTGTAAGGAAAGACTTCCTGGAGGAGGTGACCTGAGTTAAGTTTGAAAAGTATGGGCAAGTTTGTTTCCTGACAACCCATCTTAAGCACTCTTTGTGGTCTTGTGATCCCACTCTTCTTTTCCCCCAATTTAGAGAAGGGGGCTGAAGTTTGGATGTTTACCCCACAGACCTTTTGTGTAGATCAAAAACACAGCAGCTATTTTAAATACCCCATGGACACTTGTATTCACAATTAACCCATCTGCACCTTATTTTAGTAAGAGCGGTATTGCCTCCTCTTTCTTTCCGGTGCTAATTCAGACTTTCAGAAATTGAGTTTCCTGAAAGTGAGGAGCCACTGGACACAGGGTGACAGTTGGTCAGGATCAGCATTTGCTGTTTTCTATGTTCAGCATCTTAATGTGGCTGGCAAATATCCATACTTCACGGCTTGTGCCTGCTGCACAAGTCCCTTTGGGTCATAGAAAACTCTATAATATTCATTTTTCAGAAATCGAAGGTTTCCCTTCAGGTAACACATCAAGATTTACAGTACCTTGGACAAAATTAGGCATTGGATTAGGAATTCAATGCATGACAATCTGTCTTCCTTCCAGAGAGATATTGTTGCACAAATCAGAAAATCATAGCCTGGCTGTATAATCAACAACATTTCATTCCAGAAAGCACATTACAGCTGCGGTGATAAGGCCTATTGAAGCTGTGGATGGCATTTCTTGAGGCTTCTGAACAGCACACTTTCTGTAAACCCTAGTGACTTTTCCAAATACATTTGAGGGTTTTTAGTCAGCTCTGTTCCTTATAACAGGAGCTGATACAGCCAAGGTCATGGGTTCATTTCAACAAAGGACAGTTTTCTTCAGTTTCTACAGCTATATTTTCAACCTTTAAACATGCTCCAGTGAATCTATTCCATGTTAAAAAAAAAAGAAAAATAAATTTACTAACTTCACATCCCATTCTAGTTGTAATCTTTTCCAAACCCTTCATAGAAAATAACAATTAAAAAAACATGTCATGTTTATCATAATTACCATTTATTGCACACTTATTGTTGTCAAACACTATGTTTTACCTAATTTTACTTCATCACAACCACTCAATAAAGTCAGTACTATTATTCCTGTTTACAGGTTGAGGAGTGGAGGTTCAGAGAGGTTCAGTAAGTTGATCAAGGTGATGCAGCTAGGAAGTGGCAAAGTGAGGATGGATTTTTCCACCTCTTTCCACTCCCTCTTCAAACCACTGCCACCTGGTTTCTTCCTCCATGGAGCCACTGCAACAGCTTGCACCAAGGACACCAATGACTCTTTATTGCTAAATCCAATGGACAGTTTTCAGTCCTTACCTTAACTGACCTCTCTGCAGCATTTGACATGGTCCTCAGCCTCTATGGCCCCACACCTTTGAGTTTTCCGCCATCTCCTCTATATCCTCCTTCTGGCTTCTATGTGATTTTCCTAATTTGTACCACCTCTTAATGTTGGTGTTCCTTGGAATTCTATGCCAGGTCCTCTTCCATGGTCTCACTGCATTCCACAGCTTCAATGGTCACCTGTAGGCTGCTAGCTCCCAGCTTGGTCTGTATCTCCATCTCTTTTCTGTTTCAGACCTATGGCTGCCATGACCAGTGGACCTCAATGTCCCAGATGCCTTGAAGGCACCTCAAGTTCAGTACAGTCCAAAGACAGCTTATGATACAGAACTCCTTAAGGACAATCAGGATTCATGTCATCAGGCCTTTCATCACTGTTGACCTTGGTCACTAGGTCTCTTATCTCATCCACACAACTCTGTATGTCTGCAAATTTCTGGCTCAAGTTCCCCCTACCTTAGTTTGTTAGGACAAATATCATACAATGGATTGATTTAAAAATGGAAGTGTATTGGCTCTCGGTTTGGAAGGCTAGATGTCCAAAATCAAGGCATCAGCAAGGCTATACTTTCTCCCCAAAGGCTGTAGCATCCCAGTGCTGACTTGCTGCAATCCTTGGGGTTCCTTGGCTTGTATCTCTGCCCCCTGTCACAGGATGTTCTCTTTCTCCTTGTGTCTGACTCCTGGCTTTTCCTCTGTGGCCTTCTCTGACTTCTGGCTTCCTGTTTCTTCTCTTTGTAAGGCCTCCTGTAATATGGATTAAGATCCACCCTGATTCAATTGGTCACACCTGAATGAATAATAAAATCTTCAAAAGGTCCTATGTACAAATAAGTTCACACATGTAGGGAGGCAAATTAAGATTAAGAACATGTCTTTTGATGGGGTACATAATTCAACCTACCACACCCACTAATTAATAACCTATACCCTCCCTTCTGCCCTCTGGAATGCATGTATGGATATACCTCTCGTCTGAATGATCCATCCACCTTCTTACTCTAACTGAAATCTAATGTTCCCCTCAGGACATGAAGTCCTTAGCAACACTCTCAAGTGGAGGCTGTCTTTTCATTTTTAGGACCTAGACTTGAGGTGGGTATCCTCCTTATTACTTATTGCCATTTTCTGATGGTCATTTTCTCCTTCTCCTTAAACAGGCTTTCATTCCATTTGTTTGACCTTCATATCATTGGATTTAGATCCATTAACTCTGTTGGCAACATGTATTTATTGTCCTCTTATTCTTCTTCAGTTATCGATCACCAAACATGTTCATACCTGGATCACTGTATTTCTTTCATCCACTACTGTTGTCATCATTTTCAGTGACTTCGGCATCCATGAAGACGATTCATCCAATTTCCTGGCTACTCAGTTGCTTTACCTTACCTCCAATGTCTTCCTCCACCCCACCTCAGTTACCTTCTCCCATTATTATACCCAAGACCTTGTCATTACTAATTACTGCATCACCAGAGTCTTAACTTTAAACAGCCCAAGCTCTGAGCCCCACCAGTTGCCAACTCACTTCTCTAATGCCTTCACTCAGACAATTCTTTGATTCACCTGGATCTCTACATTGAACTGGCCACATTTCACTATCTGCTGCTCCTCTTTCTCCAAGCTTATATTTCATAACTACATTCAAGAAAGTATACACCCTTGCTTCTCCCCTGGGAAAACTCTAGTCTTGTAGGTCAAAGCCAACTTTTCACTCTTTCTACACCTGCATCTCAGAAGATAAACATGGCTGGAGAAAAAACAACAGGTCTCATTTTAAATGTCTCACCACAGATCTCAAATGGGTCCCCAGCTCTGGACAGCTATTTCACACTGCTCTTGTCATTTTCAACTTACAGCCTCTCTTTTCTCTCATCCTGTAACTTTCCTTCTTTCATTGAGAAAATAGAAAAATGAGAAGAAAACTGTCTTATCCTCCTACTAGCATATCCATCAACCAACTTGCATTTGTGTGCATGTGCTCTGCCTTCCCCCTTATAACAGTGGAAGCACTACTCCTGCTCTTGTCTAAGGCCAACCCTCCTATCTGAATACTGGTATCCTCAAGAGTTTTGCTTCTATAGTTTTCCACTCTCTCTTTCCAATAACATCAAAATTCCCTTCTCTAATGATTTGTTCTCATCAGCATACAAGCATGCTGTAATTAGCTCCCATCTTAAAAATAAAACCTTCCTTGACCCCATATTCCTCTCTACTGCCTTATTTCTTTGCTCCAGTTTATAGCAAAGCTCTTTGAAGAGTTTGTATTCACTGTTTCCTCTTTCTCGCCTCCCATGTTTTTGAGCCTACTTCAAATAGGCTTTTGTCTCCATCATTTTACTGAGGCCACTCTTATAGAAACCAGTAACCTCCATGCTGCTAAATCCAATCATCTCAGCAGCATTTGCATAGTCTATTACTCCCTGTTTTTTGAAACCCTTTCTTCACTTGAGGAAACCAGCGTGGATGTCTCTAGATTCTGGCTATCTATTCAAGATCTCCATTTGCATGTCTAATAAGCATTTCAAACTTCACAACATGGTTGATTTCTACTGAACCCTATGTTTGAATCTTGGCTTAGCTATGCACTAGTTGTGAAATATTGCAAAAATATTTAATATCTCTATGTTTCATTATCTTATTTGTAAAGTGGGCACAATAATATTATCCAGTTTATATTGTAGTGCGGATTAACTGAGGTAATGACATTGACCGTCAAGCCTGCCATATATAGTCAGTGCTCAACTAAATGATAGTCATCTCTCTATGCCCTTGCCTCACACAGGTGCCTTCTCTTGAATGTCCTCCATTTTGTCCAGTTACCCAGTTCAGGACCTGATACCACCTTTGATGCCTTCCTATTTCTCATCAACATCAATCAATAACCAAGAACTTGCAAGCCTACTTTTTTTCTTTTTTCTCTTTTAAACAGTTTTATTGTGATATATTCACAATACAATCCATCCATCATACAATCCATCCAAAGTGTACAAACAGTGGTTCACAGAGTCATCACACAGTTGTGCATTCATCACCACTATCAATTTTAGAACATTTTCATACTCAAAAAAAATTCCATACTCCTTATCCCCCCCATTATTGACCCTTAGCATCGGTGTCATATATTATGTTTCTGTTATGAAAGAATATTAAAATATTACTGTTAACTGTAGCCCACAGTTTGCAGTAGGTGCATTTCCCCCCACATGCCACTCTATTATTAATGACTCATAATAATGACATACATTTGTTTTAGTTCATGAAAGAACATTTTTATGTTTGTACTATCAGTCATAGTCATCGTCCACCACAGGGTTCGCTGTGTGATGCAGTCCCTTGTTTTATTCTCTAGCTTTTCTTCTAGTGACATACTCAACTCTAAACCTCCCCTTTCAACCACAATCACACACATAACTCAGTGCTGTTAATTACATTCAGCGTATTGAACTACCGTCACCTCTATCCATTTCCAAACATTTAAATTCAACCTAGTTAAAAATTCTGCACACATTAAGTATCCACTCCCCATTCTCTAATCTCATTCAATTTTCTGGTAACCTATATTCTAGATTTTAACTCTGAGTTTACTTAATATAATTAACTCATATTAGTGAGTTCATACAATAGTTGTCCTTTTGCGTCTGACTTATTTCGCTCAGCATAATGTCCTCAGTGTTCATCCATGTTGTTGCATGCATCAGGACTTCATTCTTTCTTACTACTGAATAACATTCCATCGTGTTTTTACCACATTTTGTTTATACATTCATTGGTTGATGGACACTTGGGTTGTTTCCATCTTTTGACAATTGTGAATAGTGCCACTGTGTACAACAGTGTGCAAATGTCTGTTCACATCCTGCTTTCAGTTTTTCTGGGCATATGCCCCATAATGGAATTGCTGGATCATATAACAATTCTATACTTAGCTTCCTGAGGAACCCTCAAACTACCTTCCAAAGCGGTTGCACCATTTTACATTCCCACCAGCAATGAATATGTTTCTACTTCTCCACATCCTTTCCAACAGTTGTAGTTTTCTGTTTTTTTGTTTTTTTTTTGTTTGTTTGTTTTTGATAATGGCCTTCTAGTAGGTGTGAAATGATATGTCATTGTGATTTTTATTTGCATTTCCCTGATAGCTAGTGATGCTGAGCATCTTTTCATGTGCTTTTTAGCCATTTGTATTTCCTCTTTGGAGAAATGTCTATTTGGGTCTTTTGCCCATTTGTTAATTGGGTTGTTTGTCTTTTTATTGTTGAGTTGTAGGATTTCTTTATATATATATTGTATATTAAACCCTTAGCAAATACGTGGTTTCCAAATATTTTCTCCCATTGTGTCAGTCACCTTTTTACCTTTTTAACGAAATTCTTTGATGCACAAAAGTACTCAATTTTGAAGCAGTCCCATTTATTTTTTCTTTCATTGCTTGTGCTTTGGGTGTCAATTCTGAGAAAAGTCTGCCTACCACAAGATCTTGAAGATGCTTCCCTACATTTTCTTCTAATAGTTTTATGGTCCTATATCTTTTAGTTAGGTCTTTGATCCATTTTGAGTTAGTTTTTATATAAGATGGTGAGATACGGGTCCTTGTTCATTCTTTTGGATATGGATATCCAGTTCTCCTAGTACCATTTGTTGAAGAAACTGTTCTGTCCCAGTTGAGAGGACTTGGCTGCCTTGTCAACAATCAATTGACCATAAATGTGCAGGTCTATTTCTGAACTCTCAGTTCAGTTCTGTTAATCATGTCTATCTTTATGCCAGTACCATGCTGTTTTGACCACTGTAGCTTTGTAATATGCTTTAAAGTCCTTCAACTTTATTCTTTTTCAAGCCTACCTTTTAAAGATTTCCCAAATTCCTCTATTTTCTTCCATTCCTGGTGCCCCTACTACAGTCCTTCTCTTTCCTGGAAGACTGCTGCAACTTCTTATTGGTTCTCCAGTCCCTTATCCATGCTGCAGCCAGAGTGATCACTTGAAAATGTGTATCTGATCATGTCACTCTCCTTCAATTTCTCCCCATTGACCTCAGTAAAAGGTCTAAATTCCTTAGCACAGTATTCAAGACACTTTAGAATTTAGTCTTGGCTCTCCTTTCTAACTTGCCCTCTCACAACTACCCCCAAATCTACAGTACACTTTATCTGAACTACTTTCTATCTTTAAAATTTGCCATGTGTCTTACTTCAAGTCCTTTGTATATGCACTTTCTTTTGCCTAGGACACTGTAATACCCACCCACCCCACCCTTTTACCTGGCTAACTCACATCTGAGTTGTCAGTCTAGATATTTCCTCCTCTAAGAGGTGAGGCTGATAACTCCTGCTCGGAGTTAGCTGCCCCTCTCACCAGTGCTCACACAGCCGCTTGTACTTTCCTTATTATTGTACATTTACATCGTCTGCTTTTCCCATAGAACTGTGAGCTCCTGGAGAGAAGGACCTCATGCTCAAAACTCCTGGGAGAACAAATTTTTACTCCCTTGTCCTTTTTGGGATACTGTCTAGTTTCTTGATATTGCAAATGTGCACCTAACTGGATCCAGCACACACTTACTTATAAGTGTGCCTGGACTTTAGTTTTTTGATCTCTGAGATTAGGCTGTGGGATTATGCAGTCTCTAAGATTCTTTCTAGTTCTAAAATGCCAGAACTCTTTAGTATATTGTGTAGAATGAAAGGGCTGAAACTGCTGGAGGATTCTGAGGCCACCTCTAATCTGTAAAAAATAGTTGAGCAATTGCCTTATTTTCTATTTTTCCATCCAGTTGTTTAAGAAACCATGTAGAGACTACCCAAAAGGAAAGTTATTAAACTGTTTCTTTGGGGAATGACTTAACTGTTTTATATTCATTTGCTATCCCAGCTTCTTAGACTAATGGAGACAGCAAGATATAACAATTAAATGGTGCTACTCCCCAAAGGCCACTTGTTCCAGTTTATAATCCCATTCCTGCCACACTATAGCAATCTATGCTTCCTACAGTGGATTCCCCCTTGGTGTGTTAGTGAATCCTTGTGCTTAGAAGCCATGCTACTGCAGGCCTAGTTGACTCTTTGGAGGATGCAAGGGTTGAGCAGTTGACTGGCATCTAGATGAATGTGGTGTAGGGAAACAAACTTAGTCATGGGTTTTCAGAGAAATTAGTTTATCTGTTGTGGAATGCCTATTACATGCTGCATCTCTGTGCTAAGTAGTAGGGATATAAAGATGCATAAGATGCAGCCTTGGCTTTAAGGAATTCACAATATAGAGAAGGAGACAGCATGAACAATACAGTGTGGGATGTGCTATGAAAGAGGGAAGGAAGCCTGGGTGTGGGAGTGCAGGAGAGAGACACCTAGCCCAGCCTCTGGTATTGGAGAACATTTCTGGAAGGTTCTTATTTTAGTTTCCGGGGCTGCTGGTAGCAGATACCATGAAATAGTTTCACTTGAACAATGGGAATTTATCGGCTTACAGTTTTGAGGCTGCAGAAATGTCCAAATTAAGGTATCATCAAGGCGATGCTTTCTTCCTGAAGATCGGCTGCCAGTGATCCTTGGCTCCTCTGCCACCTAGCAAGGCACATGGTGAAACTGCTGATCTCTCACTTCTCTTCCGTGTTGCATTGATTTCAGCTTCTTGCTTCTGTGGCTTTCTTTCTCTTTATAAAGGACCCCATCCTGAATGAGGTGGGTCACACTTTAGCTGAAGTAGTCTCATCAAAAGGTCCTACTTACAGTGGGTTTATATCCACAGGAATGGATTAGATTTAAGAAACATATTTTTCTGCAGTACATACAGCCTCCAGCTACCACCATTCTGGAAAAGGCAACATTTAAGATGAGTCCTAAAGAATGAGTAGTAATTAGTTTAGGAAAAAAAAAAGTTGAAAGGGCATTTAGGATAGAGGAAGGAAAAGGAAGTATAAAAGTATGAAAGTCCAGAATTAGAGAGGATGGCACCAGACACCTGAAGTTCATCATGCAGTTCTCTGAGGTGTGGGATGGGGGCTTGTTAAGGGATGAGATTAGAGTGAGAGACAAGGAGCCACTTCCTGAAGGCCTTACCTGAGGCTGGAAATTCTCTGGTGTCCAAGAGCCTTTTCATTTCTGAAATTCTTGGATGCTCTGGTATGCTTGGCGATACCTGGGGCCAAAGTACTACACAATGGAATGGAGGGGCCAAAGATGATTGAAAGAATTTGGGATCATCTCTACTCATTCTAAATCATCCAGGTAGTTGACTGCACTTCTTCCTTTTCTGTTCAGTTGTTTGGAAACCATGTAGACACTATATGAGCAGAACATTATTAAGCTGCCATGCTGAGGGGATTTGTTTGAACACTGAAGGCAATGGGGAGCCATTGATGATTATTAAGCATGAATGCTACAGGTTCAAGTAGCCTTTTAGAAAGGTCATTCTGCAGGAGCAGGGAGGAGGATGGGTTTAAGGGCAGAGGTGGGAGGTGGGGAAACCAGTTAGGAGGTTGCTTTCATGGCACCAGAGTCATGTACAAGGGCTGGGAAAGTCATAATGCTTTTGAGTCGCTGCAGCCACAGCTCGGGTCCATGCAGGGTGGCCGAGAGTGAGGTGTGTGACAGGAGTCCTGAGAGTAGCTGGAATTGAGCCCTTCCTGCTCATGTGCTCTGTCTGCCCAGCTGTCCCCTGTTCTCCCATCACCATAGTTACCCAATCTTCTTCCTGACTACCCCACCTCTGGCCCTTTAAGTCAGCCCATCCCAATTTGCCCTCGAGCCAAGCTTCTCCTTCAATTCTCAAAGCTGCCCTCCTACTGCACCACCATCCACCCAGTCCCCCAAGCTAGAAATCCCTGCACAGTCCACATCCAACTAAACTTGGAGTCTTCCAGTTTTACTTCCTAAATATTTCTGGACTCCACTGCCCTCAGTCCAGCCCCTGTTACCTCTTGCCTGGATTTCTGCCTCCACGGGCCTCTCCTTCTTGTGGGGACTTGTCACCAAGTGCCACAGGGACCCTTCTAGAATGCAGAGCCTTCTATTGACTCCCCACTGCTCCCAGGAGGAAGTCCAAGCCATTTAACACCTCCTGTAAGGGTCCAGTCCCTGCCCTGCTCCCCAGTGAACCTCACACACTCCTTGCTGAACACATAATCCTCCCACAGCCTGGAGATAATTGTCTTTTCTCTCTAAACATGTCTTGCTTATCACCTTCCTTTGGCTCAGGCTGGGCCCCTTTTCTGAGTTGCCCTTCTGATCCCCCATCTTCGTCTTTACCAAGTTAACTTCTACTCCCCTTTTAAGACAAATCAGGAAGCAAACCCTCCAAGAAGCCTTGTTGGACAGGTGACCAGCATCTACCCTCCTGTGTTCTAAATGCCATCTATTCACCTGTCTCTGTCCCCCACTGGTTGTACATTCTCACAGGCCAGTGATTCTGCTGGGTTTATTTCTATGAGGCACAAAGTGCAGGGCTTGACACATTCTTAGTAGGCACTTAATATATATTTGCTGAAGAAATGGATGCAATAATAAGTAACATATACTCAGTGCTTTTCTCATGCCAGGCCCTGTGCTCACTTGGCTTATGTTATCTCTTTTGATCCTCTCATCATCCCTATCAGGTAAGTGTTATTAGTATTATCCCCTTTGCAGATGAGGAAATGGAGGTTTAGAAGTGTAAGTGTTAGAGCCAGAATTTAATCCCAGGCATAGAGACTCTGCAGCTTGAGCTCTTGATCACAGATGAAATCACCAACCAAGACAACAAAGAGGGGTGGGGACCCCCAAGGCCATTATCCCTGCAGAGCAATTGCCCTCTGGAAATTAAACAGGAGTTGAAGAGTTCAGGGGCTTTCTCTACTTGACCTTCAACAGCTGAATAA
Organism: Choloepus didactylus; assembly: GCF_015220235.1. Lineage (NCBI taxonomy): Eukaryota > Metazoa > Chordata > Mammalia > Pilosa > Megalonychidae > Choloepus > Choloepus didactylus. The sequence continues at coordinate 156,227,515 of NC_051307.1, read as the reverse complement.
CCAATTGAATTTATAACTGCCCCCCACCCCGTCTTATTTCCAGACTCCAAGCCTGACTCCTGCTCAGACCAAACCCAGCCATGTGTCAACTCCCTGCGTTCCTCTGCCTCTGGATGGGGGTTTGGAATGTGCCCTCTCCTTCCCTGTTCCCGGCCTCCATTGTAACTTACCCTGGGTGAATACTGGGTCGTTCTCACCTGTGAAAACAAACCATAAAGACTGACAGCCCTAAAGTTGAACCCTGCAGCTGTGGCTCTCCGTGACTCCAGGGCGGGGAGGAGAGTGTTCACATTTGACACATCCCCCTCACTAGCTGGAGCCGTGAGTCTGACTGGACCCAAAGTGTGGGAAGAAGAGGCTCTTCTCTTTCTTTCATCCTGTCCACGGTTTAGCCCAGCTTAGGCTTGTGGCACAGCAAGGAACTTGAGAAATAATTGCAGAATTCCAGTGAGAACCATTCTGCAACCAGGGACCTGTGCTTTGCTGCCTGGCCTGCTGGGGGATGTTCCAGCCATTCCCAGAAGGGGGTTTTTGTATAAGATATCCACTAGCTCACCCTTCCAGGGTCCAGGCAGTGCAAATTCCCCATGATACCCAGAAGATTAACTTGCAAGAATCAATCATCATAATACTTTCTTTTGTTCCTTTTGAAGCCATTTTCACGTGATACTCTATTAAGAAGCAGGATTGACTCATGCTTATTTCTACATCAGTGAATCAAATCTCAGGTTTTATAAGGGCTGCATATCCAGGAAAAAAAATAAGTTTGTGTTTGTGTGCATGTGTGCATGATATTTTAAGACTAAAGGGATTAGTTTCTCTGGGAGCTCAAAATTCTTTGGGGGTTTTGTGTATATAAATCTAAGACTCTTCAATATCTGAAATGTGATTCTCTCTTTAATGCCTAATCAATGGTCTTCCTACTATATCCTATCACAGACACTTGTAATTGAGTTCCCTTTTTAAATTTTATATTTCTTCTGAAGAGCAAAATCCTTCCAATCAGGGGAGAGATTTCCTATATATGTTGACTTCAGCCTCTTTTGGAGCAAACCACATTAGCCATAGCCTATTTGTTAGGTCCAGAAAAAGGCCAGCTGTCCACACTGCTGAATTGTGTACTACCATTGGTTTCCAAGCTACCAAATGGCTCGGGTAGGGCATTGGACACAAGGTCAGGCCGAGGCTCCACAGTTGGGAGGGCGGAGAGTCTAGTGCTTGGCAAAGTGCTTTCTACTGTATTCTGCCAGGCTGGCAGGGTGCAGAGTAATCTGCTGGGCCAGGCTTGGAGGCTTTGGGCAAATGGAAGCTTCTGAGGGCTTGCAAAGCACACCACGGTCTGAGGACAGAGACACAGAGCAAATTCCACTCTGCCTACCACCAAGGATTTGGGTGGAAATTGCCAAACCAGACACTTCCTTAAACACAGCCAGGATCTGACCAGTTTAATTTGGGGTTCTCTGTCCAGGCCACAGGAGCACAGCTTGCCCATAATTCCCATATCTTTTTTGAGCTATCAGTTTTTACAGGTTGTAGCTATGTGCCCTGCTCTATCAGAGCTATTTGGATCATATTCCATTGGCCAGAGCTATCAAATTCAATCCTTTCTGGAAAGTCCATTTTCATTTCACTCATTGGCAGTTCAACTGATATTTTTATTAGATCTGAAGATTCTGTGCTTCTCCCATGCTCACTTCTCATCCCTGGAAGCATGTTTTTCTCTTTAATCTTTGGACAGGCATGAGATTTGGAGTTTGTTTACCAGCTGGGGCCATCTCCGCTCCACCCAGAGTAGATACAATCTGGAGAGAGGGGTCTCAGCACTGATTGGGTCAAGTTGCCTCGTAGGCTTTCTCAACACCCACTCCATTGACTTCTTCTCATCTCCTCACATACTGCCAGGAAAGGCTTTGCCCTGCTCCTGACTAATCCTGTCTTGCCTGTGCAAATACACCAAATGGAAATAAACCTCGGGCTTAAGCAGAACTGCAATTAAAACTTTCAAAGAAATGTGCCTTTTTGTATATTTCCAGATTTATAAAATCCCCAACCCTTAATTTTTCTAAAACCTCACTTTGGAGCTGGACAAGATGCATGTGGAGAGGCAGTGCTTGCAGGGGCAATCCCAGACTGGAATAGCAATGCTATACTATTCTCTCTTGGATTGAAAACCCAGCTGGCAGGAAGAGATCTAGGCTCTTTATATGGGGAGCTGCATCTGATATGCCTTTGTTACTTCTGTGATGGCAGCAACATATCTCCAAATGTCGTGTAGCTGCTCTCCTCGGTATTCTAAGAACTGTCTGTCTAAAGCTCTATTTAATTGTTATTTTCCCACAATTTAATTAAAACTGGCAGGGAAAGATCACCTCCTTTTCCTTAACCTTTATTACAGGTTGAACCTGATTCCAGGACATTAGCCCTAGAGTCTGCAGTCATGCTGTCCGGAAGGACGTGTTCTTCCTCTGTGTTGACCTGGGTTGCAAAAGGCCCTGGCCCCAGGTTCCCAGGTCATTTGTTTGTTGTCGCCTCTAAAACCTCATCCAGAGCTTGGTTCCCCATTCCTCAGGGAGTCCTGCCTAGGCTGGAAGTTTCTTGTTCCTGAACTGGGTGACAGCAACCCAGCATGCAGCTGTGAAATCACAACAGCAGGATCTGCTGGACCTGGGAAGTCTCCACCTTGGAAAGTGACAAGACTAAATCAGGAACATGCCTACACTTGCTCCCCAACCTAAGAGTGGCAAATTAGGCCTTGGAGAGAGGTTGGCTTTTTAGATAGTTCTCACCCTGTGTCTCCACACTTGTGTCCTGTAGAGCCACCAACTGTGGTCTCAAATACCCTTTGAGATATATTTGGAAAAAAGATATTTGCAGGCCCCCTCTCTCCTGCTGAACAGAGGATTCTTTTGTTTCATGGCCACCCAGTGTGCAACTTACTCATTCTCTCCAACTTCCATCTGCTTATTTGGGAAATGCACCCTGCGCTGGCCCAAAGGGCGAGCAAAGTCAGCTGCCCAGGCAAAGCAGAACTGGCTGACTCCCTTAATAAAACAAAACCTGGGCCTGTCAGGTGGGCAGTAGAAGGAGACACACCTCAAAGGGAGGGGTGACTTGGTTTTGTAGCCATGATCCCTGTGTTCTGATGTTTAGCTTCCCTTGGAGCTTCCTGGCAAGTCACTGCTACTATTGTCATCCATCTTTCCCCACCCTCCCACCTGCCTCCACTCCCCAACCCCCAACCCTGGCAGCCTCATGGAGGGCCACCACCTTGTAGCTCTTTGCTGATTTCCCTGTAGGCAGCAGCTGGCATCAGGCAGGGATATTTAGCCAGGACTTGACTAACACAAGTCCTGGCTAAACACAAGGAAAATAAACACAGTTGATAGCTCAATCCATCTGGGGCCCCTCTGGGAGGCCTCTGGACCATCTCCCATAGCCAGAGCTACCCCATCCCGCTTCTCTGGGCTGCACATCAGGATCTCTCAAGTCCAGGCCCCTCCTTGCCGCCTCAGTCCCAAGTCTTCCTTCCAAGGTATAGTTTCTTGCCCGATGACCATCCACTTCCGTGCATGATGCCCCTCACTTCCTTTCCCAGGATGCCTGGCCCCCTACCCATATTATCAAAATCGAACACAAGTTTCCCAGACTCACCTGTGTCACCAAGTAGTGCTCTTTGGAGAGTGGGTAAAGAGCAGATGTGGTAAGTAGTAAGGTTTGGGAGGTCCAGCAAATCTCTCCGACCTTCTGTATCCCTTGCCACACTACCTTGCACAAATCTCTTTTAAGGAGTGCCTGGCCGAAGCACTGAAGATCCCTGTTAAAATAAGTCATGTTCACAAGAGATAAAACATATTTAATCATTGCCAACTCATACATCATTCCAAGTGACTGTCAGTTACTTAGCAGGATTCTGAAGAAATGGGGCTCAGGACTCATAGGTTTTGAGGAAGAGCAAGGGGGCACTGGATGGAGAGGAGAAACGTGGCTGGGAGGTGCAGTGGGAACCAGGGCCCACAGGTGGGAGAGAGTTCTGGAAGCCACTGAACTCTGATTTTGCGTGGTCATGAAATAGTGCTGGCATGAGGAAGTAATTTCCCTTCTCTAAGTCTTCCCCATCTACCAAGTAAGGTTTCTAGAAAAGAAATGGGGTTGGGGGGAGGTTCTTTTAGAAAGATGGTTTCAGAGGCCCCCTGTGGTGGCAGTGGCCTAAATGAGTCATGGTTTTGTTTCTGAGCCTCTCTCCCAAACTGAACTCTGTCCCAGCCGTGTGGAGTAGGGTTGGGTAGATTCTCTGCCTTGGTTCCGACTGCAGAGCGTCGCCCAGGAACCCTGTCTCCTAGGGGGCTGCAGACCCCTCAGCACTCTCCAGGCCCAGGCCAAGGATGGGGGTATCCCCAGAGAACACCAAGCTGGCCTGCTCACAGCCTTCCTTTACAGCCCATGTCCCTGCCTGAGGCTGCCTAGAGCCTCTGCGGCCCTCTGATCACCTTCTTTGAAGAGCTGCCGCTGGAGGAAATGTGTTTCTTTCTGAATGCCTTAAATGAGAAGCTGGCTTGGTCCACTTCTGAACTAATGAGGTGAAACGCAGAAACTCTCTTCCCTGGTCCAATTAACACTCCTGTTGGGGTGTTGAATTGTGTCCTCCAAAAAGATACGTTTTAGTCCTAACCCCAGGTACCTGTAAATGTGTCCTTATTTGGAAATAGGGTCTTAGACGATGTAATCAATTAAAGTGAGGTCTTAGTGGATGAGGGTGGGCCCTAATGAATGACTGGTCTCCTTCTAAGAAGAGAAGAGACATGGACGCATGCTGGGAGAAGGCCCTGGGCCAGTGGAGGCAGATTGGGACGGTGCATCTGTGAGCCCGAGGCTGGGCGACGCAAGGCAGGATCCTCCCCTAGAGCCTTCAGAGAGGGTATGACCCTACTGACAACTGGATTTTGGACATCTGGCCTCCAGAACTGTGACAGAATAGAATTCTGTCTTTGTAAGTCTCCCAGTTTGTGGTACGTCCTTATGGCAGCACTAGGAAATTAATACAGGTTCTAAGGAACCTCCAGACCTTTGTGTCTTGTGCTTTTTCTAGGGCCTTTGCAGAGACATACGCCCCGTCCTGGTGACGTTCTGTAGACAAACCACAGGCCCTGCTGGCCAGGCAGCAGCAGCCCGGAGGGTGGGCCCATGTGAAGTAGCTGGGTCGGCCACTTAGTGTGTCTGCTGCTTACTAGGCATGTCCCCAGGGACAAATTCCTGAAAGCATAGAGGGTGTTTCTTCACTTGACAGGAGGGACAATACTGCTTGTGAGTCTTAAAAATATAAATAGCACCTGGAACAGAATTAACATTCAATGAATGGTAGTTGTTACCATTATTAGAAACTGACCCTGTGTTAGTCCACACCCCTTCCCTGCCCCCAACAGAAGAGCCCTTAGTTCCTTTCTAAGCCCCCTGTCTTATACTAGACAGAAAAGTCTGGGGTATAGTGCACCTTACACTCTTTTGCATTGTGTCTCTTACTTGCCTCCCTTTTATTATGTGAGAGCCTTGTAGGAAAGGTCTAGGGTAATTTTTTTTTTTTTTTTTTTTTTTTTGCGTATCCATTGCCTAGAATACAATGTTGTCTTAAAGTGCGTGCCAGCTAGTAAGAGGCATCTCAGCAAATGCTGCATGTGGGAGCTGTGACCCACAAGACCTGTTCTGTGAACATCCCCTGTGGAACCTGTGGCCTGAAACTGAGACAAGGTTAGACCACAGGGTGTTTGACAATTAAACTTTAATAATTTATATTGTAGAATCCTTAAAATCCAATGAAAATAAACATTTCTTGAGGGCTATGTCTGGCCCCTAGCAGAGGCTGAGGGTAAAGATGAAAAGACTTGGCCCCTGCCCTCAAGGGGTTTATAGATCTAAAGGTAAGCCTCTGCTGATTCTGTCAGAATCATTTCTGTGCGTTTCTTTTTGTTTTTACCATATACGTATGCATCCATAGGAAACATATTTGACTTCTGCCTATGTTTAAGTTTATATAAGTGGAATGATACCACATATAGACAGTGCTTTGTCTCTGGCTCCATTTGCTCAGCATTTTGTTTGTGAGATTTATCCACATTTTTTACATGTGTAGCAATAGTTTGTAAATTTCATTGCTTTATTGTATTCCATTGAATGAAGATGCCACCATTCATTTATCCCTTCCATGGTGGGTTGGCATTTGGGCTGTTCCCAGTTCAGAACTATTATAAACAAGGCTGCAGTAAACACTCTTGTACATTTCTCTTGGTCCATATTTGAAAGAGTTTCTCTGGGTTAAATATCTAGGAGGGGCTCTGTTGGGTCCCTGCCTTGTATCTTAAATTGTACTGGATAATGATTTGTCAAGGAATTTTAACCATTTCCACTCCCATCATAGGGTAAGATGGTTCCCATCGTTTCCAGTTCTCACCAATGTCTGATACGGTCGCAGTTTTAAGTAGTTCTTAAACTTTTTATATAATTACTTTACTTTTAAGTTTGGGCAATCTGGTAGATATAATTCTCATTATGAATTAATAGGAGTTCTACATATATTCTTAGAAACTAGACCTTAGTTACTTAGAAGTATTCTAAATATCTTGTAGTAGTTATGGTTCCTGTTTTTACTTTTTGTGGTGCTAGATGGATATATATGTTTAATTTTAATGTATTCACATTTATTATGTTAGTACTTTTTATATGTTGTTTAAAAGAAATTTCTATCACAGGATCAGGAAGTTATTCTCCTATATTATCTTCTAAAACCTTTATAATTTTGTTTTCACATACGTTTTTCATGTACTTGAAATTGATTTATGGGTGTAGTGTGAGGTTGGGATTAAATTTTCTCTGTTTTTTTCCTTATGCAATTGTCCCAGCACAATTTATTGAAAGGACATTATGTACTTGTTTGAATTCAATGCCTCTTTATCCATATATGTATGGGCCTGTTTCTATCCATATATGCATGAGTCTGTTTCTTCATATTCTATTCTGATCCACTGGTCTGTTTGTATGACCCTGAGAAAATAGTACTTGATCTTAATTACTATGGCATTATAATAAGTCCTGATACAAAGTAAGATGAGGCCTCCCATCTTGTCTGCAAGAGTACCTAGGTTTTCTTTAGCCCTTTACACTAAGAATATATTTTAGTTTATCTTATAAAGCTCCACGAAGTAAACAAACAAAGCCTTTTTGGAGTTTTACTGGGATTGAATTGAATTGATAGATTATTTGGGGGAGAAATGGCATCTTTACAATAAATAAGACTTTTAATTCAATAACTTGGCATTTCTACCCATTTATTTAGGTTGTTTTAATGTCTGTCAATGTTTTATAATACTTTCTGTAGAGGTCTTTTGTTAGATTTGCCTTTTGTTAGATGTTTACCTTTAAAATTTTTTCGTTTTTAATTGTGGCTGGTATATGGAAAAGCCAATGAAGTCTGCATATATTTTGTATCCAAGAATCGTGCCTAAAGGCTGTTGATTGATTCTAATGACTTGTCTGGAGATGTTTTATTTTTCACTTTCACATTCATATAATCTGGAAACAATAATCGTTTCTTTTTTTCCCTATCCTTATACCTTTTATATATATATTTTTAAACTATGCTAAATCCTTCAGTGCAAGGAGGAACAAAAGTGGTGCAAGTAGGTATCCTTGCCTTATTCCCAGTCATAAAAAGGAAAGCTTTTAATGCTTTTAATGCTTCACAGTTAAATATAATATTTGATGCAAGTTTTAAAAAGTGTATAGACATATATACAAATATTCCTTTAATAGGGGTGAGGAAATCTCATTCTATTTATAGTTGGCTGAGATTTTCTTTTAATCATGGATATGTGTTGAAGTTTGAAACCCCTTTCTGCATCTTTTAAATTAGCATAACACTTATTTCTTTTCATCTGTTTTAATGTGGTGAATTACATTGCTCTATTTTCTAAAACTAAATGAACCTTGCATTTATGGAATAAACCTCCTGATATTTAATAATCTGTTAGATCAGCTTGTCAGTTTTTTTTCTGGAAGGGGGAACATTTGCATCTAAGTACGTGAGTGAGTTTGCCTTGTAATTTTCTTTTTTCTATACTGTTCTTGTCAGATTTGGTCTTTAAGACTACATAGCCTTAAAAAATGAAGTTGGAGCCATTCCTGCTTTTTTATTCTTTAGAAAATTTTATGTGAATATTGGAATTATCTGCTCCTTGAAAGTTTATTTGAACTTTCGATGGAAACCATCTGATGTTTTCTGTGAAGGAAGGGTTTTAATTTCTGTATCAATTAATTCCTATATTTAGTCAGATTCTTAGCTGTGTTTTTATTGTATTTGTATGGTATATTATGTTTATATTATAGGCATACCTTGGAGATATTGAGGGTTCAGTTCCCTACAACTGCAGTAAAGTGAATATTGCAATAAAGCAAGTCACATGAATTTTTTCGGTTTCCTGGTGCATATAAAAGTTATGTGTACAATATACTGTAGTCTATTAAGTGTGCAATATTATGTCTAAACTTGCATGTAATTGTGCCTAAGAGTCTCCCCCTGAGTACCTCTTTGTTGCTCAGATGTGGCCCTCTCTCTCTCTAACTGAGCCACCTCGACAGGTGAACTCGCTGCCCTCCCCCCTATGTGGGACCCGACTCCCAGGGGTGTAAATCTCCCTGGCAATGCAGGATATGACTCCCGGGGATGAATCTGGACCTGTCATTGTGGGACTGAGAGTAACTGCTTGACCAAAAGGGGGATGCAAAATGAGACGAAGTACTTTCAGTGGCTTAGAGATTTCAAATGGAGTCGAGAGGTCACTCTGGTGGACATTCTTATGCACTATATAGATAACACCTCTTAGGTTTTAATGTATTGGAATAGCTAGAGGGAAATACCTGAAACTACCAAACTCCAACCCGGCAGTCTGGACTCCTGAAGATGATTACATAATAATGTAGATTACAAGGGGTGACAGTGTGATTGTGAAGACCTTGTGGATCACACCCCCTTTATCTAGTGTATGGATGAGTAGAAAAATGGGGATAAAAACTAAAGGACAAATGGGGTGGGATGGGGGGAATGGTTTGGGTATTCTTTTTTCACTTTTATTTTTTATTCTTGTTCTGGTTCTTTCTGATGTAACGTACATGTTCAGAGATAGATTGTGGTGATGAACGCATAACTATGTGATCATACTGTGGACAGTTGATTGTATACCACGGATGATTGTATGGTGTGTGAATGTATTTCAAAAAAACTGAATTAAAAAAAAACAAAAACAAAACAAAACAAAACAATGAATATACCTTAATTAAAATGTGACACAGAGTCATGAAGTGATCACATGCTTTGGAAAAATGGCACCAATAGACTTGCCCCATGCAAGGTTGCCACAAACCTTCAGTTTGTAAAAAATGTGATTTCTGTGAAGTGTAATAAAGAGAAGCACAATAAAACGAGGTATACCTGTATTAATGTGTATTTAAATTGTTAGTTTGAAACTTTTAAAACCTGAAAGATTTCAGCAATAGTTCAATGAATACTCATATACCTTTCACTGGGATTCCCCAATTGTTAATATTTTGCCACATTTTCTCTCACGTTCCTGCTTTCTGTTTCTCTACAACCCCCCACCCCCGCCCCCATGCCACATGCACCTAACTACCTGTATTGGGTTGTGTAGAGTCCTCCTCAAATTCACATCCACCTGGAACCTCAGAATGTCAGCTAAATTGGAAATAGGGTCTTTGAAGATGTAACAAGTTAGGGTGAGATCATACTGGATTAGAGTGGGCCCTAACCCATTGTATCTGGTGTCCTTGTGAGAAGAGTAAACGGAGACCAGACAGACACACAGAAGGAACTCCCTGTGGTGACGGAGGCATCTACAAGCCAAGGAACACCAAGCATGGCTGTCGACCCCCGGAAGCCAGACGAAGCAGGGAGGGCTCCTCCCTTAGAGAGCACGGCCCTGCTGACACTTGCATTTTGGACTGCTAGCCTCCAGAACGGGGAAAATGAATTTCTGTTGTTTTAAATTGCCCAGTTTGTGATACCCTGTTGTGGCAGCCCTAGGAAACTTAAACACTACAGATAAACACCTTTTTTGAGAGAGAGTTTAGTTGTAGGTCTTTTCACCCTTAGGTATTTCACTTTGTAGTGTTTCCTACCACTCTCAGCTAATTTGACATTGATATTACTCTATTCTCTAATGTACAGTCTATATCATATTTCCCCTGTTATTCCAATATTTTCCCTATATTTTAAAAAAGATAGACAGACAGATAGATACAGGTTCTAAGCAGAGATCATGTATTGCACTTTCCATTTCTCCTTACTTATTTTTAAACTAGAACAATGTCCAAGTCTGTTGGAAATACCTTTCATAACATTACATTTTTGAAGATAATTTTCAGTTTTTTAGGACTTTGATTATCAGAGTTTTAAAATTTATCAATGCAAATTATTCATAATACCCCTGTATTATCTTTTTAATGTCTAGGATATGTGCAGTTTTGTCAGCCTTTTCATTCCTAATAATATTTATGTCTTTTCTCTGTTTTTTGTTTGTTTGTTTTGTTTTGTTTTTTGGATTAATTATGCCAATTTTGCTTATTTCAGTAATACTTTCAAAGTACCGGCTTTTGGCTGTATTGATCATCTTTTTGTTGTTTACTTGCTATTTAATTAATTTTTCCTTTTATCATTATTATTCCTTCTGTTTTACTTTCTTGGGGTTATTTTGATGTTTTTTTATTGACTTATGTAGAATGCTTAGCTCACTCAATTTGAATCTTTTTAGATTTTCTAATGCAAAGATTAAGGCTATATTTTCCGTCTAAATCTGCTTTAGATATATCTAAAAGGTTTGATATTTAATACTTTTGCTCAGTTTTGCAATTCTAGTGTTTTCATTTGTATCTATGAATGTTTTAATTGTGTTTTAAAATTTCCTAACATATGAAAATTTAAAGCTCTTTGTCTTCTTATATTTTTCTTTTTGTTTTGAAATTTAATTGCATTGTAGAAAAGAGAATATAGTATATATGATGTCAGTCTTTTGAAATGAATCAAAGAGTGGCTATATAGCTTAACATAAATGGTTCCAGTGTATTTGAAATGAATATATATTCTCCAATTGTTGGGTATAATGCGATACAACATCATTTTTATTAATCTTCTTAATTTTGCTATTCAAATCTTCTACATCTTTACTTATTTCCTCTCTACTTAATGTCAATTACTACATGTCTGTTAAAGTTCTCTATTATGAATGGTAAATTTTTCTACTTCTCCTTTAGTTCTGTCAACAGTTTGCTTTATATATTTTGAGGCTCTATTACTAAGAGCCATGAAGTTTAGAATTGTTTCGTCTTCCTTGTGAATCAAACACTTGATATTTATGTAGTGATTTTATTTTACATCAAACTCTATTTTGGCTGATAGCTACTCCAGCTTTCTTTTGGTTAGTATTTATTCATTGTATATTTATACATCCTTTAACTTTCATCTTACTGAGTCCTTAAGTTTCAAATAATATGTTTTAATTACATCTCTTGAAATCAACCTATAGCAGGATTTTTTCCCAGTCGGTCTTAGTCTTTTAACTGAAGAATTATTCTATTTACATTTATGTTTTTTAAAATGCATTTTTATTTATCTGTAGCTTCTAATTAGAAGCATTATTTTTGCCCCACTATTTCTGTTTCTATTCTCCCTACTCTTTTCTTTCCTTCTTTGGGTTGCCTGAGCTGTTGTCATTATTCTTGTTTTTCTTCTTCTGATTACATTTTTTCCACTATACTTGTTTGGCAGTTATATCTTTTTTTTTTTTTTTTATTTCTGAAATAAATTCAAAGTTACATGAATAGTTTCAAAAACAATACTAGCCCCATACACAGAATTCCATCATACCCTGACACCCCTCCCCTGATAGCTCAATCCACCAACTTTAACATGCTGCACATCACTATTTCTTTCCCTTCCTCCCTATCTATCATCCATCATCTATTTCTCTGTCTTCTGAACATATGAGAGTTAGCTACACACATCCTTGAACATACACTATAATTCACGTATGTACTTCCCATGAACAAGAACATTCTTTTACGTAATTCCATTAAGTGCAGCTAAGAAGTATAAGAGATTCAACAATGATACAATGCTTACATTCTATATTTCCTTTTCCTTATGTCTCAACTATGTCCCTTCGAGCCATCTGTCCTCCACCCTCCAATCCCATCCAAGTTCATCCTTAGCATTCAATTGTCGTCTAGTTAGACTGTCTTTTTTTTTTCTTTTTTCAATTGTGGAAACATATATACAGCCTAAATCTTCCCATTCCACCCCCTCCCTAGCCTTCCATTAGTGGGATTAATCACGTTTAGAATGTTGTAATGCTCTTTCCCACCATCCATTACTAGAAACTTCCCTTCACCTCAAACAGCAACCCTACACTCCTTTCTTAACTCCCCATTGCCCCTTCCCCCATTTCTCTTAACCCAAACTCTACTTTTCATCTCTATGGTTATATTCTCTGATAATTTCTTTGTGTTTACTGTGGGGCTTAAAATTAACCTCTTAAATCCCTATCAGTCTTGTTTTTCTTTGATACCACCTTCACTTCAATAGGGCACATAAACTATGTTCCTATACTCCTTCAGTCCCCCACCTTTATATAGTTGTCTAAAATTACATATTTTACATTGAGTTCAAAACCACTGATTTGTCCTTAGAGTTTGTGTATTTTTTATCATGTAGGAAGTAAATAGTGGAGTTATAGTTCAAAAATTATTGACTTCTATTTGTATTCCATTGTGTTTGGAGAATGTTCTTTGAGTATATTCAATTTTTTTTTTTTATTAATTTCTTGAGGCTTGTTTTATGTCCCAGCTTATGGTCCCTTCTGGAGAAAGATCTGTGATCATTAGAGAAAAATGAGTGTCCTGGTGATTTGGGATGTAAGGTACTATCTATGTCTGTTAAAATTCTCTATATCTCTTTCTCCTTTCTTTGACTCTCTGTTGGTAGGGCTTCCTTTAGAATCTGAAGTAGGGCAGGTCTTTTATTGGCAAAGTCTCTCAGCAGTTGTTTTTAAGTGAAAAATTTAAGCTCTCCCTCAAATTTGAAGGAGAGTTTTGCTGGATAAAGTATTCTTGGCTGGAAATTTTTCTCTCTCAGAATTTTAAATATGTCATGCCACTGCCTTCTTGCCTCCAAAGTGGCCACTGAGTAGTCACTACTTAGTCTTATATTGTTTCCTTTGCATGTGGTGAATTGCTTTTCTCTTGCTGCTTTCAGAACTTGCTCCTTCTCTTCAGTATTTGACAGTCTGATCAGAATATGTCTTGGAGTGGGTTTATTTGGATTTATTCTATTTGGAGTTTGCTGGGCATTTACGCTTTGTGTGTTTATATTGTGTAGAAGGTTGGGGAAGTTTTCCCCAACAATTTCTTTGAATACTCTTTCTAGACCTTTACCCTTCTCTTCCCCTTCTGGGACACCAATGAGTCTTAAGTTTGGACATTTTAGTTTATCTATCGTATCCTTGAGATCCATTGCAATTTTTTAGATTTTTTTCTCCATTCTTTCTTTTGTTCTTTCATTTTCTGTTCTGTGGATTTCTAGGACACTGAGATGTTGTTCAGCTTCCTCTAGTCTTGTATTGTGAATATCCAGAGTCTTTTTAATTTAGCCAACAGTTTCTTCTATTTCCATAAGATCTTCCATTTTTTTATTTACTCTTGCAATGTCTTCTTTATGCTCTCTAGGGTCTTCTTTATGGCACTTATATCCTGGGCCATGGTTCTCTTGATGTCCTTTAAATCCTTTGCCATGTTTTCGTTCTTTGATTGTAGTTCTTTGATTAATTTTGTGAGGTACAATGTTTCTTCCGAAATGTTGATTTGTGTGTTTGGAACTGCATTCTCCATATCGTCTGGTTTTATCATATGCATTAAGATTTTCTGTTGTTTTTGGCCTCTTGGCATTTGTTTTGCTTGATAGGGTTCTTTCAAGTTGTATCAAAAAAAAAAGGATATCGATCTAATTTTTCAGAGACACAGTTTGGTGATGTACACTTTCTCTAACTAACCAGCAGATGGCGTCTGTGAGTCACCTGTAAACCTCAAATCAGTTCTCAACCCTTTTTCCACGGAGTGTGGGGAAATGATTCTTGTGTGTTCAGTTGGAGAACTCATTTTGGGTGTGTTGCTGGAGCCGTCCGCCCTGAATGTGGGGTGTGTGTACAGGTGGCCAGGAAGGAAGGGCAGTTCTATTCTTCAAATCTCCCAGGTTCCAGGAGATTCAAGGCCACCACAAGAGTCTAAGCCTTCATTTCAGTTCAGCCCCTGATCTCTCTCGGTGTCCCACAAACCACCAGACTTGGCTTAGCACTCCTGGGTTCTCCGAGCGGATCCCCCCTCTCAGCTGCGATCCTCCCTCAGCTGAGGGAATGCCGTGCTACGTCATCAGTGTGCACCGTCCCTCAAGGGAAGCCCTGGGCCGCTGGGCTGTGCCGCAGGGCTCTCAGCTCGTTTCAGATTGCAGAATGTCTGAGGCTGTCTTTACTGCAAAGCCTTGTGGGCTGAGAACAGCTGAGGTTTTCTCCACAGAGAGAGAGCAAGGGACAGAAAAACTTCCAGGTTCACCCATCAGCCAGAGATAGCACCCGATCCTCTGGGCTCCCTATCCTGAGACAGATATGTTCCCTGATTCCCCCAAGGTCAGTTGTCACCAAAAGTCTCTGTCTGCTTGTTGAGGATTTGCTGTCTGTATTGAGCAGTTAATATTAAAACCTCACCTGGAGCTGGGCTGAGAGAGTGCATGGCGCAGCTTCCTTGAGGGAGGGGCCCTCGGCTCTAGGCTCTCGGCTCTCAGCGCGGGTCCGCAGTTTTACTTACAGATTTTATGCTGTGATCTCAGGCATTCCTCCCAATTCATGTCGGTGGATGTTGAGTGTACAGTCATGTTTGTCTCCCCGCTACCATTCCAGGTTATTTACTGGTTTTTTGTTCATTTATGAATTGTTCTGGGGGAGACTAAGTCTTCCACTTCTTTCTTTGCCGCCATCTTCCCAGAATGGCAGTTATATCTTTTACATGTACTATCTTAGTGCTTGCACTTGCTATTTTATCATGCATATCTAATAACCTATAAAGCTTTTTGGTGGTCCTTCTACCTGACCTTTGTTCCACACATCTGGCCTGGAACCATGCTTGCCCAAGCTGCACCCAGAAATGCACTTGACTCCTGCAGGTGATGGCTTCTTCAGTTCCTGGTTCCAAACCACAGGACTTCCCCCAGCACCTCCTGAGTCCTGTGATTTGGCATCTCCCTGATGGTGGCCTCCATTGATGCCGCAGAGAGCAGATTTCTAGCAGGTCCCACCAGCACTGCATTTCAGTGACATCTTCACCATTCAATGAGCCAAAGCTATGCTTTTTCCAGTATTTGGATCCCAGGCCTGAGGGAGTGGGTTGGGGGTGTCCTCTTCCTTGGGCACTATAATCTTCCCAAGGATTAGTGGTTGCTTCTTACATCTGCTACTACTATATATTTTATATTTCACTTTGACACTCACTAGCCATTTCCACAGTACTTCAGTTCCCTGTTAATGCTTCTTTATAATAAAATTTCCCTCTTCAAATCACTGAGGGTTTCTGTCTCCTGACCAGACTTTATAGATTCTCTACAAAATTTGTGCTATTGTCATCCAAAATTTAATTCTATCCTATTTCCCTGAAAATTGATGCTGTTTTATTTTATATTGTAAATATTTGTTTATGTTTAAGCACATATTTATCAGTACCTTTGCTCCCCATTTGTATTAGTTTTTTTGGCTGATGTAGCAAATTGGCACACATTTAATAGCTTGGAACAATAAAAATTTGTGGTTCAAAAGTCCACAATGGGTCTCACTGGGCTAAAATCAAGGTGTCAGCAGAGCTGCATTCCTTTCTGGAAACTCTAGGGGAGAATCCATTTCCTTGCCCTTTCCATTCAGGGGATGGAAAATACAGCATATTCCTTGGTTTTGCCTCTTCCTCCACCTTCAAAGCAGTATCAGACCACCTCTTTCTCAGGCTGCCATCCTCTGACCTCCTCTTCTGCCTTCTCTTCCACATTCGAGGACTCTTATGACTACATTGGGCCCACTGAGGTAATACAGGGCAATTTCCCTATTTTAAGGTCAACTTATTGACAACCTTAATTCCACCTGCTACTTTGATTGTCCTTTGCCAGTTAAGGTAACATACACTCAGGTTCCAAGCATTAGGGCCTGAATATCTTTGAGGGGTCATCATTCTGCTTATCATACCATTCTTTTGTGCATTTCAGAGCTTCCATCTGGGATTATTCCCCTTATTCCTTTATAATTTCCTTTAATGAGAGTTATTTTGGTAATATGCTCTTCCACTATTTATTTGTTTGAAAAAAGGCTTTATTTCACCTTTGTTCCTGAAAGGCAGTGTTGATGGGCACAGAACTATAGACCAACAGGTATTTTCTTTCAGCATTTTGTGTCTCAACTCCAATTGTTGCTATAGAAAATTCAGTATCAAACTGCCATTTGTTTGTAGGTGAAATCTCTGGTTGCTTGGAAGATCTTTTCTTTCTCTTTTGTGTTTCCAGGTTTCACTTTCCTGTATTTTAGTGTGAATTTTAAAAATACCCTGTTTTGAATTTATTAGAATATCTTGTACTTGAGAATTTGTAACTTCAACAATTCTAGAACATTCTTAGAAATTATCTATGTTTATATTGTCTCTTTATCTTGTCTTCTTTCATAATTCTAATTGTTTTAGATTCTCCCTTTTTTCGTATCTTTTCACCTTTCATATTTTTAAATCTTGTAATCTTTCTGGACTGAATTTTGAATAATGATTTGGATCTATTTTGCTGCTCAAAATTTCTCTCTTAAGCTACATATAATTTATTGATTAATCTGTCCATTTTGTTTTTTATTTCAATGACCGTATTTTTTTTTATTTTTAAAGTCATGTTTGTTTTTTCCAAACTCTATTTGGTTATTCTTTATGGGTCCCTCCTATGCAGTTGAACTTTTCAAACTTTTGTTTATTTAGTTATATTAAATGTATCTATTTTTATTTTTATGTCTCTAAATTCCAATATCTGATGTCTCTGTGTGTCTGTTTCTGTTGAGTATTGTTCTTGCTGGTTCTTATTCATAAATGTGTACGTAGTTTTTAAATTTGATTTGCCCCACACTGTACCTGTGGTAATTTTTGAGGCCTGGGTGAAGTGTCATTCCTTAATATTATGTTTGTTTCTGCCATCTATTTTTACTACTATGTTGAGACTTAATTTTAACTTTCTGCCTGATTTTTTTTTGAATACACAGGTAATATTGATTTTTTTAAAATCCTAACAATAAGAAAGGAAGGGCTGGCTTATGGGAGTGGATGCTCAAGGGAGATCTTTTTCCATCCACCCAGTACTATGGTTTAGGAAGACAAGTGTCCTTACTGTCCCTTTCTGTGTGGTGAGGTTTATTCCTCATTCAGTCTTGCAGCAAAGGTATAACATTTTAGGGGGTATCTTAGCTTCCAGGCTGCTATGACAAATGCTGCACATGGATTGGCTTCAACAATAGGAATTTATTGCCCCTCAGTTTCAGAGGATAGAAGGCTTGCTTCCTTTTAGGGTTGGTAGTATCTGGCTGGCAGTTTTTGGGTTCCTTGACTTTCTCATCACATGGAGACATCCTCTCTTTTCTCTTCCACCTTTCTGCAGACTTCCAGCTTCTGGCTTCTTCCTCTGGATTTCTCTTTATAAGGCCTTCAGTAATAGGATTAACCTCATCCTGATTCGGTTGGGCCATGCCTTAACCGAAAATAACATCTTCGAAAGGTCCTATTTACAATGGGCTTACACCCACAGGAATGTGGGTTGAGATTTAAAACATTCATTTTTTCTAGGGTACATAACTCGATCTATCAAAGGGTGGAATCCAGGCTATAGGTTCTGACCCTCATATGCCAGGCAGAGTATTAAAGGCAAATCTCAGAATCTGCAGTAATTGGCAAAAATCCTTCAGGATAAAGCCAGCTTTGTTGCTCATAAACTTCCCAGGGTTTCTGGTTTCACTTCATTTTGGATTTTGCAGAATCCTTACCTTTGTGTGAGCTCGGCGACATGTTTAAATTGTTTATTTTGTCTGTTATTTTATTATCTAATCTGACATACTGTTGAAAATGGCAACTTCCAACTTGCCATCATTAATTTTGGTTTTCCTCTTTCCTATGAGGGGTTCTATTTAATTTAACTGCTGTGTAATATTCCATTTTGTGAATACATAATTGTTGTTGAGCAAATCTTCTGTTTATAGAATATTTAGATTATCCTCATGTTTTCATAATTACAAAAATTGCTTAACATTTATGTACATGCTTTTTTGTGCTTGTGTGCATTTTAAAAATATATAAGTAATAGTTAACTTGGCTATTTGTAGGTGCATATTCAGTTTTAGATTCTACCTAATTGTTCAGATTCTACCTAATTGCTTTCTAGATTGTGCCAAATATATTCCCACTAGCAATGTGTGAACATTCCCACTCTTTTTTATTCTGGCCAATGATTGGTATTGTTAGACTTTTGAAACAGTTTTGATTTGTCAAGTGATACCCTCTTGTTTTTTAATTTCTATTTCCTAATTATCCAGATATTGAATATCTTTCTGTGTGTTTATTTGCCTTTCAAATTTTCTTTTCTGTGAATTGCTAGTTCAAAAATTTACTAATTTTCTTAACTGCTCAGTTTATTTTTATTGCTTTGTAGGAATTCTAAATATATTCTGCTATTGAAGCCTTTGTTAGTTACAAGGGTTGCAGATATCAATTATCACCTCATGGCTTCACATTTCACATTATGGTGCATTTTGACAAACAAGAGTTTTTCATTTCAGTGTACTGAACACATCAATATTTTGCTTTGTCATTTGTGCTTTTGGGTTCATATTTAAGAAATTCTTCTTTACCTTAAGACCATAAAAATATTCTAGGATTTCTTCTAAAATGTGTAATTTTGATGTTTTATTTAAGTCTTTGTTCCACTTGGGATGATTTTAGTACCATTGGTCGAATAGTCCATCTTTTCCCTCATTGACTTCTAAGCATATATGAAGTTTTTATATTTGTGTTGATCTATTTCTGGGCTTTCTATTCTGTTCCATTTCTTTCTTAGTCTATTGCTGCACTAAGATCATTCTGCCCTAAATACTGTTGTTCATTTTCTAACTTCTTGCATTGGTTGCTCAACTGAAAATCTTAGACTTTCTTCTATTCAAAGATAAGCATTGAAGGCTATTATTCCTAAGTGCCATTTCAGCTCCATTCCCCAGTAGGAATGAAAATATGCAGTATTTTCCCTATCACTCAGTCCTAAGTGTTTTCTAATTTTTTTAATTTTCTCATTGATTCATCAGTGATTTAAAAGTTTTTCCCCTTGATTTCCAAATATGTGAACTTTTAAAAACATATTGTTATTAATTGCATTTTAATGAAATAGTGGTAAAAAATTATTTCTACATGATATAGATTCTTTAGGATTTGTTAAGACTTGCTTTGTAAATATCCAGTTGTGGTTGAAAGTAAGTCGTATTCTTTAATTGTTGATATCCGGGTTTAAATTTGTCCGTTAGAGCCGAATTGCTAATAGTGTTGTTCAGATTTTCTCTATTCTTACAAAATTTTATCAGTTTGATGTAAAAATTACTAAAAGAAATATGATAACATCTTTGATTATGACTGTGAATTTGTGAGTTTTTTCATGAAATTTTTGCTTTGTATATTTTGAAGCTATGCTGGTATGCTTCCAGGGCATAGAAGATTAGAACTATTTTATTTTCCTGGCAAACTGAACATTGTATCTTTATGTAGTGACCCTCTATTTTTAATAATACTTTTTTTGCATTAAATTCTACTTTGTCTGGAAATAAAAAAGCAACACCTAGGATATACACATGCACACTTTAACTTTCAACTTTTCTGTGTCCTTATGTGTTAGGTGTATATGATAAATAGTGTATGATATGGCAGGATTTTTAAAACCTCTAACTTTAGAATCTCTATTATTAATAGGTAAGTTTAGTCCTTTCATAATCAGCAATGATCTATTTTGGTTTATTATATCA
This sequence comes from Choloepus didactylus, assembly GCF_015220235.1. Classification (NCBI taxonomy): domain Eukaryota; kingdom Metazoa; phylum Chordata; class Mammalia; order Pilosa; family Megalonychidae; genus Choloepus; species Choloepus didactylus. The sequence goes on along the minus strand of NC_051307.1, from coordinate 156,207,353 downwards.
ATTTTTTTCTTTTTTACCTCTTATTAAATTAAAATTGTTTATTTTTTAAATGAATTTTATTTTTAGAGCAGTTTTAGGTTTACAGAAAAATTGCATAGAAAATTGCAGTTCCCACATACACCTCCCACACACATAGTTTCTGCTTTTATTAACATTTTATGTTAGTGTTGTTCATTTGTCAACGAACCAATGTGAATACATTGTTTAGTAACCAAAGTCTATAGTATGCATTACGGTTCATTCTTCTTGTTGTATAGTTCTGTGGGTTTTGGCAAATGCCTGATGCTATTTATCCACCAGTACGTTATCATGCAGAATAGTTTCATTGCCCTCAGCATCTCCTGTGCTCTCCCTATTAACCCCCATCCTTTTCTCCACTGAACCCATGTCAACCACTGATCTTTTTATTGTCTCTTTTTGCCTTTTCCAGAATGTCATACAGTTGGAATCATATAGTACATAGCCTTTTCAGACTGGTTTCTTTCACTTAGCAATATGCACTTAAGTTTCCTCCATGTCTTTTTTGTTTGTTTGCTTCTTTGTTTTAGTGCTGGATGTTCCATTGTATAGATGTATCACAGTTCATTTATCCATTCACCTATTGAAGGGCATCTTGGTTGGTTTCCATTTCAGGCAGTTATGAATAAAGCTTCTACAAACATCTGTGTGCAGATTTTTGTGTGGACCTAAGTTTTCAACTCCTTTGGGTATATACCTCAGAGCATATTGCTGAATTGTATGCTAAGACTCTGTTTAGCTTTGTAAGAAACTTCCAAAATGTCTTCCAAACTGGCTGTACCATTTTGCACTACCACCAGCAGTGACTGAGAGTATCTGTTACTTCACATTCTTGTCAGCATTTGGTGTTGTCAAAGTTTTGGATTTTAGCCACTCTAATGGTAGTGGTGATGTTTTAATTTGCGATTTCCTAATCGTATATGATGAATATCTTTTCAAAAGCTTATTGCTCCTTTTTTATTCTTTTACTGTCCTTTATTGGACTGATCCCCCCACCCCCCACCCCTTTTCCCCTAATTATTTGGGAGTTATGCTCTATATCTAGTCTTTAACTGCTTACCTTTATAATTTTAACAGGAACACTTGAGTATAATCCATATTTCTGCTCTCCTTTTGAGCAATACAGGGAGGCTATAACATTTCAATTCTAATCACTCCATTCCATTTTCCATGTTATTGTATTCTGTATTTTGTTTTTATTCTGTTAATAAGCCACTCAAATTGCTCCTTTTTTAACTATTATTTTTATTTTATTCAGTCAATGCCTGTTTAGATCTATCCACCTGCTTTTTATTATTCACTAATCCTTCTTTCATCTTAGAGTTTCCTTCCGTGAGGGCTGTTGTTGGTAAACCAGCACAGGGAGTCTGAAAATGTCTTTATTTCATATTCACTTCTGAATAACAGCTTAGTTACTTAAATAATTTATTAATTACAGATATGTTTTTAAGCACTTGGAAAATACTGGCATCTGATCAGTTTCTTTGAAGAGTTTAAAAGAAGCACTAATCTCTGTTTGTCAAGTACAAAGTTTCATATTCATGTATATGAATTGTATTATATGAATCCTCAAAATCCTAATATCCTTATTCATTGTTTGCTGAGCTGCTCTTTAAAAACCCTTTCTCTATGCTTCTATTCTCTCTCTCTTTCTCTCTAGAAGCTGCAATATTAAATCAACCATTAGACCGATTTTAGAGAAATATTTTTAGCTTGAATTTTAGTAGTCTGATTTAAGCATATTCATCCCCAAACTCTAAATCCAAAAATAGCTTGATATTTTTTACAATAAAGTCAGCCTCAAATATTCAGTTACTTGTGGACTAAAGCAGGAATTGAGCCCCACTTTGCCATTTAGCTATGGCATCAGGTTTTTAATGTCTTTCAATTCTTCTGCTGGTAAATACATACCGTTTATCATGTGTCATCCACTCTACACTGCTGTTTGACATTCCCAAGTGTTGTAGAACATAGTGTGAAGGTGATTTAATATATCCTGTCCCCTTTGGACACATGATTCACTACATATAACTATGCCAACCTGGAAAAAATTTCTTAAATACTAAAAAATTGAAAGACATAAAACTTTAAAATTGCTTAGGTGAAATGATTTTCTTGGAGCAGTCTAGCAAGTCAGCTTGTCACCCTTAAACAGGAAGACTCTGAAGGAAGGAAGAAAATACATGGGTAGCTTTTTTCTTTGAACTAAGAAAGCAAATGAATATTTATCCCTTCCCTTCTTTTTCACAGGGACCTTTCAATTGATAGTCCAGTGGGTTCCAGACATTTTAAGCACCGCTGTTTGTACCCTTATTGACCCTCATTATGTACCTTATTTTTCATTCATTCATTCATTCATTCATTCAACAAATAATTATTGAACACACTCAAGTATCTTCTCTCCTATAGTCTGTATTCTATTGGGAGAGACAGGAACTAATCAAATGAGAAGGTAAATTCACAAGAAAATATCTACAATGATGGTTCCAGAGAATTAAAAGAGAGCACTGTGACAAAGAGTGATTGGGTGGCTTCTCTGGACAGGTGACATTTAAGATGAGACCTGAATGCCATATGATGATCAGAAGGAAGATCAATCACAGCAGGTAGTTCAGACCCAAGGCAGAGAAGAGCCTGGTGTGTTCAAGGGGCCAAAGACCAGTGGATAAGGGGAAAGTGGCCAGAGAAGCAGGCAGGAGCAGGTAGGGTGGAGTTTCGTGAGTTAGTCTAAAATGTTTTTCTTTTATTTTAAGTGTGATGGTTGCCTTTTGAGTTCTTTAAGATGATCATGTGCTGGAGAAGTAGGAGAAGATTACGGCTGGAGGTGGCCTGAGTGAGTTGGGTAGAGAGGAAGAGGGAGAGACTGCCCCTTGGTAGGGAATAGAGTGTGAGCAAGATGTTGCAGGATTGGCATGGCGCCTTAGTGAAGACACCAGCCTGGCTGGCACAGAATTTCCTCATAATGGAGTCATAGGAAGTCAGGTTATCAATGGAAGTTGAGGGCATGCTGGTGAGGGTCTTGAATCCTGGTTAAGGAGCTTTGACCTTCTGCAATAGGTCATGGGGAGCTTTGGACAGTATGTGAGCATATGGGAGAGTTAAGCAGGAGGTTGTGTGAAAGCTATGTAGGAAAGTATGGAGTCAGGGGACAGCTTGGGGCATGGGGCTTGAGTTAGGCCCTTACCTTAGAGACAGGAAGGAAAGAAAGAAGGAACATCCACAGGAAGAACCACCAACATTGATGTAGACAGCAGGGAGACAGGGCTCCATTCTGGAAAGAGGTGAAAGTAGGCTGAAAGGCAAGGATGGCTGTGATTATGGTCAGGACAGTCTACCTGGCATCTGTCTGAACTCTGCACCTACAGTCATGGTGGAAGCTGGGGAGATTGCCCCACTTGGCTGGGAAAACATGACTTCAGAGTCAGACAGACCTCGGTTCAAATCTCAGCTCTTCTATTTGTGGTAGTGTAACTGTGAGGAAGTCACAATCTCTTTGAGACTCAGTTTCCCTAGCTGTCAAATGGGAATAATAAATCACCTTCCAAGTTGTCGGAGAGCTAAATGAGGTAACATGTATAATGTCTGGCACATAGTAGATGCTCAATAAATGGTAGGTTCATTCTCCTCCCTGTTGGTGAAGCAAATCCCAGAAATGCCATAGCAGATAGATTTACACAGTTCAGCACATTTCAACGGCTCTGGCCCCAGATGTGGGCTGGTGCTTCCCGTTGCAGTGCTGGCAAAGGTGCTGGCAGGGCTACGCTGGTCGGGTGTGGCTCTTTGTGTATCTGTCTGTCCACAACCTGCTTGCATAGAAAACACCAGATACTGAATTAAGATTCGGGGGAAAAGGTCACCAATACCATGCGTGGCCCCAAGTGAGTTTCCACCATCACTATTTTTTTTTTTATTAAATTCAGTTTTATTGAAATACATTCACACACCATACAATCATCCATGGTATACAATCCGCTGTCCACAGTATGATAACATAGTTATGCGTTCATCACCACAATCTATCTCTGAACATTTTCCTTACATCAGAAAGAACCAGAACAAGAATAAAAAATAAAAGTGAAAAAAGAACACCCAAATCATCCCCCTATCCCACCCCAATTGTCCTTTAGTTTTTATCCCCATTCCTCCACTCATCCATACACTAGATAAAGGGGGTGTGATCCACAAGGTCTTCACAATCACACTGTCACCCCTTGTAATCTACATTATTATATAATTGTCTTCAGGAGTCCAGACTGCTGGGTTGGAGATTGGTAGTTTCAGGTATTTACTTCTAGCTATTCCAATACATTAAAGCCTAAGAGGTGTTATCTATATAGTGCATAAGAATGTCCACCAGAGTGACCTCTCGACTCCATTTGGAATCTCTCAGCCACTGAAACTATTTCGTCTCATTTTGCATCCCCCTTTTGGTCAAGAAGATACTCTCAGTCCCATGATGCCGGGTCCACATTCATCCCCGGGAGTCATATTCTGCGTTGCCGGGGAGATTTATACCCCTGGGAGTCGGGTCCCACGTAAGGGGGAGGGCAGCGAGTTCACCTGTCGAGATGGCTCAGTTAGAGAGAGAGAGGGCCACATCTGAGCAACAGAAGGGTACTCAGGGGGAGACTCTTAGGCACCTTTACATACAAGTTTAGACTCTCCTTTGTGGTAATGAGCTTCATAAGGGCAAGTCCCATGCTCGAGGGCTCAGCACATCAAACCGCCAGTCCCAATGTTTGTGACAACATCAACACCAGTCCAGGTGAGGATGTTCAACACATCCGCACCTTCCCCCAGATCCTCGGGGCTGGGGAGGGGGAGGCTGTAAATATATTTTTTATTATCTGCCCAAATTACTCTAGGATGTGTCACTATTTCACTCCAGCCTATACTAACCTACCGTATCTCACTTCCTATTCAAAGTTCCATGCAATTGTGGTGTTTGAACAAATCGACTGTAGAGTTGTACCATTTAGAAAATTTAGATCCTGTACCAAATAGATATCTATTCCCTTGGTGTCATATGAAAGTTGAAGTTTTAAAACACAATCAGTTTCAACCTTTACCCTTTGGCCTGGTTTGCCCTGGTCTTAACCAGACCTGCTTCATTCATATCACTAATTGAAGTCTGGGCTCTTTTTCAGCTTTTTTTTTTTTTTTTTTTTGACAGTGGCTGTATGCACTAATACTGACATTCATATCTGCCGAGCTCTAGCTCTGAGTTTCAGGTTTCTCAGAGATATGCATTGTTCCAGAGACCAATCAGGTATATTCTAGGGGATCAGCATCTCAAAGTTTAGAGATAGGCATTACAATTCAGCGATAGAGTTAACTGCTGTAAGAGCTTACAGTCTAGGGACTATTACAATTATTGTGTCCACATTAGGCTATGTTCTAAGATTCAATTCTGAGTTTACACATTGTAGTTAGTCCATATTGGTGAGGCATCATCCCTCTCACCATGTTTTCTCCAACACTTTTACTCCTATATATATATTTTCCTACAATTTTATAGAGTTATATTCACATACCATACATTTATCCACAGTGTACAATCAGTTGTTCATGGTATCATCATAAAGTTGTACATTTATCACCACAATCAGCACTTGAACATACTGATTACTACAAGAAAAATTGTTTTTTTTTTTTTTTTTAGCAATAAGAAAAAATGGTAAAAAGAAAAATAACATGTCATACAATACAATATACTACTAAGGACAGCAAATAACACCACTACCAAGAATCCCATATTACTCCCTTATATCCCCCTCTCATATACATTTAGAATTGGCATATTGCCTTTGTTACATTTAATGGAGGTATATTACAATGTTACTGTTGACCATAGACTCCAGTTTGCTTTGATTATGTTTTTTCCTGAATACCATCCCTTTTTCAAATTTCTACCTGGTTGACATTCATTTGCTTTCCCACATGCAAAAACATTTTTATATTTGTATATTTAGTAACAGTCATTGGCCACTGCAGTTTTTGCCACGTTATACAGTCCCAGTCTTTATCATCTATCTTTACCTCTGGTGTCATACATTCTCCTATCCCACCTCTTTCAGCTTTACTCACAGACATCTTTGTTCAGTGTACTTACAATACCATGCTACCATCACACAGTATTATGCTATCTATTTCTGGATCTATGCAATCAATCCTAAACATTCTGTAGTCCTTCAGCATCAAATGGCTGATCTCTGCCCTCTTTCTATCTCCTGGTCGCCTGTGTTGTCAGCTTTTAACTCCCAAAGTTTGTTCATTAATGTCTGTTCATCCACCATCACTACTGAAGGCTCTATTTAGAATCTGCCAGGAATGGATTCAGCTCTTTACATACATTGTTTCATTTAACCCTAAAAACAACCTCATTTCATTAGCCCCAGTGTATAGATGAGTAAACTGAGGTTCAAACAGAGTAAGTAAAGCTTGCTTGAGTCACACACAGTCAGAACATAGTACAGCTGGGTTTGGAACCTAGGCCTGTCTCATTCTAGAAACCGTTCTCTTTCCACTAAGCCCTACTGATTCCCTTTTTTGGCTTCTGTAAGTCTCAACATTTGACATAGAAAATGGGATTAATTGCACATGCCTTATCTAAGCATGCTTCCCTTTCCTCAGGCTTTGTTGTAGGAAACAAAAGAGAGTAGGTATGTGCCAGTTACACTTGATGCATTATAGATCACCCCAAAACTTAGTGGCTTAAACAACCATTTTATTACACTGAAGGATTCTTTGGGTCAGTAATTTAAGCCACAGTGTCTCTGTTCCACAATGTCTCAGGCCTCATCTGGGAAGATTCATACATCTGGGGTGGAGGGCATGGCAGCTGGGGTCTGGAATATCTGGAGGTTTCCTCATTCACATATGGTACCTGAACTGGGATGACTCAAATGTTGGGCTCGTCTGGGGCTGTTGCCTGCCCTTACATGGCCTGGGCTCTTTACCGCATGGCAGCCTCAGGATGGTCAGACTTCCTACACAGGATACAGGTTCCAAAGCGAGCACCCTAGTGCTGAGTCTACGAAGTCAGATAGCATCATTTCTGCCTCGTTCTGTTGCTAGAAGCAGTCACAAACCTGCTCAGATTCAAGGAGAGGAGACTTCGATTCCCATCTCTGTGGGAGGAGTGTCACTGAATTTTATGGCTGTGTTGTTAAAAAACACCACAGGGGATCAAGGTCCAAGAAGAGTATAGAACAGTGTGCAGGAATAATGCTACGCTATGACATCTTTGTTTCTAATCAGAGCGCTCTTCCTCGCCAAGTATAAAACACTCATGTCCAAACACACACACACACACACACACACACACACACACACAACTCCTTTGACAACAGAATCTACACTAGCACCAAAACATCTGTAAACAATGTTAAAAATTCTGTAACCTGTCCTGATGCTCCTGGGTCATAAAGACCCAGCTTTATCTGCCAAGATCAGGGAAGGAAACAGTAAATGACTCCAATTCTTTAAGGATCAGTTTTTCCAACCTCTCTTTTAAAGTTAGGTACATTTAGTTGAATTGAATGTGGGTCATCTAGAAAGTCTTGGTTTAATTTTCATTTTAAAAATGTTTCTATAAGCCTGTATAATTTATTTATTTTTTTTGTTTATCTAGTTTAAATTATTTAGGGACTGTGTTTTGGTGCTTAATTGGCCAAGGCCTTAATGACCCTGGTGAAAATGAGAGGGAATGGCTGCATTTATGTAAGGCTTGTTCCTGTTAGCTTCCATTTTCTGGAATGGGGAGTTATTTATTTATTAAAAACTATTGACCCAGATAAATTGCCTGAGATTCATTATTGCATTGCCAGGTGGGGCCCTGGGCTTGAGGCTTAAAGTGACAAAGGCCTTACATTATCCTGCTCACCTTTTTTGGAACAAGTTCTTTAAGGAAACACCCTACAATAGAGAGCCAAGAATAAAGGCTGCAGTCTCAAACAAGTCAATTTGGTAACTCTACTTTGGTGACAACTGGTTATCTAAATGGTCATTGTTCAGAAGCCATGAGGGATGAAACAAAAACAAAAAGACTGGAATCCCCAGAGCTACCTTGTCTGATTTGAAACTTTTTTGTTGTTGTTGCTTAATTATCACTACATGAATGATGGAATTAGAAATTAAGCAGACCTGAATACAAATGCTGTACAGTTAAGTGAATGTGGACAAGTTACACAAATCTTCTGAATTAGTTACTTGACTATAATAAGACAGAGAAAGTAACATCTGTTATTGCAAGGATTAAGGGAGGTATGGGATGTAAAATCCCCATTGCAAAGCCTGCCACCTTGACAATGGGGCTCCGTTAACTTGTTGGGTTGTTTTATCCACTTTCTCCATCTTCAATGGCCTAAAGAGGCAGAGAGCACAGTAGTGCTCAATTCAAATGGCTTGGACTTGTTTCAGGCTGAACTTAATCACTGTCATCCTCTCTTAACCAGGTTATTGGTGCATTTTCTCCAAACAGATGAGGGTTGTGACAGGCATTTCAGAGACTTTGGAGTAGGGATTAGAGGAAGATGTTTGTACATGTATTGAACATTGGCTAAGTACCAAGCATCATACTGAGTGTTTCACATGCGCTTTCTCATTTACTTCTTGTAATGGCCTTATGAAGTAGGTGTAATGTTGTTTAATCAACCACCCCAAAATGTGGTGACTTAAAGCAATAAATGTTTATTATGTCTCATAAGTCAACTGGGCAGTTCTGTTGTGGGCCAGGCTTGGCTGATCTCAGCTGGGCTTGCTCATGTGTCTGTGGTCAGCTGATGAGTTGGCTGGGGCCAGCCTAGGATGGTCTTGGCTGGCTGGAGCAGCTTAGCTCTACTCCATGTAGTCTCTCACTCTCCTGCAGATTAGCCTAGGTTTGTTCTCTTGGTGGTGGCAGGAACAAGAAACATGCATGCCTTCAAGCCTCTGCCCGCATCAAGTTTGCTACTGTCCCACTGCTCAAAGCAAGTCATATGGCCAAGTCCTGAGTTGGGGTGGGAGGGCATTACCAAAGGAAATCCAGGGAGGTATGAACAAATTGGGGGCCATGAATGCACTTGATCTGCCACAGTAGGCTTCATTGTTACCCTTTTTTGTAGAGGAGATGAAGGCTGGCAGTGTTGTGCCACTTGGTCACTGTCATCTACTGTGTTCTTTCCTGGTGATCTACTATGTGGCGATGCTTTCCAATCTGCCTTGTTTCCTCCTTTTTCTCATTCTTTGGTCTGCATTTGAAATTTCATGTGATATTTTGGGGGTCAACCAATTGATCTTTAATGAAACCCAATAGCATGACATCAAGGGACAATATAGATTAACTGGGGTGTCAGAGAAGCCATAAAGTAGGTCTATTGATTAGAGGAATTTGGGGGTGGGCAGATGTGTAATTGGATGGGGGCATGAATGGAAGAAAATGAGACTAACATGCATTTCTCTCCTATTTACTGATTTCCCCAATTTTGTCTGGGTAGGCTTGACCCTCTCCAAGCCACCCTTTCCGGAACCTGACACCAAGACGGACCATGGCCAGCTTCTGAAATATGAGAAAGACAAGGTCCTCTTGTTGGTCTGAGGCATAGATTCACTCTGTGACCTTGGGGAAGGAAGTTAGCTAACTTCCCTGAGCCTTCATTTCCTAATCTGTGGATAATAGCACAAGGTGTTGTGGAGGTTAAAGGAGACCTACAGGCAAAGTGCCCAGCCTGGTTTGAACCTGGTACAGCCAGCATGATTCACTACCTTCCCCCAAGGCACCTCTTGGCGTCTGGAAATGCAGTCGTGGCCTTCACAACTGCAGCGGCTCTGGGTGAGCTGCCAGTGTGGTGCAGGGAGGCTGAGCAGCATGAGGACTGTTAATGGATTTTATGGCTTTGTTGAGTACTCCAAACTACAGTTATTAATTATAAGATGCTGTTTAGACACTGTTGCAATATATACATTTTGCTAATTGATTTGTATAAGCTCATATCTAGCAACATAAAGAATGTGCAGGACTATAATTCTTACAAGGGATTGTAATTGCCTTTTACTGCCCTCTCTTGCTTCCCAGGCAGGGAACAAAGGCTCTGAGCATGGGAATGACAACTGGTGTCTGTCTTTGGACCTTCAGGACCTAATCCAGTGCCTAGTGGCAGGGTGATACACCATGCCTAGGTGGTGCACAAGGAAATGTGTTGAATCAATGAATAAAGAAATAAATTTTGTTTGATTCTATATGTCCCTGTCTACCTTATGAACTTTGAATTGTGAGTTACACTGGCACCTCATATGTACAAATATATGCACATATAGTCATAGTTTTATTCTGAGACAGATAATTTTTATTGAATATCTTTATGATTTTTGTGTGATGCTGGGGGTAGTGGGGGATGACCAACAGGTGCATGGCCCCTGCACTCAGGGAACTGAGAATGACTCAGTGGCACAGAATTTTACAGTGCATGAGGTCAGGTAGCCTGGTCTCAGAGATGTGCATTGACAACATAAAGGTGATAACTTCTTGCCTGGAGGCCATACTGCAGAGAAGCTTAAGCGTGGTCTCCCCTACAACCTAGGCAGACCAAGCACTCCAAGTTTGCCTTTTCTGATCTGGCCGGTCCATCAGCCTCTGATAGCGACAAGCTACCACTGCCCTCTTTGAGAAGGCATGGAGCCCGGCCACTGCCCTTCAGGTACGCCGCGATGTACCCTGTCCAGCAACTCAGAAAAGCACTTGCGCTTCTGAGCACTAGCGTGCGCCTGGCGCCCTCCCCAGTCCAGGAGGCATAGAACGCCCAGAGACCCCGCCAAGGGCAGGACCCGCCGCGGCGCTCGCCCGCTCCCTCCGTCTGGATGTCAGCACAAAGGGCGTGGCAGGACCAGGGGAGTGTCCCCTGTGACCACGCAGACGACCCTTAGGCCCCCCTGCGGCCGCTTTCTCGGGGAGTCAGCCATCCCTAGCGGCAGCTGTTTGGAGAGCCGGAGCGGGGCCGCCGGGACGAGGACCAGGGTCCTCCGGGAGCTGCGTCCGGATAGGGGCAGAAAGACCCGAAGAGCCCCTGGGAACGCAGGGACGGCGGAGGAAAGTTGGGGGTCGGGGTCGCCGGGAGGGGAGCCCGGAGCCGGGCGCGGGTGTCCGCGTCTCATGAATATGCACGAGCCACCTCCCTCCCTTCGTGACGTCACTGGCCGTCCCAGGGTGAGCGCCGGAGCCGCTCGGGGTCCGCGCCAGTGAGCGCGGCTGCAGCCGGCTAGCGAGCGGCGCGGCGGCGCGGACCGGAAGCCAAGTGCAGCGTTGGCGGCTCCCGAAGCGCACCCAGCGGGCACAGCGAGGCGGCCCGCGGCGCGGCGGGCACCTGGAGGCGAGAGCCGGCGCGGGCGGCAGGCGGCGGCGGCGGCTCGTTGGCAGCGGCGGCGAGGATGCTGCCTGGGAGGCTGTGCTGGGTACCGCTCCTGTTGGCGCTGGGCGTGGGGAGCGGCAGCGGTGGCGGCGGCGGCGGGGAGAGCCGGCGGCGCCGCCTCCTCGCGGCTAAAGGTGGGTGCTGGGGAAGTTTCCTGCTTCCTGAGGAAGGAGGCAGGGCAGGTTTGAGGGTGCAAGCGGCAGGGACCTGGGCTCACGCTGGATGTGCCCACCCTCCCCTGCCGCAGCTCCTCTGGCCTCTGTGAGCCCAGGATCTCCGGAGTGCCCTCCACCCGGGACCGGATGGGTTCACCCGCGGACGCCGGCCCCACTCCTGGGCGGGGGCCAGGGACAGGGGAGAATGCGAGGGTTGGGGGGTCCAGACAACTTTGGGGGCTGTCTGTGCCATGGTGGGGGCGTAGTGGGTGACTCACGGGCTCTGGCCGGAGAGGGCTTGAGCGGGGTGCTGGCTTGGGGAGAAGAGGCAGATGTCTGCTCCAGCCCCGGAGGAGGGATCTGCGGCGTTGTCTTCAAAGGAGGGAACCGAGCTGTGACTTGTTTCCCATCTCGGGGATGGGATGGAAACTTGTAGGCTCCAGGGAAGCCTCCCCTGACACGCCTCAGGCTCCCCCTGCGCGGCTCGGTCTCCCCAGGGAACGCGATAACTCGCAGAGGAGAAGTGCGGGATGTGACGCTCCCCACAGCCTCTCCGACTCTGCTCCAGCTCCTGCGGGCTGAAGGGCCGAACCTGGAACCCCTCCCCCGCCCATCCTGTTCGCTTGAAGATCTTGATCTCCCTACTTCTCCCGCCCGGAAAGAAGCAAGATCCCAGCGAACGCCTAGCCCTGGCAGACACGCCTGGCGGCTGGCGAGCCCCAGACTTTGACAGCTGCCTGGGAGCGCAGGGAAGGAGCGCTGGTGTGGGGGCGCTTTGTGGGAGGGTCTGCAACAGATGGTCACGTGCTTGCAGGGGCGAGAGGCAAGGAGGGGCAGGACAGGACATGGGGAGGGGGTGGGTGCAGGGGAGACAGTGACGGAGCGTCAAAGAGCCCAGCTTAGGGGTAACTTGTTGATTTTCCGCTCTGTTGACAAGGCGGGCGTGCGCTTGGTTTGAGAGCTGTGGCGACAATGAAGGGGGGACCTGACGGTCATCCTGTAATGGTCCAGGGAATCTCCTCTGGCGGTCAGCAGGGGGCCGAGGTGTTTGTACCTGTCAGGAAAGAGGTTACCTATTTGAAGCAACCGGATTTGGAAGCTCTCTTTGAACTCTAGTTTACCAGTGGCTTAGGAAGGGGAAAAGTATATCAGGTACTTACTCTTGGAGTGTGGGGAGAGGGAGAGGCAGACAGTTCCCCTTGTCTGAGCCTCAGGAACTGCCTCTCCAACTTGGGGATGATAAATGTGAGATTAGGGGAATTTCTGTTTATCCTGTAATCTTTTGTGGTTTTGGAGACATGGTTTTGAAACTACCTTTTAAATAGACGTACGATTTATTTTCAGCATTTTCTCCCCTGATGTATCATTGAAAGGCAGTTTCTTTTTTTAGGAAGACAAAGAAAAACTCGTTATGGAAATGTCTGAAGCATATTATAAAGGAGTCACTGATAACAAGGTATCAATTTGACAGACTGTTGTTTTGGTGAAAACAAGAATAAAAACCAATGAACTTTCACCTTTTGCCCTCCTTCCCAAATATACACATTTTGTTAAACAGGTAAATTAAAATCCTTTGAGGATTTTTTCATCCCTTTGGAGTGAAGCAAATGGTATATTTATAAGCAGATGTCTACAAACAGGGGAGCACACAGCAAGTGAAGGCTGGGAAGAAATCATGTGGAAAGATGACCAGTCATCCTTTGTCCCCTGTGCGTGAGATGAGTTCTCAGGTCTGAGTGGAAAGTTTTGGAGAGATATGAGAGAGAGAGAGAGAGAAGTAAAAAAGAAGAAAAAACAGGCTTTCAATTATTCACATCTGTGTGAATAATTATGTACATTTTAACAAGTCTCTTCATCTTCCCCACTTTGAAAACGTCCATTTCATGGTTAAGACAGGTCATTGCTTTTCTCTTGTTAAAAGTTTATTGGCCTTGCCTGGTGAGAGTTGTCTGAATTCCGGGTCTCGCTTCTTTCCCCTTCCCACCACTGGGGGGCTGCAAAGAGCGCTTTTTGAGGCTTTTTTTTTCACCAGACAGATGTGTAATATTTGATCAAAACAGAGACATTATTATGACACTTTAGTTGGTATTTACAGGACAGACTTTCGTTATTACAATGCACGTGCATTTTATGTTTCCAAATCTCGTGTAATCGCTGAAGAACGTTTGAGATCATAGAGCTGCTTCATGAATGATGCACCCTGTCTTCTCTGACTTTGCTGTTTTCCAAGGTTCAGATTGTTTTTTTTCCCATCACTGGAAAAACTTAGGAAGTCATGGGAAGAAGATTGAACAGCAAAAAAAAAAAAAAAAAAGCTTTTTTCTTCCATACAATTCTGTATTCATGTGTAGAAGGAAATTGGGAGCGCGGTGACAAGCTGCCAGGCAGAGCTGAATGCACTCTCTGGACAATTATGAAGAAGCGCGTGCTCGCAGCTCCGAGCCGGTGTAAGATGTTGTGTCTGTGGTGCACAGCTTGTTCTGCTTTGTGTTCCTTGCTTCTTACGAGCAGCTAATCCTTGACAACTGTTGGGGGTTTTCACAGAGTCCCTCAGCTTTCAGAACTCAGCTCACACACACAGGGGACTTCTGATTTCAGAAAAAATACACTGGCCAGGCAGTTATTATATATACCCTTCCTGTATCTTGGCTATTCGAAAATGACAAACGCTCTTCCTGGATTCTTTCAAAAGACCATTAGTTCTAAAAGCTCACATGTTTTATGAGCAAAGCTGGGAGGGTATTTTAGACTCAAGGAGTACCTGGGACAGGGATAGACAATCTCATTTAGGAGAAAGAAGAGCATGCAATTTAGATAGACGTCTTAAGGTTTGTGCTAAATTTGGTGAAGTATCAGTGGTTTCAAGGTTTCAAGGACCTATTACAAGTCCCTTTTCAGTTCTCAACATTGAGGTGTAGAGGCCGTACAGGACAATACCTGAGTGCAGACCATCAGTTAGTATAGTGACCACCTGTGTGCCCAGAGCCTGGCCAGTGTTCTAGAAGAGTTTGAGCAGGTTACCCCAAACCACCCCTCTTCTCATCCCACCCACACCTTTCTTTGAGGAGTTTTTGATCTAATTGGAGACACAGAATTTTAATGTGGACACTTTAGAAGAATGATAGTAGACAGAATTTGTCCAAAGTAGAGTACTGACTATATGATGGGGACATAGACATGGCAGGTGGGGTGTGGGAAGGGCTTACAAAAGTAGCATTGGTAATATGGGGGGGGGGGAACAGAGCAGAATTATAAGAGCAGTAGTAGTTATAATAGTAGTAATTGCAGCCATTTGAACTCCTCCTCCGTGTGTAACAGACACTGTGCTCCTCCCTTTATATAGGTTATCTCTAATCCTTACCACCCATGTAGGGCCCATCTCACAATGAAGAAACTGAGTCTGAGGGAGGGTAAATGACTTGCTAAGACCACCAGCTAGAGGATGTGGCGCTGTGGTGAGAATAAGAATGGTTCTCCATGCCCAGGGTCCCCTGACTGACCATTCGATAGTTGCCCTTGTTTCCCCTTTGGTTTTAAAAGCAGATCTAAAGACTACAGGGAAGTGCAGCCATTTGTATCTCTGAGTTACCCAGGGGCCCTTGTGTCCTGCCCACAGCAGGATGAGAGTCCAGGGCTGTTGTTTCAAAGGGACTTGCTGGAGAGGTGGGGTAAATAGGCCTTCCTTTCATCTGTGGAATCCAGCGTTTTCTTTGCTTAGAGGAGCAGCCTTGTCATCCCTCCCACAGATTCAAAAAACATCCTTGAATATACCAGATGCACACTGCAGAAATTCCTGCAGAGGCGAAGGTGGTGTGAAATTTTTATGGTGAATTTTTCTAAATCAACTTTGGACAAGTAGCATGGGTCTCTTAGAGGTGTGCCAGAATTATTTCCCCCACAACTGAGACACAAACAACAAAAAACCCAGAGTAACATATCAGAGATTGTACTCTGGCCTGAAGCTATCCTGAATTGCCTGTAGTTCTTGGACCAGAATGTGCTCTTTCCCCGACCTGGACCCCTAGGCTGTGTCTTCAGGCTAGAAGGTCTCCTTCCTTAGGCCAATTCCTACTTGTCACTTAAGACACAGCCAGGCTTGGACACTGCCTTTCCTAGGAGCCTTCCCTAAATGGTGCTTCAGGGTGGTCAGCCCCAGAAGCATACGCGTCTCTTTCTGGTGGGCCTGTGTCTCCTTGTCTGTCTGCAGCCCTGGCTGTGAGTCCTGCCTCTCCCTGTATCCCCAGGGCCACCCTACTACCTGTCCTTGGGATCCCAGATGAGCAGTAAAAATTGGTTGGCTTAGTGAATACACCTGTCTATAATCCTGAAAGCTACCATTTCTTGACATAAACATTTGGGACGTTTTCTTCTCTCCTGGATGAAGTAAGATTTGGGTGTTGTAGCTACAGAAACCTGGGTTCCAGCCCTGGTTCTCCCACTTTCTACCTAGGTGATCTTGGGAAAGTTAGTTAATCCTTTTGAGCCTCAATTTTCTTACCTGTAAAATGAGGATGGGAGATGTACCTTCCAAGGTGGTTGTTAGGGTAGTGCATGTAGCCCAGTCCATGGTATGTAAAAGGCTCTATACACAGTGAATGCGACTAGTAGTCAGTCAAACACTTGGTTCTAGTGTCTGAAATTTGGTGAAATTCTCCCCTTCTGACCTCTTGGCAAATCAGTATCATGTCATATCCTCATTTAGCTCAAACTGCATGTGCTCTCTGTCTTCTCTGTGTGTGCTTGTGTATATGTGTGTGCATGCACATGTGCATATGTGTGAATATCATGTATGAACAAATATACCACATATATTTGGCTTGAATTGTTTGTGAGAACATCTGCTTCTTCACTAGTGTGTGAACTCCTTAGAAGCCAGGGCCCCTGTGTCATTCATCTCAAAAGCCCCGGCATTTTGTAATGTAGGGCCAGCTCAGAGTAAGCACTTAGCAATGTTTGCTATATAAATAAGTAAACCTGTCTACATGTCCCAGCATCAGGGCTGTGGCAAGGCCACACCTGTGCTTACAGACTTCTAGGGAAGCCCTAGTCCTTTCAAGATAGATTCCAAAGTCTCCATAAGAAATGCATTGATGGTTTGGCCACTGACAACTTCCAGTTAGTAAATGGTGCCATTTGTCAAGAGCTTGCTATGTACCAGGCACTGTTGTGAGTGCTTTACGAGTATTAACTCATTCAGCCCTCATAGCCACCTGGTGAGGTGGGTGCTCCTGTTATCCACATTTTACAGGTGAGGAAATGAGGTAGGGAAGCATTAAGCTGCTAACCCAGTTCATCCAACTATTAAAACAGTATCTATGGCTGTATCCCCTGTGCCCATTGTTCTCAACCCTGGATGCACAGCAGAACCACTTGAGAGAGTTTTAAACTAACACTGATCCCTGGAACCTGGCTGCAGAGATTTTGATGTCTGGGATAAGACCTGGAATTTTTTTAAAATTCAATTTTATTGAGATATATTCACATACCATATAGTCATCCAAAGTGTACAGTCAGTTGTTCACAGTACAATCATACAGTTGTGCATTCATCACCACAGTTAATTTTTGAACATTTTCATTATTCCAAAAATAAAAATGAAAGTAAAAAAGAATACCCAAAACATCCCATCCTCACATTCCTCTCCCCCATTATTCATATAATTTTTGTCCGCATTTTTCTACTCATCTGTCCATACACTGCGTAAAGGGAGTATGAGCCACAAGGTTTTCACAATCACATGGTCATGCTCTGTAAGCTATATAGTTATACAATCATCTTCAAGAATCGAGGATACTGGGTTGCAGTTCTACAGTTTCAGGTATTTCCTTCCAGCTATTCCAATACACTAAAAACCAAAAAGGTGTATCTATATAATGTGTAAGAATAACCTCCAGAACGACCTCTCAACTCTATTTGAAATCCCCCAGCCACTGAAACTTTATTTTGTTTCGTTTCTCTTCCCCTTTGGGTCAAGAAGGCTTTCTCAATCCCAGGATGCTGGGTCCAGGCTTGGGATTTGTTTTTAAAGCTCTCCAGTGATTCTGATGTCCAGCCAAGATTGAGAATTGCTTTACCATACTGTCCTGCTTCTCCACACTGCTAACAGTTCCCCATGGAACCCTTTGCTTCTTTGCAGGGCTACTACTACCTGGTAGGTTCTGTGTTCCTTGTATTTCCGCTTCCCCTTTACTCCCCCTATCAAAGCCCCTATCACCTTCCTGTCTCCCCTGCCAGTCAGTGAGCCCCTGAATGGGGGGTGGGGGATGCATCCTATTCAGATCTGTGTGACTAGTGCCCAGCACCATCCGAGGCCCAGAGAGAATGCTGAGTGTTGAGGGACCATGGGCAAGGTGATGCCCACTGACCATGAGTCCCTCGTAGACCATGCCACTTCCTGCCTTTGGTCCCTGGTAGGAGCTCACCCATCAGGCTTTCCTCTTTGGTTACCTGTCTGTCCACTCAAACCAATTTGCAGCCTTCATTTTGTTACGTGTAAAATGCCCAGTTCTGCAGATGAATCAGGAGAACCTAAACAACTCCAAAATGTGTTAGAAAGTCAGGCTGTGAATGCCTTTCTTGTTGCTTCTAATAATGTTTAATTGGCTGAAATTTGACTTATTCCTATGGGATCACGGCATCAGCTAGTCATGTGAAGATTGCCAATTTTGAAAGTCATATCATTTTGCAACTTCTGCCACTTGGTATTTCCACAATGTCTGTTGTATTATATAATTAAACAAATCTGCAGTCTTCAACCAAGATGGACTAGAACATCACTGTAGAGTATCAAGTACAGGACATGATATCCAGGTCACATGATCAGCACTCACTGCTAAGTGAGAGACTTGGGGCACATCACCAACCTCTCTGGTTATCTGCTTTTTCATATACAGAAAGGATACTACCTGAGATAGTTGTGAATATTCAGATAGAAGTGACTCTGAAAGCCCTTTGAAGGGATAAAGTGCCTCAGAAAATAAGGTGATCATCTTTAGGAAATTTGTTTTGAGACTTAGAGATGCAAAAAGACAAACAACCACAGAGAGAAAGCAAAAAACAAAACTCTATGTCTTTCTGTTTTTATGTTGTGTCAAATTTAGTTAATTACATTTCCAGTAGAAGTTTGAGTTTAGCATAAGTCCCTTCACAGTTCTTTGATGTACAGCTTGCTTATATCACACAGCTGGTGGTCACCATGGTTATACAACAAATGCAGCAGTTGCAGGCTCATAAATTTTCAGGGAAGAGCCAGTCAAAACTGTTAATATTATGCCAAGCTGATGTGTCATTTTCCAATTTGCATGGATAACTGCATTGCAGCAAATTAATTAGAACAGATAAATGTTAATCTAATGCATGTCTTCTTGTAAATTAATGAAATATAACCATTACAGGGGTGTTTGATTTATTATTTTAATTTATAAAATGCTGAATTCTCCTATAAAGTTAGATATAGTAATTGCAGAAGCTGACCCATATATAGTATTAGGAAAAATAATCACATTTCTATAAATTAATCACCCTCTAAAAGGATATAGTTCATTAACACCATGAACTGAAAGTGTTAGATGTAAATTAGATTAACCTTTTTAGTGACACTTCCATTTATACTGCGCATTCTCTTCAAACTCAAAGCACTTTACATATATTAATTCAATTAACCCTCCCCAGACCCTTGTTAAGTAAGTACATATATCAAAGTTAGAAGGGAGGAGAAATGAAACACTTCAAAAATATTGAAGTCCGGTCTTAAGATGCATTATTTATGATTTTCTCAGCAGCAGTACAGTTTATCCTGGACTTAATGTAACTTAGGAACATGGGTCGGTATTCAGGCTTTCTCTCTTGCTGCCGAGAAGCACTTAGCATGTCACTCCATGTGTGAAGCCAGAAATGCTTCTGTCTGATGCTTAGGCCAAATGCTCTGAGGAAACTTATTTAAAAATGCTCCCCAGCTCCTCTGGGTTTGGCTGTGGAAAGAGCATCTCCAAGTGGGTGCATCTCCAAGAGGCTTTAATCCTCCACTCAGGCATCCAGAGAGTCCCTTTCCCTCAGGGAGGCTGCTGCACCTTTCATCCTCTTTGCTTCACCTAGGAGCACTTAGGACAGGTTGGAACCACTGAATGAGAATTTGAGATCATAACTGGAGAATAAACACAGGGTGACAGGGAGGTGAGGAGGGCTTAGCCCTCCTCTGCTGGGGCCTCTTTTCAGGTCTGCTTAGGTGAGGGGCAGAGATGGCTGTGCCCCGACCTCCTGCACACACTTTTGAGGACTGGTAAGGAGAGCAAGGACCAGAGAGAGGAAAGATTTGCTATCCAACCTGGTGTGGCTCGTCATTGGGGATGCCCCGTCTTCTATGAGGGCCATGCCTGTTTGCAGCCATTGCCCAGTCCTCCTGCAGCTACGTACAGATGATAGAGGAAGGGGATGGAAGGGTCTTGCATTATGAAATCTTATGTAGAACTAGGGAAGGAGACTCTGCAAGCATATCTTTAGCTTAATTGCATGTATTTGGTGGCTTGAGGTTCTGAATGTTCATTTTCCAATTTCTTCTGCTCCTTCAGGTTCTCAATCCCACAAACACTCTCCTAGGGGCAGAATTTCACTGTATTCCAGAAACCAAATGCAATGTGTCTCAGATATCAGTCTTCCCAATAGCTAATGGTTCCAAACTTTCCTACAAGAAAGAAGCTACCAAGAGTAGTGGTTAACCCAAAAGAATGAATCAGTTATGGTTAGGCATGAAATGGAATGTAGGAGAAAAATTTTTGAGTGTTGGGGATTCTTTGCCCTGCTGAAGAGACTTTAAACCCATGCTGCTGAAGAGACTTTAAACCCATGCAGCCCTAGAATCGCAGCTCATTGTACTCTGTCAGCACTTCTTGGCCACATCTCTTTGCTGCAAATTGTCCTAGCTTCTCCCTTCTAGACACTGCCTGGGAGGTATTAAGAATAAGGACTTAAAGCCAAGAACTAAAAAACAAGCCATCACTCAAAGAAACTCACAGCAATGCTGGAGGAAGTGAGAAAGTGTTGAGTTTGCGGTTCATGGTGTTTTAAGATTCTCCTTTTCTTTTCTTCTTTTTTTGGGGGGGAGGGGTGTTGTTTTTCTTTGTTTCTGGGAGGTGGATGGTCATTTGGAGCAGGAGAAGAGATGAAAGCCATCATAATCAGAGTAAAAAGAATTTCACATTCAAGGCCTGTATTTCACTTTCATAGCTTTCTTCTGGTGCATGTTTTTCCCCCCAAAGGAAAACCAATTATTTCAGCTTTACTGCACCATCATCAGAAATGTCAAGGTGGTTGTATCTTGTTTGATTATTAATTTTAGTTATATTTAAGACTTTTTAGTAATTTACTCTTCTTTTAATTAAATGTCATGAATAAAGCATCTTTTATTGCACTTGGATTTTTTTCCCCTCTCTGCACACCCCCCCTCCCTCCTCTCCACCCCCGTCGTCATCCAAAAGTTAAATTTCAGCCCTCCTGGGGAGAGGAACTGAAGTCAGGGAGCAGCCAAGTGTCTCTGTTTTGAAGCTGTGTGCTTTCAGACACATCCCACCACAGCTTTGTCCCAGAGCCCACTGGAGGAGCAGGGAAAGGGCTGACAAATGTCAGGCTCCATCTTGCCTCACATCCCATCATTCCCACATCCTGGGATACTGCTTCTTGCTCCCTGTCCCTCAGGATCCCTCTCGCTTTGTCCATGGTGGCACCAAGGGCTGCTTTTGGAAGCAGAGTTTGGCTGCTTCCTGAAGCTACTCCTTAGAAAACTACAAATAATGATAATAGTCCTTCTCATCTTACAGTTGCTTCTCTCAATGCCATGGAAAATGTAAAAGCATCTTTAGAAAACTTTGCTATTTTTATTGATCAGAATTGCTGAATCTCAATAAAGATAGAGGGCTTGCTATGTAGCCACAGCTTCAAAACAAGCCCTTTGCTCATAATTCCAACCAAATGGCCTCCTAGATTGAAAATTAAAAAATTCAAAGCTGCCACTCCCTCTGCCCAAGTCTATGAGTCACTAGAGCTCTAAAGCTCTACTTATCGCATCTTAGCAGGGAGGAAACATCTCTGACCTTCATGCAAACTAAGGTAATGGGGACATGACATGTGATCCCGCTAGTGATGTCTTCATTTAGAAAGGGAGGGCACTGCTCAACCCATAGGGCTAAGTATTCGCATGTGATGGGATTTTAATTGGTGTACCAGGCTGCTGGGGATGTTGATGGATATTGAGGCAGATGGATCTCTGTTGTGGTACTCAAGTCATATCTGATGTCAGTCCCTGGGCCCAAATTGTGTGGCCCCTCGTATACTCCAGGTATGAGTATAGGAGACACACCTTCTGTCATCTGAAAACTGGCAGTGACTGGTCACAGATCCTTGGGAAACTGGGGTCCTGCTCATGCTGGCTGCCAGCTCTGAGGGGTCTTCAGGTGCCTTTTCAGTCTTGGGTCCTGGCCTGAGACAACCTGGTGCTTGGTCTGGGCAGCTGCTGTGGCTGTGGGTGAAGATGTGCACTTTGGCACCTCTTTCCCCTGGTGGCCTCAATTTCCTGGGGTCTTTGAGTCCTACTGACCCCAGCCCACCTCCTGAGCACCTAAAGTAGTACTTCAAGAGGCAGGGGAGGGCACTGCCATCCACTGTGGTACCCAGGCCTCGGGTGAGCTAGACGGTGGTGCTCAGACCCAACCACAGAGGCGTCACCTGGATCAGGCATCCAGCATGGTGTCCTCCCTCGGTTAACCACAGGGACTCGCCTGGCTCACCAGCCTGACCTCGTCCACTTAAAGGCAGGGCAGGGCTTCTCCTGAAGGGCCCTTGGCACTTCACTCCTGTCTCAGCAGCTTGTGGAACACTGACCCTTCTCTGTCCACTGGTCTGTTTGTATTCTTCAGTGCCCTGGAAAGTTTCTGTCTTGTCTTTGTTTCTTGTGGGTGGGGACTGTACACTTGATTCTTTAACTTCATCCAGCTTGGGATGAGGTGAGAGGTCAGGAGGCTGTGTGGGGGCCTTGCTACTCAGAGAGCTGTTGGTAATTTGGATCCGCTTTGCCTCTGTCCAGAAGCCCACCAGCTTCTGGACCAATCCCTCTTCAGTCCAGTTCTATGCAATTCTATGCAGGCCTCTATGGATCTTGATACACACACGTCAGTCAGTGTCTCCTCTGCTTGAAGTTCTTCATCACTTTCTAGACAAAGTTCAGATCCTTTGGCTTTTCTCAAAAGGCCCTTAGGCTGTGCCTACCTGGTCCTTGGCTAGAAGGTAAGCTCTTGTCTGAATGAGCAAATGTGTGAGTCCTCTCGCCATGCTTTCTCCTCACACTTTGACCCCTGCCTGTGGTGCTCCCCCAGTTCCCTGCCTCGTGGGCTTTCTCCTGCCTCTGTGCTCCCTGTGCTGCTGCACACACTGCTCCATCTGATGCCAAACCTTTGCCCCGCCTGGCAGCCTGGCAGCTCCCACTCCCAGTGCAGGCACCACTTCTGGGAGTCTGTTCCTGGGTCCCCCCGGATGAAGGAGGTGTCCTTTCTTCCCCCATTACATAGCTTCCCATACAGATCTCCACCGTGGCACTTACCAGATCACATCACCATTACCCACCTGACTGCTCCTTGCTAGAATGTGTTTGCCTGAGGGCAGAGCCTGTGGCTTTCTCATTTCTGTGTCCCCAGAAATATAGGGTCTAGCACCCAGTAGGTGGATGAATGATGGATGGAGCTCCCTGGAACCCAGCTCTTTTCCTCATGGGGGATGCAGGGTTGCGATGGTCTTTTCCTTGATTCACCTTTTTCTCCTTGGATCCCCAGTGCAGGCACCCCAAAGTAGGGCTGGGGAGAGCAGGGAGTTTGGCTGGGAGAGGCCAGCATCCCAGGCAGAGCACTTCCAGCTGTTGCTGGCATGAACCGATATGTTCAGGACCAGGGCAGGAGGCTCTTGTGTGTGAGACAAGGTTAGGAAGTGAGGAGCTAGATGCCCAGGGCCTTGGTCTGATGGGTCTGAGGCAGTTCCTGACCATGGCCTCCAGAGCTCTCCTTTCCAGAGAGTGCATCCTCCTTGAACAATTAATGTAAATTAAGTTTCCCATCAGTGAAATTGATTTAGTCATGAGCTCCCCCCTTAATCTGTAGCATTGAATACCTGCCCATTTTGGGAGCGCATGTCTGTCACCACACTGATGAGAACTTAGTGGCCATCGGCTGCTGCAGGTCTGAGGCTCTCCTGAAACACTCACCCCTGTTGCTCGTCTTGTCCTCATTGCCTCATCAGCGTTCTGTTAAACACCATGCTGTAGCAGTCCTAAATGGAGAGAGCATGCTCTGTTTTTCAAAAGGTCATTAAAAAAGGCATGCAATCTATGATGTCAGAATGCATGTGTACATAGAGGCAAGGATGTGGGTTTTAATTGGAAAAGCTTTGTTGCCAGCTGTTGTTGGGATGGCTGCAAGTGAGGGGCCCGTGGAGTTCTGTGCACACAGCTGGGGGAAGCAGGGAAGCAGGAAGAGGTGCCCACCTCTGGCTGCACTGAGATTTCCAGCCTGTGTAGTCAGCAAACATGAGCAAGTAGGTATCTCCCCCAAATCAAAACATTTACTTCTGGATCTAAGGATGTACTGGTTTAGTTCTGAGCACTAAAGCTTTGACACTGTTCAGAGAAACCACCAACTTCCTCAGCCAAACCTAAATCCCAAATACCTGAGGCTGGCCTTGGGACTCTCCTGGGGTAGGGTCTACTGGGGCTTGGGCCCTGGGGTGGTGGGGAGAGCTGGTTATCAACAGCCCTGACTCTGTCCCTGAATTTCCCTTCTCCTGGGGGCAGAGGTTTTGTTATAAATACTGCTGCCACTGCCCACCTGGGCTGGGTCAGGGGCCGGGACAGGACGGAGCTCTCCCCCTTTTCCATAACTGGCTTAAGCAGGAACAACAATTCTCTTGAGAGATCAAAGCTGAAATTTGGGCTAAAAAGGGGCTTTACAAAGTCTCAGAATGTACAATAGGGAAATAAATAGAAAGGATTATGAATCTAGATCACCAGTTTTCAGCTTTATCAGAACCAATGGCCCCCTCTTACAACAAATATTTTGTAAATATTGCCCCATTATTATACTGAAATGAAATTTACTTATACTATTACCTACTTATATACATAATTTAATGAATCAATATGATGTCTTAGCTGAAATATAAAGTAATTAAAATAGAAATAATGTATAATGAAATAATATGTATTTCAACATGTAAATGCTTGGGTCTGCCCATGCTAGAGGAAATCGTGAATAAGATACTTGCTGTGAATTCAACAGAGACACAGCATGAATCTCTGAATTCAAGAGCTATGTGTGAATATTGTGTTAGCAATTCAAACATCATGAGCAGTATTGTGGTCACGTTGACTTTCAGAAATGGAGAGAGACTGCTGGTAAGGTTCTCAACAAGACAAAGTACACTCCGACCTTTATTCATATGAAGGTTGTAATTCCTGGAAAATTCAGGGTATATTAAAGCATACACAAAAAGAATATTTGGTGGAGCTCTAGATGGTGTGCTGGGGGAGGTTTAGGCAGAGAGGTGCTCAGACACTCCTGCTGTGCACACACACACACACACACACACACACACACAGAAACTCACATACACATACATTCATGAGCTACTGGTTCTAAGAGGTACCAAAGATAGGTCCCATATGTGCTTGCAGGTCTGGAATTGCTGTAAAGGGTGACAACTTCTGGAAGTTTAGTCTTTCTGGGGACCTTTTTGGGGAAAAGGGATGATGCCATTAGCTGGTGGCCAACTGAAAGAGGCGGTCAGATTTACAAGGAGAGCTGCTGAAGAAAAAGGGCTTCTTAGTGGTACATGTTGGAAGCTCATCCATGTGCACTGAGCCCAGAAACCAAGTGCTGGAACATCATTTAGACCATCCAAAGGGAGGACTGCTACATTGTGCAACTGGGTATAGAGAGATCTCTTGGTCGTTCCCTTTCCTGCTTCTCTACCCCTCATGCTTAAGGACTAGGGGAGGGGAGGGGAGAGAAGAGTACCCTCCATCCTGAGACTTTGGAATGTCTTGCCCTGGGGGAGAGTAGAAAACTTCTGGATCAGATATGAGATTGAAGTTTAAAAATAAATGGTACTGATCTTAGTAACCAAAAGGGAATGAAAAGCCATGGAGTTAGGCTAGAATTTCATTAAGGCAGTTGCCATCCAGTTGGAATGAGGAGCTGGACAGAGCACAGTAAGGGGGAAAATAACATTTTGTGTTTATATGCCAATGAATTAGACTTTTCTATGAGCTGTTTGAGCATTTATTATTGTCAATACTGATATTTCAGAGATAAAGCTATATTCTCTTGGATTGGATTTCTCCCTTAGTTCTCATTGGTAATTTAGAGAGACGGAGGGGTTTTGCTTTGTTTTGTTTTGTTTTTAATCCGTAGGAGACTGGTTCCCCCCTCCCCCCCCACGCCCTCCCCCAATTCCTTTTCTTCGGCTTGAAGAATTACTAAGGGAGAGGCTGGATAGCCAAAGAGAGTTTCTGTAGCTTTGAAATAAAAGTGCATTTTAATATTTTCATTTAATGGGGGATGGTATGTCTCCTTAATAAGCAGTTCAGTGACATTTGGTTCTGTAATATTTGACTTGGAGTTGAGTTTATAAAAAATTCAGCCCAACAGTAACTTCAGGGCACTAGGGGATATATGCATTTCTGAAATGAGAAGACCTGGTTGACTTTCTGATTCTAAAATCAACATCATCTCTTATGCGTCACCGTATTTTCAATTATAATGGATGATGGGCTGTGAATTTAAAAGTGGCTTCCCTGCAAGCTCCCACAGACCCAGGTTGTGTGGAATAGAGAGAGAAACTTGGGTGGGCAGGGAGATTTCTCACACCCACCCTGCTCTTGGACTTACTAAAATGCCTCCTTCTTGAGACTGCCCACCCCACCCCACCCCACCCCCACCCTTGCCTCCACATTGGTTTCTTGGGGATTTTTTAGAAAGTGGAATCTTTTCTAATTTTGTGAGGGATTTGCATCCTGATTCACCTGAAATGGTTGAACTTGGGAAAGGTAAAATCGTGACACTAAAGAGCCTGAGATTATATGAAATACCTCTAAGGCCAGACAAAAGTATTTCTAACAGAAAATTGGGGAAGTAAAACAGGTGCTTAGAGCATGGGTGTTCTATTATCTCTGGCATTTCAGGATAAATTCAGATTTTTTCTGCCTATTCATTTCCCATTTCATCGTTCTCCCACTCTTCAGGTAACATATAACCTAAATGGATTATAACAAGTTCCTAATACAGCAGTGGCTAAGGTCAGGGATTATGCTCAGGTAGGACTAAGATGCATTGGTTTTGTGGGGTACTGTGTTTTTTGTTTTATTTTTTTCTAGCAGGCTTAGGAGAGAACTTCTCTAAATCACAAAAGCAGCTCTGAGATGGTGGTCACAAAAATGGCTCTGAGATGACCCCATATTCTACCCATAATTAGGTCAGGATGAGAAAGGCTGGCCTTAACCCTACCCCACTGGGCAGAGCTAGAGGAGTGAGTTAGGTAGAACATTCTACCATGTTCTACCAGTAGCTTAGAATTAGGAGACTCCTTCCCAAAAGGGATGTGCCCTAGGTTAGGCCTTATAGCTGGTATTTATCCCTTCTCTGGGATGCGTTTTTTATCAGGCTCAGTAAGACGCAGGTAGGAGAGATGTGGTGTGTGGGTCTCTGTGGTATAGAGGGTAGTTATAACAGATGCTGTTGGTGCTTTTTCATGCATGTAGGCCCAACCTCCAGCTGCCAGTGCCCACGGCCCCTAGCCGGTAGGCTCTCTTTGGCCACTGGTGTCCTCTCTGCCTATGCGTATGGCATGCCACAAGTCCCAGGGAATTCCCTCCCCCCATCCTGGAGCTGTCCTTACCAATGACTGACAGGAGCCGGCAGATCAATATCCCACCCTTCTCTTTTCTCAGCTGGGAGAATAGCTGCTGTATTTTATTTAGTCTTCTAGAGTTCCCCAGGCAGATTAAGCTTCAGATGCCCATAGTGGTAACTTCCTTCCACCCTTTACTGGCTTCCTTCCCTTCCTGAATCACTTCTCTAGTCCTCAAGTGGTCTTTCCTGAGGTTACCTCCCAAATAAACTACCTTAACTAAAATCCTTGTCTTAGGACCTGCTTCTGAGGGAACCCAAACAAGACAGGGAGTGAACAAGAGAAGGTATTTTATAGCAAATACTGGAATGCATCGTCCTCTACAGGCAATCTCTTTTTCAGATCTGAACACTGGGATTCTTTGGGATATTCTGGCAGACTTGTGTGGCAGCTTTGAGGTTTTGTGGGACCTTTGGAGGACTCTGTATACCCATGAATGGTGTCTACTTTCTTGGAACTCTCAGCACTTGTGTGCAGCTCTGAATTTGTCTTCACGCGTTTTCTGAGATTTAATGGACAGAGGCTTTGCTGGAACAAATGCACTACACAGTGTTCTGCAGCTGGGGCAGGTGCTGGGCCTGGAGGCGGTGGTGATTTTTACTCTGAGCCCAAGACTCTGAAGGTTCCTTGAGGGCATGGTTGCTCCAGCTCCTTTCCCAAGATCTGGGCTAAGGCAGGCACCATCTTCCCGAGGTGAAATGAGTTGAATTAGGCTGAGTGCCTGCAGATGCATAATCCAAGTGTCTGGGGGAACATCTGGCACCTCTGATCACAGCCGGATTTCTCGAGTGTCTATTTTCAGCATTTTCCCAGAGCACCTATAAGTGAATTTGCAAAGCAGTTACCTTTGTCTGCAGCGCTTCCATCACTGGTGTGGAACAGCCAGCAGAAGTAAAAAATTTTTCCTTACACCCACCCCAGTTTGCCCATGGGTCTGAATTTCTGGGGTCATTCAGTTATTTTAGGTGAGGTGAGGCACTGATAAACCTGACTGACACAAATTCTGCCTTTTCTCAGAGAGACTTAATTCACTGAATCATTGTCAGCTGAGAATCTGGTATGAATTAATCCATCGGCTTAGCTTTAGTCACATAGCTCTAGTGGATGGGACTTAATATTTTTATTTTTTTGACAGTCAAATGACTAATTCAGAGGTGAGTATTATCAGCATATGGACTATATGTAAATAGACAATTGCAGGTGCGGAGAACAGCATCTGATTTATTTTTGAAGTTCCCTGAAGTCTGGATGGCTGATTGATGCAGAGTGATCCCAGGCTTTGGTGAATGAATCCTGATTATGCCCCTTAGAAGGCATGGGATCTCAGACAAATTACATAACTTCTCTGAGACTCATATTTTTCATCTCTAAAATGTGTTTATTAAATCCAAGCTCAAGATGCTGTTATAATGGTAAATCAACCCCAAGGATATATTAAAAAACAAACAAACAAACAAAGGCATACAAGAGTCCTGTATTTTGGTTCTCTATCACAGCACAACAAACCATCCCAAAATCTAGTGATGTTATAAAATTATCATTTCATTATACTCTTAGATCCTATGGCTTAAGAATTTAGACAGGGTGAAGAGGAGTAGAGGGGATAGCTTGTCCCTGCTTTATGACATCTGGAGCTTCAGCTGGAAGACTTGTATGACTGGGAGTTGGGATCATCTGGTAGTTTCTTTGCTCACATGTCTGGTGCCTAGGCTGGAATGACTCAAAGACAGGGCTCAGCTGTGGCTACCAAGCAGTGTGCCTATATATGGCTTCTCCATGTGGCTTGGATCCCTCACAGTGTCGACCTCAGGATAGTCATACTTCTTATCTGGCAGCTCAGGGCCCCATGAGTAAACTTTACAATGCACAAAGGGGAAGCTGCATGGTCTTTTATGGATGCAGGTGGATCCACCTCTTAAGTTACCTGAATCCAGGCCTTCTCAGCTCAGGTGTTTCTCTCCTTAGCCGATGATGCACATTTTCTCTTTGCTTCTCCTTAGCCACAGTGGACTCTGTGCTCTCATGCCTCAAGAGAGGAAGGGCAGGTGTACCAGTTTGAATGTATTGTATCCCCCAAACGCCATTATCTTTGATGTAATCTTGTGTGGGCAGACATTATCAGCATTGATTAGATTGTAATTCTTTGAGTGTTTCTTTGGAATGTGCCCCACCCAGCTGTGGGTGATGACTCTGATTGGATAATTTCCATGAGGTGTTGCTCTGCCCATTCAGGGTGGGTCTAAGTTGATCAGTGGAGCCATATAAATGGGCTGACAAACAGAAGGAACTCAGTGCAGCTGCAGCTGTGAGTGACGTTTTGAAGAGGAGCTACTGCCAAGAGGGACACTTTGAAGAAAGCACAGGAGCTGCAGATGAGAGACAGTCTGAAGACGGCCGTTGAAAGCAGACTCTTGCTCCGGAGAAGCTGAGAGAGAACAAATATACCAAGTGCAACTAAGAGTGACATTTTTGAGGAACTGCAGCCTAGAGAGGAACGTCCTGGGAGAAAGCCATTTTGAAGCCATAACTTTGGAGGAGACGCCAGCCACGTGCCTTCCCAGCTAACAGAGGTTTTCCGGACACCATTGGCCATCCTCCAGTGAAGGTACCTGATTGCTGCTGTGTTACCTTGGACACTATTTCCTTAACACTATAACCGTGTAACCAATAAACTCCCTTTTATAAAAGCCAATCCATCTCTGGTGTTTTACATTCCAGCAGCATTAGCACACTAGAACAGCAGAGGACACTCATCTCCTGGGGAACAGGCTCTGGAGCACGCCCTATGAGGTGGGCAGCATGCATGGTGGGAACTCTGAGGAAAGATGGGTCCCTGTAGGAGGTTAGCTCCAAAGGCTGGAGAGAAGTGGGGCTATGGGAGGTAGTAAGACCCTGATAATAATTGCTCAACTTCATGAAGTTGCATTGAGCTGGCCCCATAGCTAACCTTTAGTGAACACTTACTGTGAACTAGTCCTACTCTTGGAATCTTACATGCATTGGCTCACGTCATCCTCACAAAGATCCTGTGATGAGGGTCTTGTGATTCACCATTTTATAGTTGCAGAAACAGTAAGTCATAAGTAATGGCTTTTGGACTGGAACCCGGATCTGTTTGACTTCAGAGCCTGTGCTCTTAATAGTGCTGTGTCATGCTGTTTTCCATTTGGTGACACATTTTCCTATTTTGTTTTCTATTTATTGTGCATTAATCTGTTTCCCCAACTCTATTCTATACTGATGGAGGACAAGAGTATGTCTCTCCTTCTTATATTTCCCTCCTGTACACATGGGAGTTCCTCAAAAAAATAGGACCAGGACTTGACAGAGAGGCCGCTGTCCCTCTTCAGGGGCCCTGGGTGGTGACTGTCTGACCAGCCACACCGGCTGGGCCTGGGTGGACTGTGAGTAGGGAAGGTGTTGTTTCTCGTATCCTGTTCTCCAAAGGAAATTTTATTCTAGTTTACTGTTGAGTTATTGGTTTTGAAATTGAGACACTGACGGTCTACTAAAGGGATGTCCCATTTGGAACATGCTCTCTTTTGTCCTGTTTTCGGATTAAAAGCAATTACCATGAAGCAAAAAGAAAGAACACCCTCCAAAGAATATTGTGAATGGCTCTGGCAGGTTACAGCTGCCAGATAAATGCGGAATTTACGTGACAAAAACCTTGAGCACAATGCTGATTGTCATTCACCAGTAATAGAATTCCCCGAAAAGCTAAAAATCTTAATTAAAGAAATGCATAATTTGTTTTTTCTGGTTAAGTGTCCTCTTGCCTCATGAACTGCTCAGGTTAGAGTGTTGCTCTCCCCAAACTAGGGCTGTGTCTGCTTCATCCTTAACCCCCACCTCCTCTTCCTGAGCTTGATGTGCTGCTTGGAGCTTACAGGGCTCTGGTGAGTGTTGTCAAATTGAAACATAGTTCTTTGCCCTCAAGAAGATCTAAGTTTTGATGGAGAAACTTACAGACTGACAGATTACAGTATTAAATGATAGTTCTGGACAGGGTGGGCAACACTGTCATCCGTCGAGTGGAGCTGGAGAGCTGGGGTTGGCAGAGGTATGAGGGGAACTGATAAGAGATGGGGATGCTTGCTCTGAGCAGGAGGCCCTCCATGCCTTGAGGCTGCCTAGCTCTCTAGCCTCATCTCAGGCAAGGCTGAGCCAGCTACACCATGGCACTTAGAGGTCGGAGAAGGAGCCAAGTGTTTCACCCCTCCAGGCGGCACTGTTTTCTCTACCTGCAGGACTTCAAATGCCTTCCTGTCCTCCCTGCTCACAGCCTCCAATTCTAGATCTCTACTTACTGGAGACAGATCAAGTCTTCTCTCAACATTCACCTCATCAGGGACTGTTCCCCTCTCGACCCAGGTAGAAATGACACCTCTCACAATTGTGCCCTACTCTAACCTGTACATTCCTCAAATATACTTCATGCAACCCACCCCCCCCCCTTTTTTTTTTAAATATGAAGAGCCTATTTCGCCTATGAGATACGAGCTCTGTGAAGTGGGGGCAGAGGTCATGTCTTAATTCATCCCTTTTTCCAGCACTTGGTAACTGTTGATTGAGTGAGTGAAAAATACAATGAATGAATGTTGATTGACCCTGACTCTGATGGGCTACGAAATTGGAGAGGGCTCTGGAGAGGGGAGATGATGTCAACTAAAGACTGAAGGGCAGCAGAGGGCAAAAACTAGGACCAGGACTTGATACAGAGGCTTGTGTGGGGCACAAGCTGAGACCAGCCTGCTTGCAAAGGCTTCCATTTGAATGCTTGGGAAGAACGGGGACCCCCTTTCTTATGCAGGACCCTCTGGCCCTGAGCTGGAGGGGCTGGGATGTTGCAGGAATTGTTCTCAGGAGCTCATAGTCTCAGAATCACCATGGGAGCCTATGTGTCAGAGTTGTCAAAGGCAAGCACTTGCCCTTCTTTTTCTGATTCATTTTTCCTGCTGAGTTACTGCCTGTGTGAAAGCAGCTGTCAATCCACCAGTGAGGGATCCCTTGTTTGATATCGATCCACATTACAGATGAAGCCTGCACAGAAACAGAGCTTAGCCAGGGCACCGAGCCACCTGCTCTTCTTTTCTAGGAGGGTCTGGGAGCCAACTCATGCTCAGAAGGTTGGTCAGAGCAAGTCCCTGCTCCTGCTTCGTTTGCAGCCATCGGGCTGGATGGATTGCTGCCCAGGACATGGTTATGGACACCAGAAACCCTGCTATGGTGATGTCTCCTGGATGGTGGGGGTGTGGGACTGTCAATGAAGACCAAGAATATTGCTTGGCCATTCTTGGGAGGACTTATTGGCCATATGATGTATGCGCCCCACCTGTAGCACTTGTCCAGGATATATTGGGGGTAGGGGGTGGTTATATGTGCTCATTTTTTCCCTAGATTCATCTTTTTGCTTCCCTTATTTCCCTTTCCTCTGCCTCTATGATTAGTTTTCTCCTTTGGCATGGCATGCATTTCTGTACACATCCATTGTAGAAGGTGGTGAGGCATGAATGAATAAAATAATAAATTTGATTTCTGTGCAGGACGACATGAACGTAGACATGGCTGGCAGTCATATACCAGGAGGACAGGGGAATGAGCACTGGGGAAGGGAGAGCAGTAGGAACCTCATTTTTCTTCTAAGGGGTAGGTGTTTGTCTCTGTAGAGTCAGGATTAGACAACCGTCTCAAGCAAAGGAAGCCCTTTCTGTGTAGGAAAAGAGAGGCTCTGGCAAGCATTGTGCCATCCGATCATCTCTCCCCAGGTATACCATATTTCACCAATTCTAGGATGGCTGTTTTCTTCAAATGTTAACATCTCTGAAATCAGGATGAGTCTGATAATTGATGGCATCCTAAATGTGATGGATTGTGATAAATTGCTGTCATTCGTTTGCCTATTTGCTGTCAGATCTGTTCCCAGATCTGTTCTTTTGCTCTGCTCTTGCAGGGAACTATATTCCCCAATTCCATTGCCAACTTGCTTCTTCCTTGGTACAGCCAAAGGGAGGCACTGGTGGAAGACTGGAGGGTGGGAGGGAGGGAAAAGCCAAGGTGTTTCTCCCTCTTTTCCTTCCTTAAACAGACGGTCTCACTCTTCCTCTACAGCTCTAGCTCCTAACCATATCTCCTGCCTCTGTTGATTCCCATCCTGCAGGGGATGCCTGACAAGGTTCCAGGTTCTGCCTGGTGGCCCTACTTACTGTGCTTGAGTGACCCTGCCTCTTCCTTTTGCCCCTGCAGCCCCGCAGTGGTAGTGGCTTCCTGTTTTACCATTTGCTGTTTAGCTTTTCAGTTCTCTATCACTAGGGTAACTGATTCTTTGCATTAAATTCCTCTCTTTGAAGTACCTAGACTAGTTGCTGTTTTCCTGATTATACTGACTGATACAAGGATACATCTTGACAAGATTAAACAGATATTGAAGGTCATGGTTCTCTTCCTCCTATCCCCACATTCCACTGAATCTGGTATAGGTAAAGACACTAATAATCGCTTTGATGCCAGTATCAAAGGATTCTTTGAGGTCTGTAGCATTTGATAGTGTATCTATAGTTGTTTACTAAATCCCTTCTTTCCTTGTTTCCTGAGACACCTGCCCTTTGCTTCATGAATTTTCCTCAGCGTGATCACCTCTTCTGCAGATCCCTTAAATGTTGGGTTGTACAGAGTCCTAGGATCATCCTTCTGCCCCCTCCCCCCACCTTTCTCTTCTTACCCTACCCACTCAGGGCCACGGCTTCAATACCACCTTTCCCTGCAGCACAGTACTGTCTCCCAAGCTCCAGACAC
Source organism: Choloepus didactylus (assembly GCF_015220235.1). Classification (NCBI taxonomy): domain Eukaryota; kingdom Metazoa; phylum Chordata; class Mammalia; order Pilosa; family Megalonychidae; genus Choloepus; species Choloepus didactylus. Next base: position 156,173,062 of record NC_051307.1, on the reverse strand, counting down.
AGAACTCCACTGTCCTTAAGCCATTCTTTGGGCTGTTGTATAGGCCCCTCAAACTCAAAATGTTCTCAGCTGAACTTACCTTCTCCACCCCGACTGCATAGCAGCTCATTCTTACATCTTTCCCATCTCAAGGGAGATCCAGCTTAGAAACATTGGGGGTCATCCTGGACTCTTCTCTCCACTTTACCTCCTAAATCCAGGTGGTTTCCAAGCCCTATATCCAGTAGTATGCATAAATGTTTACCATCCAGCTCTCTGGGGAAATGAACCTTCTGATTTATAGCATTTGCCAATTTCTGTAGCATAAATACTCTTGTCATGGCTGATATCAACTGACTAGCATCTTGTCAGTGAACATGGACTTGGGAAAAGATGTACACAATTGGCTGTAACAACCTCATATGAGCCAGTTCCAGCCACCACTGTACTGTTTCCATCCTCTTATTCCCATCTCCTCTGTCTCTCCTCAGTTCAGTCCCCATCTTCTCTCTCCTGGGCTCCTGAGAGGTCCCCTCACTGCATTTCCCATCTCTTCCATCTTCCAGGCATCCTTCAGTATATCCGAGAATATCAGCCTCTGATTCAAAAGCTTTGGTAGTTTCCCATTTCTTAGGAGACAGCGTCTCAAAGATCGAGTCTTGGCATTGATCCTGAGGACATGGACTCTGTCATATCTCCCCTCCCAGGCTGAACACTGGACTTCAGCCTCCATGGGGCCATTATTCACTTGCTGTTTCTCTTACACTTTGCCTTTCTTTTCCTTCTGTACAGTTTCCTTCTGTACATTTCAACTGTATCAAGCATTCAACCTTTTTGGAATATTTGATTGATAGGTGATGTGATGCTGGCCATGAAAGAAGCCAAGGGTTGGCTTGTAGGAGTCCTTCTCAATTTTACATCTGGTGCTGGAAATGGGGCTGGGAGACTCTTGAGGTAAGGGGACAAGTATCTCTTCCATGTGTCCATAATTTAGGACTGCTACAAAGACTAGTGAAAAAAAATCAAGCACAGAATAAAGTGTCACATCTTGGGAAAATTATTAAATAGTTCTTGGAAAACTTAAGATTCTCTTGGATAGATGTTACGTTAGAGAAAATGGATTCAAATGCATAGCTGTCCCTTTGCCTTTTTGGTAACCCTTTCTTCTAGAAATCATTCAACAAAAATTTGCCAAATGCCTGCCTGGGTCTGGCACTGGAGGTACAAAGATGGACAGGACATGGCCTAGCTCACGGATGGGTGAGCGACTATAGAGTACCAGTACTTCTGTCTATTGTTCGTATAGGAAAGTCAGGGAAAGTCTACCTAAGTTAGTCTCAGCCAAAGTTCATGCTTTGGTCTGATTTTCCTCTTTATGAAATTGGGCTCAAGTCCCACCAGCTCAACAACCCATCTCCCTTGTTTTGTTAGGGTTCTGATGAAAAGGGGAGATGATCCTGAAATACTGTGTTATAAGAACATGAGTCATTTATGCCATCATTGTGTATGTGTGTGGAGAGGGTAGGAGTGTGTGTGTGTGTGTGTGTGTCCTCAGCCTTTCCTGATGGAGAGGTGGGGTGAGACTGGAGGGGGAGGCATAAGTGAAGGAAAAGATCTAACCTCTTCCTTCAGGGGGCTCACACTGAGGCTGTGAATAGACAGGTTTAAATAAAATGTAGATGGAATTAGGTGACAGCAGGTGGTGGTGATCAGTTCTTCTCTAGTTGCTCTAAAAGTAGAGGCAGGAACGTGGTTCCAAGTTGTAGAGTGGCAACATGTAGAGAAGACATTTCTGTATTTTCACAGATGCAAGGATTAGAGAAATGCAATCTGCTCCTTATCCTTGTGGCGGGGTTTATTTTTCAAGAAACAAGAAGTACTAGAAGATTTCTTTGACTATAGTTTGTAGCTTATGTAATTTATAATATAGAAATACATTCTCATTGTAGAAAATTAAGGAAATGCATAAAATTAGTAACTACATTTTAGAATTTGCATTAAAAGATTAAAAATCACCCTGAGCGCCATCACTCAGAGATAATCCTAAGGATACTTCAGAGATTTTCTATGCATATTTTTACATAATATAGTTCGCTCCATACATGCAATTTAAATCATTTTTTTTTCATTTAGCATTATCGCATAAGTATTTTTCTAGGTTATTAAAAACAACTCAGAAGCCTTCCTGTTTGTGTTTTTTTTTTTTATTTTCTCTAAACTTTTTTTAGAGAAGTTGTGGATTTACAAAAACTCATGCATAGTAAATAGGGTTCCTATATACCACCTGTTCGGTTTGCTAATGCTGCTGGAATGCAAAACACCGGAAATGGATTGGCTTTTATAAAAGGGGGTTTATTTGGTTACAGAATTACAGTCTTAAGGCCATAAAGTGTCCAAGGTAACACATCAACAACTGGGTACCTTCACTGGAGGATGGCCAATGGCGTCCGGAAAACCTCTGTTAGCTGGGAAGTCACATGGCTGGCATCTGCTCCGGAGTTCTGGTTTCAAAAATGGCTTTCTCCCAGGACGTTCCTCCCTGGGCTTCAGCTCCTCAAAAATGTCACTCTTAGTTGCTCTTGGGGTGTTTGTTCTCTCTTAGCTTCTCCGGAGCAAAAGTCTGCTTTCAAAGGCCGTCTCCAAAATGTCTCTGTAAGCTGCAGCTCCTCTCTCAGCTCCTGTGAGTTCTTCAAGTGTCCCTCTTGGCTGTAGCAAGCTCGCTCCTTCTGTCTGAGCTTTTATAGGGCTCCAGTGAACTAATCAAGGCCCAAGCTGAATGGGTGGGGCCACATGTCCATGGATATTATCTAATCTGAGTGATCACCTACAGTTGGGTGGGTGACATCTCCATGGAAACAACCCAATCCAAACGTTCCAGCCCAATCAACACAAATATGTCTGTGCCCACAAGACTACATCAAAGAACATGGCTTTTTCTGGGGGACACAATACACACAAACCGGCATACCACCCTATTATTAACAGCTTGCCTCAGTGTGGTACATAGGTAATAATTGATGAAAGCATATTTTTATAATTGTACTATTAACTATAGTCCATGGTTTAACTTAGCATTCACTGTTTGTGTTGTGTGATTCTTTAAAATTTTTGTTCTAGTAACATTTATACAACCTGCAATTTCCCCCTTTTAACCACATTCAAATATATAACTCAGTGCTGTCAATTATGTTCACTATATTGTACTACCATTACCACCATTCATTACCAAAACTTTTCCGTTGTCCCAAATAGAAACTTTGTACATTTTAAGCCTTAACTTCCTATTCCCTATACACATCCCTTCCCCTGGTAACCTATATTCTAGATTCTGACTGAGTTTTCTTATTCTAATTATTTCTCTTAACAGTATTTTTCCTTTTGTGGTTGGCTTATTTGATTCAACATGATGTCTTCAAAGTTCATCCATGTTGTCTCATGTATCAAGACTTCATTCCTTTTTAGGGCTGAATAGTATTCCATCTTGTGTATATACCACATTTTCTTAATCCATTCATTGGTTGATGTATACTTGCCTTGTTTCCATCTTTTGGCAATTGGGAATAATGCCTCTATGAAAATCGGTGTGAAAATATCTGTTTGAGTCCCTGCTTTCATTTTTTCTGGGTATATACCTAGAAGTGGGATTGCCAGGCTTTTTGGTAATTTGATACATAACTTTCTGAGGAGCTGCCAAACAGTCTTTGACAGTGGCTATACCATTCCAGCATTCCCACCAACAATGAATGAGTGTTCCTATTTCTCCAATACTTGTAATTTTTTTAGTAACCATTCTACTAGGTGTGAAATGGGATCTCATTCTGGTTTTGATTTGCATTTCCCTAATGGCTAATAAAGTTGAGCATCTTTTCACATGCTTTTTGGCCATTTGTTTATCTTCTTTGGAAAAATGGCTATTCAAGTCTTTTGCTCATTTTTAATGGGGTTGTCTTTTTGTTGAGTTGAAGGTTTTCTTTATATATTCTGGCTATTAAACCTTTATCAGATGTGTTTTCCAAATATTTTCTTCCATTGTGTAGATTGTCATTTTGCTTTCATGATAAAGTCCTTTGAGGCACAAAAGTTTTTAAAATTGATCAGGTCCCATTTATCTACTTTTTCTTTTGTTGCTTGTGCTTTGGGTATAAAGTCTAAGAAACCATTGCCTAACACAAGGTCGTGAAGATGCTTTCCTATTCCTACATTTTATTCTAGGAGTTTGGTAGTTTTGGCTTTTATATTTAGGTCTTTGATCCATTTTAAGTTGATTTTTGTAATATGGTGTGAAGTAGGGGTTCACTTTCATTCTTTTGCAAATGGAGGTCTAATTTTCCTGCACCATTTGTTGAAGAGATTATTCTTTCCCAATTGAGTGGTCTTTGCCCCTTTGTCAAAAACCAGTTGTTCATAAATGTGAAGGCTTATTTCTGAACTCTCAGTTTGATTCCATTGCTCTTCATATCTGTCCTTTTGCCAGTAGCACGCTGTTTTAATGGCTGTGGCTTTGTAATAAATTTTAAGATTGGGAAGTGTGAACCTTCCAACTTCATTCTTCTTTTCTAAGATGGCTTTGGCTATTCAGGGCCCCTTACTTTTCCATATAAATTTGATGATTGGCTTTTTCATTTCTGCAGAGAAGGTTGTTGGAATTTTTATTGGGATAGCATTGAATCTGTAAGTCACTTTGGTTAGGATTAACATCTTAGCAATATTTAGTCATCTAGTTCATGAACACAGATGTCCTTCTATTTATATAGGTTTTCTTTGATTTTTTTTTGGGCAGTGTTTTGTAGGAGTGTACAAGTCCTTTACATCCTTGATTAGATTTATTCCTAGATATTTGATTCTTTTAGTTGCTATTGTAAATGGATTTTTTTTCCCCTGGATTTCTTCTTCCATTGTTCATTACTGGTGTACAGAAACACTATTGAGTTTTGGATGTTACTCTTGTATCCTGCCACTTTGCTGAATTCATTTATTAGCTTTAACAGCTTTGTTGTGGATTTTTCAGGATTGTCTGTATGTAGATTTTGTCCATCTGTAAATAGGGAAACTTTTACTTCTTCCTTTCCAATTTGGTGGCCTTCTATTTCTTTTTCTTACCTAATAACTCTGCCTAGAATTTACAATACAGTGTTGAATAACAGTGGTGATATTGGGCAACCTTGTCTTGTTCCTGATCTTAGAGGGAAAGTTTTCAGTCTTTTAGTCTTTCACCACATGATGTTAGCTGTGGGTGTTTCATGTATGCCCTTTTTCGTGTTTGGGAAGTTTCTTTCTATTCTAGCATATATTTCAATTGTACCTAAAAAAAAAAAAAAAACAACAAAAAACCATTCTGCCAATCTCTAGCCTTTGACTGGAGAATTTAATTCATTTACATTTAGAGTCACTACTAATAATGCAGGACTTTTTTCTGCTATTTTGCTATCTCATCTTTGTGATTCTTGTACCTTTTTTGTCTCCCAGTTCTTTTATTAATGTCTACTTTCCTATTTAATTAATTTTTTGTATCGTACTGTATTGAGTACTTTCTAATTTCTGTCTGTATATATTTTTCATAGATGTTCTTTGTGGTTACCATAGGTTAAAATTTGACATCCTATGTCTATACAGTATTTGATTTGATACCAACTTTACTCTAATAACCTACACATACAGTGTTCCTATATCCCTCTGTTTCCTCCCCACACCTTATATAAACTCGACTTGTTACAAATTATATCTTTGTACATTGTGTGCAAAAAGCCATAGATTTATCATTGCTTTTTGTGTATTTGCATTTTAGCACCAGTAGGGAGTATGAAGTGGAGTTACATACCAAAAAATACAATACAATAGCAGTGGCATTTATAATTACCAAAATGTTTACGTTTATTGGTGTTCTATGTATTTTTTATGAACTTTGAACCTTGTCTAGGTCCTGTCCTTTCACTCTGAAGAACTCCCTTTAGCATTGATTGATTGTTGGGCAGGTCAGGTCTAGTGGTCAGCTTTTGTTTATGTGGGGATGTCTTAATCTCTCCCTCATTTTGAAATACAGTCTCACTGGATATAAAATTCTTGGTTGGCAGTAGTGTTCTTTCAGCACTTTAATTATTTCAACCTACTGCCATCTTGCCTTCATGGTTTCTGATGAGAAATCGGCACTTAATCTAATTGGAACTCCCTTGGACATCACATCTCTTGCAGCTTTCAAAACTCTCTCCTTGTCCTTTGCATTTGGCAGTTTGATCAGAGTGTGACAGGGCATATTTTCTTCAAATTTATCTTGTTTGGTGTTCTCTGAGCATCTTGGATGTGCATATTCACATCTTTTGCTAAGTTTAGGAAGGTTTTCTGTCATTTTATCTTTGAATATTCCTTCTGCCCACCCACCCTCCACCCCCTCTTCTCTCTTTGTTCTCCTTCTGGGACTCCCATAATGTGTATATTCATACTCTTTATTGTGTCCTAGAGGTTTCTTAGGCTATTTTCACTTTCTGTAATTCTTTTATTTTTTTGCTCCTCAGCCTGACACTTCAATTGTCATTGAATTTGCTTATTCTTTCTTCTGCCAGCTTCAATCTATTTTTGAAACCTTCCTGGGAATTTTTCATTTCAGTTACTATGGTCTTCAAGTCCAGTAGTTTTATTTGGTTCCTTTTTAAAAACTTCTATCTCTTTATTGAGATTCTCGTGTCATTCATTCATCATTTTGCTGGTAACTTTTAGTTCTTTCTATGTATTTTCCTTCATCTTCTTGAGCGTACTGAAGTTCAATTTTTTAAAGTCTTTTTCCAGTATGTCCACAGTCTGGTTTTCTTCATTGATGTTTTCTGGATTTTTATCCTCTTCCTTTGGATGGTCCATCACTTCCTGTTTCTTTGTCTGTCTCGTAATCTTTTGTTGCACAGTGTACTTTTTAACATTTTAAAATGTTGACTCTGGAATTTATTCCCTGTGATATCTGTTTATTGAGTTTGTAACCAGGGGGTGAAATGACAGAGATTTTCTTGAGTTTCAGGAGCTATCAAAACCAACAAATCTAAGCAAAAACACCTTTCAGCATCTTTCAAATTGGTTTGTATTGGCTGGTGCTCTTCCTCAAAGTTTGCCCTCTTATCAGGAAGGTCAGCCCAAGGTGAATGCAAAATTCAGGGTCCTCCCTGTCTTTTCTGGACATGTTTCTTATCCTGGGTTTGTGCTTGCTAGTTAGGAGACCCCTGTTTACAGGAGATCAAGTGTCCCCGCTACTTTCCAGGAACAGATCTCCCTCTCTCAGGTCTTCCACTGCAGGACTTAAATCAGATAAGCTTTTGCCCCAGGCTGTCTGCCTTAGTTGTTTCTTACACCGCTTTCATTGTCTCAAGCTGCTTTTGCCTGAAGACAAATTCTGGGAGTTAGGGTTTCTCAGGTCAGTCTCTCCCAGCCAAAACATGGAGGGAGTGCCCTGGGTAGGGGATGAGGGAGAGGCTGATAAGTGTGCCAGGAGCTTTTCCATGATTCCCCAAAGATGCTCTTTTATGACTTGGACCCTGCCCTGCCAATGCAGCTCTCAACTGTCCTCTGCAGCTCTGAGGAAGTGTAATATCTTTATGTCTCCTCACTTATCTTTGCCTGGGGTGGCTTGGAACAATGGCTATCCTCAGAGCCAGGCCCACAGGGATCCCAAGTACCTAATCAATAGCAGTGATCAGTGATCAGCCTGTGTCCTCCCACCCCCCCACCCCCCATCTTGGAGAGGTGGGTTCTTCTGTCCCTTTCTGGCACTAACAAGCTATGCCAGGGGCTGGACCCCTTTGCTACCTGCCGAAGAGCGGGGGGGATAGGCATTGCTAACTGCCTTGTATAGAGAGCAATTTACTGGTATTGACCAAAATTTACCAGCCTTTTCCTCCTGCCCTTTCCTGAATGCTGTACAGTGTTCTACTGAACTCTGGAGTTTCAGAATAGTTGATTCAGATGGTTCTTACCTGTTTAATAGTTGTTCTTGTGGAGGGACTGATTCCTGGATTTTCCTACTCTGCCATCTTCCAACAATTCCCAAATAAGCATTGTTTTTAATGGCTACAAAATATTTCAATATGTGAGTATACCATAATTTATTTGAGTTGTCTTTTTAAAATCAGTGGTACTGGTGGTTTCCATTTTTTTTCATTATAAATAATCCTGCAGTGACTATTTTGTATTTTATGTCCTTAGGATACAGTTCTAAAAGAGGTATCAAAGGATAAGAACATTTTAAGATTTTTGATATGTTTTGCCAAACTGTTTCTAAAAGAGATCCATCAGTTTATATTCCTAATTATATCCCTTGTGAATATTCTGTGTTATCATTTTCTTAACATGCAGTAAACTGCACATATTTTAAGTGTATAGTTTGATATGTTTTGACATAGTGATGAATATCTATCCTTTTGCCCCTTTGTAATTCTTCCCTTCCCTCTCCAGCTCGCTCCATCCCTCCATCTTAACCACACACAACCATTGTTCTGTTTTCTGTCAGTACAAATTAATTTGCATTTTCTAGTATTTTACATAAATATAATTATAGAAAATGTACTCTGCAATAGATTGAATTATGTATCCCAGTTTAGACATGGTTTTAATCTTAATCCTCATTCCTGTGCATGTGAACTCATTGTAAATAGAACCTGTTGAAGATATTATTTTTAGTTAAGGTGTCATCCAAATTAATGAGGGTGGGTCTTAATCCAAATTATTGGAGTAATTGATAAACAGAAGAAATCTAGACATAGTCAGATAAAAACAGGGAAGGAGCCAGAAGCCATGGGAATCCAGAAGAAAAAGGAAAGGGCATCATCATATGATGTGAAGTAGAGAAGCAAGCCAAACAACCTCAAGGATCATTGGAAACCAGCCAGGACACTGCCAAGCCCAGGAGGAAGCAAGCCTTTTAATGTCAGAACCATGAGCTAATAAATTCTCATTGCTTAAGCCAACCCATTGTGTGGTATTTGTTACAGCAGCCAGAAAACTAAGAAATATTTTCTTTTTGACTGGCTTCTTTAACTTAGCAAAGTTATTTTGAGATTCATTGATGTTGTAGGCTGTATTAATAATTCATTCCTTTTTATTCCTGAATAATATTCTATTGTAAGGATATACCACAATATGTCTGTCCCTTCAGCTGATAGACTTCAGTTGTTGCCAGTTTTTAGCCATCACAAATAAAGCTGCTATGAACATTTATGAATAAGTCTTTAGTGAACATAACGTTTTAATTTCTTTTAGATAAACACTTGGGAATGGAATGGATGGGTCATATGGTAGTTGTATGTTTGACTAACATCTTCTGTTACTAGTGATCACTTAGTATAAAACATTGATATATTATTATTATTAAATATTAAATTATTTTAATTGACTCACTGAACATTATACTGGTCCGCTCACCAACAATGAGGATGGGTAAGAGTGGAGGCGAGGATGGGGACAGAGAGCCCCTTCCTGCCACCCTCTTTTAGGTCCTTTTCCGAGAGAAACCAAGGGGGAAGGCATGCATACAGATGCTTCTTCAATCCCTGCTCCCCAGGCAGGGCCTGGGCTGTAGCTCTGGTGTAGACCCTTGCAGATCTCTTCCCCATTTTTCTCAGAAGAACAGATTCAAGTCCTCCTGCTCTTTGATTCAGTGTCATGCTTGGATTCCACCCTCTTACTCTTCCTAATATTTTATGATGAAATGATCTAGTCCTACTGTGCCAGTCGTGTTACCTCCCTTTCTTCTTCTACACCTGATAATTTTCCTCATATTAAGAGTTGTGGTGCTAGAGAAAAAAACAGAAATAAATATAACACAGGAACCACGTGATGGCAGACTGGTCTTTCTTGCTCATTATCCCTGGCATGAAGTAGTCGTTCAATAAATGATTGTTGAATGAATGAATGAATGGACATAATAAGAGAAAAACTAAGTGGTGATCTGAGGAGTGAGTGATCAAACCTCCCTACTTTGAGCAATCAGAGAAGGCTTCCTGGAGTATGTGGCACACTTATAAGTGACTGAATCAGCAAATAAATAATAGAAAATAAAACAGAAAATGTTAGATTGTGTGGTTCAGAGAGCAAGACTAGAGAAAGGGAACCACATTTATTGGGGTTTCTGTTCTAGAAACTTTCCATATAGCATATTTAATGCTTATTTAAAAAAAAATGACTGGTGGGGCTAGAATTACATTCCCCATTTTTCTGATGATGTTACTGAGACTCAGAGAGTTTGGGTGACCAGGTAAAGGTCTCCTAGATAGTAGGATGCAAGCTGTAGAGCACACACCCTCTATGAAGGAGTCGGAGGGGTCTTAAAATAGCAGGGAAAAGGGTCAGATCATTTTTGGCCTCTGAGCAGTGTGAGGCACCCACTAATCATTTCATTGGTCTTGCAGACATAAACCCCTGTGTTCTGAAGAGGAGCTTGCTGTGGCTGTAACGACTTGAAACCCTCTTCCCTTCTTCCTGGATGCCCATTATCTGGCGAGATGTGGGCTCTCACCTTGCCCTCTGCCATGAGACCCAGCACCTGCAGCCCAGCAAGTTCTGCCCACTGGAGGCAGCCCAAGGATGCCCAGTTCAGATGTGACTAGCCTGGGGACCCTGCTCCCAGTTTCTCTGGGTTATTTAGGAGACAGGAGAGTGGGTAGGGATTGGTATTTCTCTGAACTGGCCCTTTCTCATTTTTCTCTGAGTCTTCTGCTTGGAGCCACTCACCACATTGATCCTAAAGAGACAAGTTTGCTGGGCTGGTGCTGGAAGAAAGATGTGTCCTTGCAAGACCACCTGCACGGCCCCAGGGCTGAGCACAGAGCTCAGCACATACGAGGTGCTCAGCAGGTGTTGGTGTGAACTGGGTAGCATTGCAGGAGGGCTTGGATGACATCTCCAAAACAGGCCAGGGTGCTGTCTCCCCTGCCCCCTTCACTAACCTCACCTTAGTGACTCACCGTGCCCTCTGTGTCTTGGTAACTTTATTATGGTGACCCTATACCCAAAGAAATACCTAGCAGCTCCATTTATTAAATACTTTGGTCCAATGACTTAATAAGTAGATATGTTCTAACAGGGCACTGCACAACTTCTCAAAGTTCAGACTCTAATTTCTTGTTCCACTTTGATTTTCATCTGGTACTTGCCTTTTATTACAGCATCCCTGCAAACTAAGGTTCACAAAGATATGGCATCCTTGTAGCAATTTCATGGTGAAACCAAACTCTTGGGCTGGTCATTTGCATGGTGTCTGACTGATGTGACTGTATCTGAAATACATTTGAAATGCCTGTGGCACCTCTGTGAGTTTGCGGTGGCTCCCAGGCTTCCTTGGGAACCATGGCCCTAGTGTCACTGTCCTCCCTCAGCTAACCCTGCCTTTATTGGGTACTGACAGTGTCCTCTGTCAGAGATGTAGAGACATGCAGAGTGTGTCCTAAGGATCTCCTGGTCTGGTGGGCAAGAGGGACGTACAAACCATCACAATCCGATCAAGTCTGGGCCATGCTGGAAGTTGGAGCAGAGTGCCAGAGTCACATATAACAGCATCTTTTCATTTAACAGGGTGCATGGTGAGATAAAGTAGGCATGGATCTTAGTGCAGGCACATGTTGGCATTCTAATCCCACCTGGAGAGTCAGAGAACGTGGCTGGGTAGAGGCGACACCCAGGCTTGATCTGAAAGTTTGAGCAGGGAGGGGAAAGGGTAGAGAGAGCATTTAGGGCTCTGGGTGGGAGGCCCTGCCTCTGTGTCTCAGCACTCCGTGGGGAGCCAACATGCCCAGGAGGAGTTCAGGGAGGGGCCCTAGAATCAGACTGCAGTTCTGCACTTCCGGGGTTGGGGACAGGGGTGCCTTTGGAGGGGGGAGTGAGACAGTCCCGCATCTGCTCCCAGACACTGAGGAGCTTCTCAATTCTGTACCTTGCTGGGATGATTTTTCTCCTTTCTTTCTTCATTTTTATTAAGCCAAAGAGAAACACATTTGTGAGGGCTATAAAAAGTTTAATATCACCTCCCAGCCAGACGTCTCTGGCCCATTTGCGGTTGCCTCACTTCTTTTCGATTTGGAAACGACCTGCTTCGTCCTTCAGAACAGCCAGTTGACAAATACCATCTGATGTTTCTCCCAGGCACCCCCATTCATCTTGATGGCAGTCTTCAGACAACATTGCTGTGGTTGATATTTTATACTTTGGGAGTTCTCTTCTGTGATTTCATTCAATGTGCTTTTGATTTTAGTGCTACCCTCCCTTGTTCCCCAGAAAGTTTACATGGTGTCATTAGGTGAAGAAAATGCTCTTCTGCAATTCTGTTCAAAGGCTGTTAAAAAGAATTAATCAAAGGCTCTATCATTTGACCGAGGCTGTTTGCAGGCAGTGGTTTACAGGTAAGGGATTGGCATTGATTGATCCTTTGACAACAGAGCATCTGACCCATCCTCTCTGCCCTGGTATATCAGGTTGTCTGTCTCACCCCTTTGTGGTGGCCCAGAGGGAGGAAAAGGGGCAGGAGGGGGGCATTTGTTCTGAGCAAGCCTTGTGGTCCTGAGCAGCTCTGGGGCCAAGCCCAGCTGATCCGTCCCTACTCTTTGCTTCTCTCAGGTGCAGAGTGAGAGTGGCTCCCTCCACCCCTGGGGTCTGGGCTTCTGGGTCATGATCTTGGGGCCTCTTGCTCTGGGGAGCCCTGAGGGGGATGGTGGAGAGGCAAATGGTGATGTCCCATCCAGAGGCAAGGCAGGGGCTAGCTTGCTTACATGGCATGTTCATTCCCTAGGACTGCCATAACAAATTACCACAAATGGCGTGTCTTAAAACAACAGAAATGTATTCTCTGAACAGTTCTGGAGGCTACAAGTCCAAAATAAAAGTGTCAGCAGGGCTGTGCTCCCTTTGAAGGCTCTATGGGAGACGTCTTCAGTTTTAGTTACCTAGGCTGCTCAAGCAAATACCATGAAATGGTTTGGCTTAAACAGTGGAATTTATTAGCATACAGTTCTGAGGCCACAAAAATACCCATTTCCAGGCATCGTCAAGGTAATGCTTTCTTCCTAAAGACCAGCTGCCAGTGATCCTTGGCTCTTCTGCCACATGGCAAGTCCCACGGTGTCTGCAGGTCTTGCCTTCTCTTCTGGGTTTCGTTGATTTCAGCTTCTTTCCTTGCTTCTGTGTCCTGCCCCCCTCTCTCCATTCTGTTTATAGAGGACTCCAGTAAGAGGATTAAGACCCATCCTGGATGAGATGTGTCACTCCTTAACTGAAGTAACCTCATCAAAATGTCCTGCTTACAATACACAGGGGTCCAAACCATCAGACAATAAATAGGACTTTCCACAGATCCTCCCTGGACAACTGTACCTCCAATCCTGACTTGCACTGAAATGGCTGACTGGATCCATGTTCAGTTAAACCCTCACGTGGAGCACTATTCTCTGGGAACTCACTTTCCAGACACACAGAATTTTCCAAACCATCAATTTCTGGTTTCTTTGTGCCCAGAAGTTCAGTTCTCAGCTAATCCCTTTCCTCTCACATTTTACTGTAAGCTGCAAGGAGAAACCAGGCTGCACTTGCCATACTTAGCTTGGAAATGTCCTCAGATAAATATCTAAGCTCATCAGTCTCAAATTCTGCCTTAATTCTGACATAAGAACTGAATTTTGCCAAGTTCTCTGCCACTTTGAAACAAGGATCACCTTTCTTACAGTTCCAGTAATGCATTTGTCATTTTCTTCTAAGGCCTCATCAGAAGTACCTTTGGCACCCGCATTTCTACAAACAGTGTCTTCAAAGCAATCTAGGCCTTTTCTGTTAAATAGCTTACAATTCTTCCAGCCTCTACCCATTATTCAATTCCAAGGATATTTCACATTTTTGCAATAGCAGCACCCCACTCCCGGTACCACAATCTGTTTTCGTTTCCTAGGCTGCTTAAAGCAAATATCATGAAATGTTGTGGCCTGAATAATAGGAATTTATTAGCTTATAATTCTGAGGCCAAGAAGTCCAAATAAAGGCACCGTCAAGATAATGCTTTCTTCCCAAAGTCCAGCTGCTGGTGATCCTTGGTTCCTCTGCTACATGGCAAGTCATATGGTGGTATCTGCTGATATCTGTCTACATGAGGAAGTGGCCCAAATGCCCATGGCCCCCACTCCTACCACATTACCTTCTCTTTCCCAGCCCAGAGCTATGGCCTCTTGGGGAGTTCCTTACAATCAGTTGACTGAGGAAGAGAAAACTTGGGCCTGGTTTACAGATGGTTCTGCACCTGAAAGTGGACAGGGATGTCCCTGAAGGACAGTGGTGAGGGGAAATCCTCCCGGTAAGCAGAATGTTGAGCAGTGTACCTGGTTGTTCATTTTGCTTGGAAGGAGAACTGACTAGAGGTGCATTTGTGTACTGATTCATGGGCTGTTGCTAATGGTTTGGCTGGATGGTCAGGAATTTGGAAGAAACATAATTGGAAAATTGGTGACGAAGAAGTCTGGGGAAGAGATATGTGGATAGACCTTTCTGAGTGGGCAAAACATGAAGATATTTGTGTCCCATGTGAATGCTTACCAGAGGACTATTTTAATAATCAAGTGGATGAGATGGACTGTTCTGTGGATACCTGTCAACCTCTTTCCCCAGCCACTCCTGCCATTGCCCAATGGGCTCATGAACAAAGTGGTCATGGTGGTAGGGATGGAGGTTATGCATGGGCTCAGCAACATGGACTCCCACTCACCAAGGCCATGCCGGCCACAGCCACTGCAGAGTGCTCAGTCTTCCAGTAGCAGAGACCCACACTCAGTCCCTGATATGGCATCATTCCCCGAGGTGATCAGCTGCTACCTGGTAGCAGGTTGATTACATTGGACCACTTTCATCCTGGAAGGGATAGTGATTTGTTCTAATTAGAATAGACAAATATTCTGGATATGGGTTTGCCTTCCTTGCATGCAATGCTTCTGTCAAAATTACCATCTGTGGACTTACAGAATGCCTTATCCATTGTCATGGTATTCTACGCAGCATTGCTACTGATCAAAGGAACCCACTTCACAGCAAATGAAGTGAGGGAATGGGCACATGCTCATGGAATTCTCTGGTCTTACCATGTTCACCATCATCCAGCAGCAGCTGGGTTGATAGAACCATGTTATGGCCTTTTGAAGATGCCTTACAGGGCTGGGGTAGTGTTCTCCAGGATGCTGTGTGTGCTCTGAATCAGCATCCACTCTATGGTGCTGTTTCTCCCATAGCTGGGATTCATGGGTCCAGAAATCAAGGGGTGGAAATGGGAGTGGCACCACTCACTATCACTCCTAGGGATCCTCTAGAAAAATTTTTTCTTCCTGTCCCTGCAACCTTAAGTTCTGCTGGTCTACAAGTCTTAGTTCCAAAAGGAGAAGTGCTCCCACCAGGAGACACAACAATCATTCCATTGAACTAGAAGTTAAGACTGCCACTTGGCCACTTTGGGCTTCTCATGTCTCTGAATCAACAGGCAAGGAAGGGGATTACTGTACTAGTTGGGGTGATTGATCCTGACTATCAAGGGGAAATAGGACTGCAACTAAACAATGGAGGTAAAGAAGAATTTTCCTGGAATACAGGAGATCACCTAGGGGGGTTTCTTATTACTACCATGCCTTGTGATTAAAGTCAATGGAAAACTGCAACAACACAATCCAGTCAGGACTACTAATGGTCAAGAATCTTCAGGAATGAAGGTTTGAGTCACCCCATCAGGCAAAGAACCATGGCTAGCTGAAGTGCTTGCTGAGTGTGAAGGGAACATGGGATGGGTAGTGGAAGAAGGTAGCAATAAATATGAACTATGACGGTGTGACCAGTTACAGAATCAAGGATTATGATGGCATGAATATTTCCTCCTTGTTTTGTTATGAGTATTTTTGTCTTTGTCTATAAAGCAAATATCTTTGTTTTCTTCTCTATCTTATCCCCTTATCATATGACATAAGTTGTATTGTTCATTTCATAGTATTTAAGTTGTAGGATATGAAGTTTAAGAGTGAATGTTACCCAAGGACTTGCACCCTCTTCTGGAGAGATTTAGTGCATTTCCGGTTGTACGCAGGACAGATGCGTATTGCTAGGTGAAACATGTCTGTTTTTGTATTCTATTCAGAGATTAAGTATGGTTTAAGGTGATGTGTATAGCTGCCAAGTTGACAGGGGGTGGACTGTGATGGTTAGGTTCATGTGTCAACTTGGCCAGGTGATGGTGTCCAGGTGTCTGATCAAGCAAGCACCGGCCTAACCGTTACTGCAGGGACATTTGTGGCTGGTTAATAAACCAGAAGGCTGGTTTATTAAATCATCAGTCAATTGATTGCATCTGTGTCTGATTGCATCAACGAAGGGCATGCCTTTGGAATGAAGGAATTCAATCAGCTGGATTTAATCCAGTCAGTTGAAGACTTTTAAGGGAGAAGAAAGAGAACTTTCACTTCCTCAGTCAGCCAGCCTCTTCTGGGGAGTTCATCGAAGACCTTCAGAGTTGCCAGCTTGCTGCCTCCCCTATGGAATTTGGACTCGTGCATCCCCACAGTTGTGTGAGAAACTTTTACAAAATCTCATAATTGCAGATATCTCCTGTTGGTTCTGTTTCCATAGAGAACCCTAATTAATAGACCTGTCAACTTCTTTGACAACAGTGTGCTGGTACTTCATCAACACTGGTCAGGGCACACAGGGCAGGAAGGTGCTGGAAGTGTTGGGCAAGGGGCAGGAGAATGGACCAGCTAGTTGAAGGGGTACCCTGGGGCCTGACTTACTGTGACCAAATGGCAGAGGAGGGCTTGGCCTCTGTGGGGCCAGTGTTGCCATCCTAGTAGGTCTCAGCTATGGGAGAGGTGACGTTGGAGCTCTGGTCTCAGCTTCCCACCTGTAGTGACTGCAGCAGCCTCTGTTAACATGTCCAGAGCCCCTGCTCCCTCTCTACAATCTACTCTGCAGCCAGACACATCATTCTCAAACCCAGATCTCACTGTGCCACTCTCTTGTTTAAATCCCTTCCGTTGTGGTAAGCATAGTAAGGATATAGTCAGAGCTCCTTAATGTGCATCAAGGGTTCTTTATGATCTAGCCCCAGCTTAACACTTTACCCTGTGGCCATCGCTCATTGTTTGCGGTTCCCACAGGTATACTCTGTTGTTTGTCATCTCCTGCTTTTGCTGATGCTCTTTCCTCTGCCTGGGATGGCCATTTATTCCCTCCCAGCCTCCAATCCTGAATTGCTTGCTAATCCCTATTCATCTTCTCAGACTCAGCTCAGGCCTCACCCCCTTCACAAAGCTCTCCCTTTGTGCTGCTGTTTGAATTTGGAGCCCCTCTGAGCCCCCATAACACTGTGCTGTCTCCCCTGAAGCATGTAACACATTGCATTCTCATGACCTATTTGCTAATTTGTCCCCACTATTAGAGCATGAGATAGTTGAGGTCAGTTGTTGCAATCCTCATAGGCAGATATGTGTTTGCTGATAGACTAAAAGAGCGAAGGGAAGGTGCTCTGAGTCAGGCCTGTGACTGAATAATTTTTGGGTGTGTTTGTGCAGCTTGGGCTGGAGGACTGAGGAGAAGGGTCATTAGCAAAAATGATGCAGGATTTCAGCACCCAAACTTGTAGCACAGGGCTCTAGGCTATCCCCATTGGGAAACCGGAGTGTAAATCAGGAAGGAAGAATCAAAACTAGGGGCATAGACATGTGTAGACTGGTGGGGGGTAGGGTGGAGGAGCTGAAGCTCATTAAAAGTCTGCCTAATGAATGGCTGCCATCCCTGCTGGTGGAGGAGCTTGGCAGGGCTGGCCCCAGGCCAGTGCTCTAGGGCACCTTCCCCAATCATGGCAGAAGTCAGGAACTCACCTGGATGCCACAGAGGTGATAAACAAATGGGATAGATTGCAAGAGCCTGGGAGTGAGGGCTAGTTTGGAGGGATGTTTGTGAGTGGGTGACCTCCTCCCATACCTTCTGCTTTCTTCCATAACTGGTCAACCAGCAATCTGCAAGGTGGCCTTGTCTTTTGGAAGTTGTACCCATTAGGATGTTAGTTCATTTGGTCACCTTACCACTTAGGAATCAAGGTCAGATAAGAAGTTGCCTGCCAGTGGCAACTTCATCTTCCAGCTGCACCTCAGCAACACCCAGGCTTCCAAGGAAGGATGACCAGAGACTGCTCATGGCTGTCACCCATGCATGTCCTTTAGGAATAAGCCCAAGGAATATGGTGTACGGGACTCAAGGGGCCAACGGGGAAAGTCCCATATATTCCCTGGGCGCCACATTGTGATTTCTCTGTATGATTTTGTTTTTAAGACCACAGATGCCTTCTGTTTTCCCTTCTGCTATAGAAAAGGCTGTTTTGTTTTTTTAAAGTGGTAGCTAATTTATTCTTTTCCTGAAAAATGAGAACTCCCAGTTTCCGAGGAGTAAAATATTCCAATTGTGTTGGGCACTTTGAAGTTAAAGCATATAGCTATTTTAACATGATTAAGCAGCTCCATATTTTTACACATCACCAATATTCACTCATGATAACTGGCATGCTGAAACTATCCATTTGTTGGGAGGCCAGTTTGCCAAGTTGTTACTATGGTTCTGTTGGCGTGAAGAGAGTCACACAAGATGAGTCACACCTCTTAGTTTTGATGGTCCCTTAATCAGGTTCTCTGAAAATGGGAATGGGAACGCTGTGTAGCAGCAAACACAATTACATAGTTGGCACAACCAAAATACTTAAGTGGTTATTTGGTTAAGAAATGGTTGAGGAACCCAAATAGGATGCTCCACTTTAATGACATATCCCCCTTCTTCAACATGTAAATTGTAGAATATAGCACTCACACTGGAGGTCACAGGGACCAAAGAATTAACAAGAGCCCCCAGAGTAAACTGGAGGCCAAAGTTAACTACAATTCCTCCATCCATTAGAACTTGATCCTTGGAACTGTGAAATTCCAGTTAAGGGGATTTGGGGATAATTGAGGATTAATTGTCAAACTTGTTCTTTTTGAGGTCCCTTTTGTATGTAACCAAGTTTTGAGAAATTTACTTGATTAAAGATCCTTGGTGTAAGCATTATGATCCTCATGACCACCATCTTCCCAGAGCTCTTAACAATTAATTTCCTTTCTCTTCTTCTTAAAGAGAAGATAGAAGGCAACTTTTTAATGACTTTGTTCTGGTTAGTTTGGATCTTGAAATATTCTAGAAACTCGATATGTAGAATATATTGCTGCATAAAATAAGGGGAAAATGTTAAAAAGAAACTAAATATATTTTCAGAAACTCAGACCCCCAAATTATTGACATTTTAGTTCAAATTCATGTTGGTAAGTCTGTTCTCCAGCAGCAGCAAAAGACATAAACTCGTTTTATTTGTTCATAACTTTGAGCTATAAAAGACATCATTATTAACAGTTTTTTTCAAATGGTAGCATAGCCTTCAAGTTTAAGAGCTTGGAAAAGTAAAAAGAACATGCAGAAAATTGATAACATCATGAAATTGTGTAGGATTTGTATATAATGCTTTTTACGCCTTTGAACATGTCCGCATACTTTATCTCATTTTAGACTCACAGACAACCTGTGAGACACGGAGAGAGGGTTTTATTATTCCAATTTACCAGAGCTGGAAACCAAGGCATGGAGGGTTAAGTCATCCTGTCTAGGACACCTATCTTGTAAATTTAAGGGCTGCCTCCAAAATCAAGGCCTCCCATATTACCAGTTCCTTTTAAGTCTTGTCCATTCTGCCTTCTAGTGGCTCTTAGTCCTTCCAGTCTCACTGCCCCTATTCTGGGTCAGTTCTTAATTGCTGGGAAGTTGTGTCATTCTCCTAATTGATCTCCCATCCTAATCTGCTGGTTTTCCATCATTTTGTTCTTCAACTGACCTCAAGTTCTCTGTGTGACAGCCAGATGACTCTTTTTCCTGGAGTGTGTCCATAGTCATGTCATCACTGATTCGAGAATCTTTAGGAACTTTCTGTTGCCAACCCCATTAATCGTCATGGCCTCCCTCTGAATCTAGGGCCCTACCCTCCCCCTGCTCAGCTCCACTCTTTCCAGCCCTGCCTCTGCCCATTCTCTGGTGGTCATCCAAGCTCCCACCTGAGTGATGTCTTTGCTGAGACCCTCCCTGCTTTGTGCCTGCCATGTGCTCCACCCATGACTCCTCCCACTACCATTCTGGAAAGTGGTTCTATGCTTCTGGGCCCCTTTCAAATGAGACTTTCCTAATGAAACTATCACCCATTTGCCTTCAAATCAGGGATCTCTTCTCCTTTGAATGCTGTAGACCTTTGAATCCATATCACGACACTGATCGTTCTACCCTCTGCTGTGACACTGTTGATTGGCCTCATTCCCCTTAGTTGAGTCTGTGAGACACCTGAAGGCGGGAACTTAGGGAAAGACTGACATAAAGGATGGGGCACTGGCCTTGGAGTCAGACCCAGCTGGGTTCAAACCATTGGGGGTGGGGGGTGGGGTGGGGGCTCCCCTGCTTACCAGCCAGGCATTAAACCATAATAAGAATCACCTGGGGTGCTTAGAAACCATGACATCTGTATCCCGCCCTTGGAGATTTGGATTTAATGTTGGGCTATGGTGTGGCCTGGGCATTAGGATTTTAAAAAGCTGCTCAGATGATACTAATGAACAACGAAGTTTGAGAATCACTGATTTAACCTGCCTGGCAGGGTAGGTTAAAACTTACTCTCAAATAACTCTTGCCTGGAGCTCCTGACGTCATGTGAGATGGCACGTGTGAAGTGTCTGTGTGGTGTGTTCTCCGTATGCTGCCATTAAGTGCTGGCCATTATAATTAGGATTCAATTTAGTAACCTCCACAATACCTAATACAATGTCCTGAACAGAGCAGGTGCTCAAAGTTTACTTCTAAAATATTAAATATAAGAAAAGATGTGCCTTTGTGACAGAAGTGTGATCTGTCCATAACCTCTGGTGACCATTTCAGTGACAGCTCTTGTCACAAATGGCCTGTGAGCTGCTTATCCTGAACACAGCTGTGGTCTGCCACAGTGGACTCTGCACCTCAGTAGACGTGGTGGGATTTCTATAGAGACCATATCCTATAATCACTCTGGGAAGGAGCTGACTTGGTGCTGATGCTGTCATTTCCAAGGAGAACTGTGGCCTCTCTCTTTTCGCCAAGTCAGGATGGACCAGTGGTCAGGAGAGGATGCACATTTTAGAAATAGCTCTTGAATATAATAATGGGGTCTGGCTTCCAGGAAAGCTAAAGGGAGGGTGATGAGACCCATTGCATGCCTGCCTTTTGTCCAGGGTCAGAAGCCTTGCACAATGTTTTGGAGGGTGGATGGTCTTTGTGAAAACTTGGGCGGACCATGCTGCCTTTAGTGGTGAATTTTTGCCTTGAAATCAATCAAAGGGGCGATTATGGTTCAGAATGATCAGGCTTTCTTCTTTGCATTCATTTGCTCTTCTCAGGACCAAATAGCTATTAGTAGTTGTTTCTGATGCTAGAGAAAAGAAGTGACCACTGAAGATTTGGGATTTTGGTTCTGTTAAATGAAATGCTTACAGACTGAATACTACCTCTGATTATGAGGGATATTGAAGAGCTTCAGTGCTCTGCAGGGCTGAAGAGAAATGAGATGAGGGGCCTCATAAAAGAGCAGTCAATTATTTTAAAGATGAGTTGGCATCTTTTAATTCCTCAGTAGATAATGAAATATCTATTTGAGCCTGAGGCTGTTGTATCATTTCTGGTGGATTCAACAAAATTTATTCAACAATCATTTATTGAGTACTCCTCTGTCTCTGGTCCTGGGCTGGGGGCTGGGAGTACAAAGAGGGATGAGCCACAGTCATCATCCTTGGAGAGCTCACTGTCTGCTGGGGGAGAAGTGCAGGACCTGAGCAGTGCAGACCTCCTGGAGGAGGTGTGACCTGGGTCAGGCTTGAAGGAAGGGTCAGGGTTAGCCAGGTGGGAAGACTTGTTAGGGAGGAAGGCCCCTGTGTCTGTGTCCAGGGGAGCTGGGCTTACCCAGGAACACAGCACTTCATTCCTGGGCAAGCAGGTGCCCTGGAGTCTGAGCTCACACGGGGCTGCAGGGAGCAGAGCAGGCCCTTGCCACCTTGGGAGAGGGCTGGACGGGACTGAGCCTCCTTGGTCAGCCAGACAGTGAAGCCGAGAAAGGAGGTCGGGAGACATGGATTCTAGCCCCAGCTCTGCCTCATGCCTGTGTGGGCCATCAGTCATCTGGTCTGCTGGTCCATTCTCTCCATCTGTACTATGTGGCCTCTGATATTCCCTGGATTCCCCAGGGAATCCAGGGAGGCTATCAGTGTGCCAGAGGCTTCTTAGAGAAAGGGGTTGATGGGGCCCTGGGCACAGAGATTTCACAATTTGGTAGGTTCTCATTTATTCTTTTATTCCTACCTCATAAAAGCGTTTCCATTTTCTGCCCTTCCTCCAGGCTGCAGGCAGAGGCTGTGTGTTATTATGAGCATCTCTGAGGATTTGAATTCTCTGTAAGTACCGAGTCTAGTGGAGTGGAAAGAACACGGGCTGTGGAACCAGACAGTCGGGGCTGCACATTCATCTGCGTCACTTGCTGACGGTGTCATGCAGCTTCTCAGAGTCCTGGTTTCTTTGTCAGTGAAACGAGGGTGATCGCAGTTAGTCACAGGCTTGTGAGGATTCCATGAGCTCATCTGTGAGAGTCCTTAGGAGGAGGCCTGGCCCATTGCAAGAGCTCAGCAAATCATAGTCAGTAGCATCCATAATGATGTGACAGTTCCCCCGGTGAAGGGATGTGTGACAAGAAGTGTGGGGGGCAATGCTGGAGGCACCTCATCAGGAATATGGGGGTGTAATCCTGGAGGTGTCCCATGAAGGATATGGGGGGGTCAATGCTGGAGGCACCCCATAAGGAATGTGGAGAGCATTGCTGGAGGCACCAGGCTGCCTCTGGTCTGGGAGTGTGTGTGGACTGTAGAACCATTGCTTTCTCCTGCTTGGCCCAGGGTCAGCGCTCAGTAATGTTTATTGAGTGCTGATTGGTTGGATGAATGAATGGATAAATGTATGAATGAAAAACCAGAACTAGCCCTGAGGAATTTTTGTTTTATTTTGCTAGGAATTTTGTCTGCATGTCTGTATTGTTAGTAATTAATTGTTTATTTTGTCTACCTTGAAAAATAAATAAAAAGGGTATCTGCAGAGTTTTATATACTGGGAAGATGTTTGCTAATTGGGTTCTTGCCCAAGCTGGTGGGGAAGGAACACTTGTTTGGTGTCCACTGTGAGCTTTCCTGAGGGACAAAGGCTCTGAGGTGACTCTGGCAAGGGCACGGTCTGTCAGGGTTCCTTCCTCTCTGAGGAGCTATGTCCCTGGGGCTGGCTAGGGTTTAAGGGAGCATGCAGCTGAGAAGCAAAGCAGGGTGTCTGGTCCTCCCAAGCATCGAGTTCCAGCCGCAGCCTCATTAGTAGCTGGCTTGGTCAGCGGCATGAACTAGGAAACTTAGCAGAGGACTAGAGGGCCTGTCTCAGAGTATAGCTCCAAGAGCTCCATTTGTTTGGACTGAAGGTGTAGCATTGGGGGTAAGGGACACTGGTGGTCTTGTCCTCAGGAACAAGGGGCCATCAGCTGGTCTGCAACATCTGAGGCTGGGGTGGGTGTGGGGCAGAGGGTGACCAGGAACTTGGGGATCTGAGTTTTCCTGCCTGATGAGGAAAGAGTTGAAATTTCTGGAAGCTGATATTTCCCACTTTGGCCAAGCTCTGGGTCCTGTCAAAACAGAAAGTTTGGGGCAGGCATTTTTGTCAGGAGGAAGAGTTAACTTAGAATTTGCAAAGTTTGGTCCCAGGACTTAGGGGTGAAGCTGCTGAACTATCCACGATAACCCAGTCTTTGTGGTCCCCCACCCCTCAAGATGCTGGTTTTGCAGGTTCCACGCAAGCCTCAAGGTGCTTCTAAACCTGAGAGAAAGCTATTTGATATGA
Source organism: Choloepus didactylus (assembly GCF_015220235.1). Taxonomy (NCBI): domain Eukaryota; kingdom Metazoa; phylum Chordata; class Mammalia; order Pilosa; family Megalonychidae; genus Choloepus; species Choloepus didactylus. Next base: position 156,149,098 of record NC_051307.1, on the reverse strand, counting down.
GCATTCTGGGAAAACATCGCAATGACAGGGTGAAGCTGTAGGCTTTGGGGCCTCGAGATGACACAACTGTCCTGTGAGAACAATTTGGGACAGCTGTCACAGGAAGGACTAAAATCTTCAGTCCTCTGGACTTGACCAAGGCATACTCATACTTTCAGCCATAAGACTCCCTCTCTCCAACTTGCCCACCTCTAGACATGCTCCAATATACAGTGTCAGTTCTGCTCGGGGGAAGTGACACATCAGGGCTTATTTGGACCAGCCTGCTCTCCCACAGGTCACTGGGTGGTCTCCCTGGAGCCCTGTGGAGGAGAGTTGGGATGTCCGCTGGAGAACAGCAACATCCTTCAGGGAGCTGTGCTAGATGAATTTACATTCTTGCTAAATGTTTCACAGCATGTGTCACACCGAGTAAATTGAAATTAGGAAGGAAGGTTCTTAACCAATTCATCACTCCAAGTAAATCCCTGTTAAGAGGTAGAAATGAACTCTTATGGTGATAATAGCCGTAGGAAAATAAAGTACAATAATATTCTTCTCTTTCTAAATTACATATAAAATCAATTGCTGGTTCCCTGCTAAAGACCCTGGTGTCTTGTGCTACAATTTATTCTGGGAGACTGGGCCAAAAGGTGGTGGCCTGCTGGTGGCCCTCTGCCTGTAGGGAGGCCTGTGATTTTCATCTCAGGCAGGTGAGCCATGGAGGGGTTTGTAGGTTATGGGGGTTCATCTGGGTCGGTAGTGGTGTGTCCCATGATTGCAAGTCTCTTAAGGAGAAGGTGGAAGGTGCTACCTCCACCCCGATCCACCTGCCCACCAACCACCTGCAATGTACAGCACTGGTTTTATCTCAGTGAATCCCCAGGATGATTGGGCAATCTGGAGGAGCTGTTGTGTCTCTCCTGGCAGACAAGTAAGCTGAGACTCCCAGTGAGGACCTGTGTTCTGAAATGCCTCACAGCTGGTTAGGGATGGGTTGGGAGTAGATACCTCCATCCCTGGGCTGAGCTGTGAGAGCTCCAGCTTCTTGGAGTTCTAATGAGGGGGTGAGCACGTACAGCCTCAAGAAGCTGGAGCACGAGGTGGGGCTGGGAAAGTCTGCTAAGGCAGCACCTTGGGCAGCAGAGGTGGCAGCAGCGGGAGCCAGGTGGGATCCCTCAGGTCCTGGGATGGGAGGGAAGACTGCAGTAGTGGTGCCTGCACTTGGCTGTACACTCCCTCAGGACAAGGGCCACATCTGTCACCTGCACATCTGCACAGAGGAGGTGCTTGTTAAGTGTTAACGAATGAATAAACGAATAGTGTTATTCCCTGTATTAATTGCAAATACAAAACAGGACCATGGGTAGAGGCCATTCTTCTTAATCAGGACTAAGGGACTGGTGGAAATGTTTCAAAATAAGATTCAGGAGATCTTGGTTCTAAGAAAGGATCTGTGATTCTGACCCTCTGACACCTGGGGTGATAGGAGTGCAAAGCCTCAGGCTTCTTACTTTGTGAAACACAATTTTATGAAGACCGTTGGCTCCCCTGAAAGGTGGGGGACATGGTCTTGTTCTGGCTGTGTCCCAGCATCCAAGCCGGGCTGACCCATAGTGAGGGTTCCCTGAGTGCTTGTCGAATGAATGAATAGATGGATGGATGATTTCCCCATCCCCTTTCTGGAAAGAATTTGTCCTCACACAAATCAGAATGGCTCCTAGCACTTTACATGGGGAGCTGGCTGAACCATGACCACTGTCATTGCAGCAGCAGCCCCAAGTTCAGGAGCTGCCACCACAGCCTTCATTGAGGCTGGAGGCGTGCCAGGCAGTGTGCCGAGGGCTTTGCCACTTTATTTCACATCATGGAGAGACCGAGGCTTGGCGGTCTCAACTTTCCCATGGAGTAAGTTCAAATCAGAAGACAGAAGGATGCATCTAACCAAATTACTATAACCCTGTGGGCAGATTATGGCTGAGTGCAAGTAATGGAAGTCTCAGAACCTACTATCTAAGACACTCACCAAATAGTTTTGCAGAACAGTTAGAGCTGAGAATCAGCCTATAAACTGCAAAAGCCTGCTCTTCCACCCTGGAGGTCAGGAGCCTCCCCACCTGACAGTGCTTCTAGCTCCCTTGCTGGACAGCCTGAAGGTGGGGAGCATTATGCACCCAGACGCCTTTTCTTTGGCCCCATCCAGAGACTAAGGCTTATCTAGGAGGGACAGAGCAATCTAACTTTGTCACAAATATGAACATTAACTAAGGCGAGAATTACTAACATTTGCCACTCAAGGGAGCAGCTGCTATGTGCGAGCTCTGGGCCCATTGCTGCACATGGAATTCTGACAACATGCTGCTAAGTAGGTACTATCCTCAGCCTACACATGAGGGAAATTGAGGCTCAGAGGGCTTAAGCAACTTGCTTGAGGCCATTCGGCCAATGAGTGGTAGAGCCAGGATTCAAACGGGAGTCCCTGCCTTTCCCACTGTGCGCAGAGTGCTAATCAGGAAGCCCTGGGAGGCATTCACCAGCAGGGGATAGTGTGAGTCAGAGGAAAGAACAATGGTGTAGGCATCCTGGCTCAGTGTGCAGCTGGTGGTGCAGCCCTGTACAAGTCATCTCACCTCTCCAACCCTCTTGTCCCACATCAGAAAGGTACTGGCGTTAAACGTGGTGGCGATTGATGACTCTGGTTGTGTTTGTGTACTGATATGTGTATATTGACACCAGCATGTGTGTGTGTAGGCAAGCTAGAGACCTACAACTCTCCCTGACAATCATACTTACTAGAAGGCAAACATGCAACCTCTTCCTTTGGAGACCTCCAAAAAAGAAATGCCCACCCTTTTTTCTGCCTCCTCTTCCTGCTCTAGTCAGTTGCCTCCGGGCTGAGGACCTACAGCCATGCAACTTGCAAATAAGAGCAGTGGAGGAGAAAAGACAAAACCTCAAGCTCTCCAGGTCCTGCCTTGCAGTGCTCACATTTGATTTGCAGGTGAGAATGTGAGCCAGAGCCATCCCTGCTGCTCTCTTGAGTTTTCCTGGGTCCTCACCTGATTTCTCACCCCCACCGCATTTCTTTTACCAAAGGGATGGGCAGTGCTTCAGAGCCCCATGGGCCAGCAGACTGGAGGTTTGACAGGAATAGGAGCGAATAAAGGAGAGGTAGGGGAAAGGAGAAGGGGACGCCGAGAAAACCAGCTCCTGGCAGGGAGTGCACTGTGAGCAGGATCACTTCTTGCCCAGCACCCTTGGGCCCAGGCCACCAGAAGGCCTCCTGAGTCTCACCATACGGCTTTCTCTTCTTTTGTTCTTTCTAGGATCCCAGAGTGGTCTTGAGGAAATTGGCAGCATTAGGTATCAAAAGTGTCAGCTGGTGTGGATTCTTATACCTGTGCCCTTTTATCCTCACCCATGGAACTCCAGGGAACCTGCTAGATTAAGTTTTGGCATCAGGATTGCTGTCTCTAGTTGACAGCCATTCTAATTCGCAAGATTGTAGCATTTCAGGGACCCTCACTGTTTTCCCTTGTGCTGATGTTTTAGCAGGTCTATTTGGCCTGGAGGCTGGGGACATATGCCCCTGACTGGGCTGTCTGGGCATTGGAAGGAAAGCCCCTGAGCTGGCAGAGAACATATTTGCAATTGCTTCTGCACACTGGCAAGGGCAGAGGTCAACCGAATTATTTTTTATTCTTCACCTGCTGAGAAAATATATAGCTTTGGAATTGGGGTTATTGTCCTATGCTCTCTCCTCAGTATGTTCTAATATTTTCTTTGCTGGCCTATTTCTGTGACATGTGGTGACCTGGGAGAGAATTGATATTTCCCATTTTGACAGTGTTATTGGTCTGGTTCTGAGAAAGCCCCCACTCCCACCCCCCCAAGCATCAGCTTCTGGGGAACCAGTATCAGGTACAAGCACCACAAAAAAGACTTGTGTAAAGTTGTGAGAACAAAAGGGACATTTTGATTTAACATTATCAGAGCTGGAAGCAAAGAAAAGCAAGGGATCTTCTGAGCTCTGCTATTCAATAGTTCAAAAAACTTTAGTTCAGCAAAACCAAATATGTGCTATCACCAGGTAATGTGCTAGTAGAGAAATGGTGATGACTAAGAAATGAATGAATTTTGCTCACCATGGCTGAAAATTGGCAGCAGGGTAGGGAAAATGTCCACAAAGTTTACTGAAGCCAGCTTACTGAAAATTCATTCATTCATTCATTCATTCATTCATGCTATCTTAGTTTGGGTTCACCCAAAACTAGACCCTGAGACAACAATTTGGGAGAAAGCACAATTTTTAATAGGTGATTCCAATAAACACAGTAAGAGATTGGGGAGGTGATACAAGTCAATAAAAGGGTACATTAATGAGACAGTTCATGCGGCCCAACTGTGGGGGATGGGAGGCCCAAACCCACTGGGAACCTCTGGGAGACTTTGTGAGGTATGCTTTAAACTTGTCCCTGAGGATGAGGGAGCACCCACTCCTATACTGCACTGGTTGAGGTTTGCTCCTGGGCTCTGTGTTAACTCCCAGTACCTCTGGCTTGCCCTCAAGCAAGCTAAGCAGGCTCCATGGCTAGACAATGCCCTTGGGGTGTATGAAACTGTGCCAGTTTGAAACTGTTATGGACCCCAGAAGAGATATGATCTTCTAACCCAATCTTGATTAGGTTGGAACCTTTTGATTGAATGTTTCCATGGAGATGTGACCTACTCAACTGTGGGTGAGACCTTTGATTGGGTTATTACCATGGAGGTGTGGACCCTACCCATTCAGGGTGGGTCTTGATTGGTTCACTGGGCTACTTAAGAGAGCTCCGGAGCCAACAGTGATGCTGACACTTGGAGACACTTGGAGATGCTTGGAGATGCAGACAGAAAGATGTTTGGAGATGCTAAGCTAAAAGATGAAGTCCAGAGTTTGCCCTGGAGAAGCTAAAGAGGACCTCCAGATGCTTAGAGAGAAACGTCCTAGGAGAAGGAAGCAAGGATGCATAGTTGCTGAGAGAGGGGAGCTAAGACAGATGGCCAGAGACATTTTGGAGAAGCCATTTTGAAACACAGTCTGGGAGCAAAGGACCAGCAGACTCCAGCCACGTGCCTTCCCAGTTGACAGAGATGTTCCAGGTGCCATTGGCTTTTCTCCACTGATAGTATCCTCTTGTTGATGCCTTAGTTTGGACACTTTTATAACCTTAGAACTATAAATTTGTAACCTAATAAACCCCCTTTATAAAAGCCAGTCCATTTCTGGTATTTTGCATAATGGCAGCATTAGCAAATGGAACAGAGATCTATCTATAGGTGGCCTCTGGGTGAGCCTGGGGCACTGAAAGCATCAGCTGTACACACACTGGCATGCTCCTTGGTTTATTTGTTCATTTATTTAATCACCTGCTCATTTGTTTGGCCAGTCATTTATTCATTCATCAGAAGCACAAGAAGCACTGGTTCAGAACCAGGCGAGCAGACAGAATCTAGGAGGCCGTGGATGTTTAAGTTAGGCATGAGGTGAGAGAGCAGCTCAGAAGATTAGCAGAGAAACCAGGTCCTGAGATGGTCCAGGAGCTCTGGGAGGTCAGGAATCAGCATCCAGTCACTAACACCCAGATGTTGTTAGAAGGGTCAGACTAAGCCTTGGACTCCTTACTTCCTTCTTGCTAGGACAGAGCCCAATCTTAGGCCCTAGGCAGCCTTAAGACTTCACTACAAGTGGTAATAAAGCACTGGTGCCTCGGGCTGGCATTTGGAGACACAGTTTGACTTTCTGAGCTCAAGAAAAGCTTTCCTCTAGTGTGCTGTGGAGCAGACAGGGACATGATAGGACAAGAAGTAGCAGATTCTGACCAGACAGGCATACAGACTCATCTGGCTATGCCAGCCAATCCCCAGATAATCCCCTTCAGTGCTGCAAGGACTTGCTGAGCACCGCCAGTGTGCCAAGGCCTCTGCCAGATGTGTGCAGATGACTCCAACACCTGCCACCAGTAGCCTCACATCTGATGGGGAGACAGAGACAGACACAGTTCATACACAGGGGTTTGTGGTATCAGGCCCCTCACCCGGTACGGGGTTGGGAATATTGTTAGATGGTCACTTTTAGAAACAACAGATGGACAGTAGGGAAGGTTTATTGGCAGATTCTTGTTCTCTAGGGAGCTGCTAATAGCTTTTCTGGAAAAGAAAAGACTATGTTTCGGAAATGCCACAAACTGAGTTCACAGTATATATACATTTGTAGAGCAGAGGCCCTGACAAGTCCTGCAATGTAGAGGCGGTTTTGCTTTGCTTAAACCACCCTTTCCCAGCTCTACTGATTGTGAAACCCTTTTATTATGGAATAACTGTAAATCTGTTTTTGAAATGCTGCCCTTGGAATAAGATCACTTTTCTCACTAGAAATCATCTGATTTGTGGCACATGGAAGCAGAGAGTGGGACACAGTGAGCATATACACTTAAAGTTTAGAGGTTTAGATTCTGCTTAATCAGTTACATTGTTTTTCCATAGAAAGTACACAGAAAATGAGAAAGACAGAAATCAAGATAGTTACTGAGTTTTGGAAACACAGTATATTATACAGAAAAGGAAAAGTGATTATAATCATCTGTGTGAGCTGTGGATAGTGTTTCCTTTATGTAGCCATAATCATGTAGATGTTGACTATTGAACTAGCCAAGGATAACGTAACTCTATTGGGAGGATGGTGTATGCTGTTTGTGTGAGTATGTGTGTGTGTGTGTGTGTGTGTGTATGTGTGTGTTTATGTGTATGCAAGGGAGAGAGAATAAGAGCTAAATCTTTTGTTTTCCAAAGTGGAAAGTTGATAGATTATGCCTAGAGGTGAAAGATGAGATAGTGACCTAAGCATGCTATTTAGAGATACAGAAGTAAATAATGAGCTAAATAAGTTAAAAACTGTTGCCTTTGGGAGGTAGAAAATAGGGCAGAGGGAGAGTGTAGGATAACTGCTGTTTTTTGTAATAAGCCCTGTGGAACCATTTGACTTTTAAAACTATTTGGATGTAGAACTTTAACAAAAAGTAACCATAAATTTAAAAGAAGAAAAACATTCAACAATGGATGTATAACACCTTGCAGATGCTCTTGCTCGTGCCCCTGGTTGCATGCGCCACTCTGAAGGTGGCAGGTTCAATAAGAGAAATATTGGCCAATGGTGACGACGATAGTGATGTAATAAAAGGCAGAGTAAGGAGCCCATCCCCACAGAACCACTAAGAAACCCCTTTTGGAGCTTTCTGTAGAAGCCTGGTCTTCAGCTACTTGCATGGGGAGAAAGAAATGGGCCAAAGTCATTTTGTGTTCCTTGAGCAAGGCACTATATATGATGGATGACAACAGAATTTTCCTGCACTCATGTAGGACATGCTTAGTGGGCAGGTGACACGTCTCAAGGCTCTGCTGTGCTGAGTCATGGTCACTGTTGACAGAGACCTCACAGGGAGGCTGGGACGCTGGCGTGGAGAGGTAGGGAGCCCTGGGCAGGCATTGTGGACGGGCCTGGATCAGAGGCCACTGCTGTGTGGGTCAAGAGCTCACAATTCCCTAGGCCCGCCACCTCCCTTGAAAGTATAGATCCCTGTGTAGCTTTTATCATCGCATGTGCTTCAAGACGGCTATGCCAAGCTTCCAATTACTTTGACTTTCTCCAACAGTTCGAATGCCAGACATTAATTAAATGTCTTGATTTAATTTGAGCTCGATTTTCTGGCTCTATCTAATTAGAATTAAATGGTGGGAGAGGTTAGGCAGACTAAATCAAAAGAACAAAAGGAGTTCAGGCTTCCAAATTGTGTCCCTGCATTTGCTAAATCAATTTCAGTTAGCTTCTCAGTAAAGCAGGATGGTTGCCTTTTCAGAGGGAATCTTTTGCTCTTCCCAGTTAGCCACATTAAGTTTGGGTCACTCCATGGCCCTGAGATCCTCTGTCTCACTTGGGCTCATGCTGCATGGTAAGCAAGTGCAAGAGTGGGTTTTCAGCCTGGGACTCACAGGTAGAGGAGGCAATTCTGTTTCTGTCTGGAGCATTTCTCCAAGGCTCCCCTGCCCTGACCCCTCCCTCTGCTGCTGATCAATATCTGTCCTCAGTATTCAGGGAGGCAGGTAGCTGTGATTGGTACGTTCTCTTCCCTGTATTGGCAGGACAAGGAAGAATAGACTTGAGCAATGAGGAGCTTGCTAATTCAGCCAATAATAATTTATTTGCTACTCAAGAGAAACCAAATGCCCCATGGGCAGCTTTTTACAACTGAATTAAGTGTTCATCAGCAAAGTGAAATATACTACAAATTTCTTGTGTATTTGCATTTGTTTTTGGTTGAAATTTTATATCTCCAGGTATTATTATTATTATGTTTTTTAGATTACAATTGGCCAAATGAACTTGCCACATGCCCCAGTTACATTTTGGAAGGGTCTTTTGGTATTACTTTTTTGTTTATACTTACAAATGACAACTAGTATATAATATTAAAATTAAAACACCTTAAATTTTTTTAATTACGAAAATTATCATGGGCTTCTAAGCTTATGTAAAACCCTTGGTAGTGTATTAAAATTCTTCTGTGGGAGGCTTATTTTTTGCTGAATGATAATTGTAGCTGGTTGGAGATGCTAGAAGTTCTTTTAAAAATTCTTGGAGAGCCTCCTTTATTTGACATCTGCCAACTTAAAAACTTTAATAGATCTGAGAAAGCCGTGTATCAGGCAAGGTGCCAACTCTGCCCCCAGCACCCAGTGGGAGTACTCAGAACCCAACCTGTTTGTGAGTGGAGGTCCATCTATCGTTCACTGCATCGTTAACTAAAAATCCTCCTGTGGCTTATTTACATCATGGCTGAAGTTTAAAAGCAGCTCTTGTATCGTTATGTGAAGAAGAAATATGTATAACAAGGGTACAATGTGAAAAAAATATTAAAGACCTGATAAAAATGAATAGAAACTAGACATGAGAAGACAATATTGATATATGTTCACTAATACTGATACTGGGCAGATTCCCTATGCATTAGTTCAAACAAAATTATGTATTTCTCTGGCTGTGCTCGAGGGTCCCTATAGGAACAATACTCCAAAGCAGTCATTGATGCTTCAGAGACAAAAGCAACAGGTAAAAACTTCAGAGATTGGCTTTTCCCTGTGTAACATCTGCCTGTAGTACTTTTTTTCTCCTCCTGTTACTGTAAGGATTTGGGGCTGTTTTTGGCATGTTACATCTACTTATTTTGATCAGTGAGACTTCATTATGTATGTGTTACTCACCTTTAATATGCAGCCACTCATGTGGAAATCTGTTTACACAAAGAATGGACTGGGAGAAAAAAAGAAGGAAGGATGGTTCTTATCTGATTTAATATAATCTAACCACATTAAAATCTTAATTAGAAGAGAAATTTTAAGCTATAGTTCTCATCTGGAGAAATATGTCTAAAAGCACCCTGAAGAGAGAAATGAGCTTTTTCCTTAATTCACCATCATAACTTGGCCCACATACTTATTCAAAGGCCTTGAAATAATCCCTGTTTTAACCCTACTGCCTTGCGAATCTGCATGTCATTATATTAGGAACTTTGGAGATAGGAGAAATAATTTCATATGACTAAGACTGCTATCCACTGGATTCCAAAAAGTATAAATTTACATATGTAAAGCCTGTTTTTATTAAACCTTAAAATACCTGTGGTGGAAATTGCTTGAAGACTCAAAATACCACTTTTCTTTCATTGTGCTATAGCATTAAACTATGATACAGCATAATATGTAAATTTTAATATATTTTAAAAATCAAATCTCAGATTATTTAGAAGATACCTATATCTTGTTTTATTTTGTGGAAGTGCTTCACATTTTAAATGGGAGTTTACCAAATAATAGGTGGTTATTAACCTTGCATATTTGTAGTAACATGAAATTAAAATCCAGCAGACTAATGCTTTCAACAAAATGAATATATAAAGCAGTATTATTTCTTAATCATTTGTAATTTGATTCAGCCGCACGAAATGTTCTCCTTCTATTACAGTTCTTTTTTTTACTCTTGGTTCTCTCCCAAAACCAAAAGTAAAATTTACTGGAGACAGTCCACAAATTAATTCATTTCTTGAATCAGCCACACGAGGGTTTCTAACAGTGTCATAGTTGAAGATACTGGATGTGGGAGCTGAGAGGGAGAGCAAGAGGGAACTGGTAGGGAGATGTGTTTGAGGGAGCAGTGACACAGGGGTTGCAGAAGCCACCTTTTCAGGGGATGAGAGTCATAAATTATTCTTAGCCGAGAGCCTGGGTTTTTACTCGTAACCCTCTTCCAGAACCGTCTATGATCATGGAGGTTTGCAGGTTGCAGTGCCCCTCCCAAACAAAGAGTCTCATTAGAGACGCTGCTCCAAGAGAGTAAAACACTACCAGTTAGAGATGTGTCTAGCGCTCTCTCTGCTCCTATTCTCCCTTCACCCCATTCCAATTTGGTATCTGTAGCAACATGCCAAGGCTATTCTTTACTCACCGTCCAATATTGCTGGATCTCTCCTCAGTATTTAATATGGTTGCTCACACCTTCCTTCCTGAAACACTGCCTTCTTTTAGCTTCTGGGGCACCAGTCGCTCTTTCTCCTACCTCCTGCCCACGCTGCTGTGATCACCTTTCCTCTGTCCTCTTCCTCTGATCCTTTTATGGTTTCTTTGGGCTCTGTCCAGGGTGCACTTCTCGGCCCTACCTACGTCACCCCTTGGTGATCACATCCAGTCGGTTGATGAGTTGCTTTAAATGCTGCCCATAAGATGAAAACTCTGAAAATATACCTCTAACCCCAGCCTTCTCCATCCAACTGTCTGCTTGATATTTTCAACTGGATTCCAGTTGACTATTTCAAAGGTTAAACACATCTCTTGGTCCTGTATTCCCACCTCCAACCCCTGGCAAGCCTGTTCATTTTCAAATCTTCACCACTCAGTTGTTCCAGTCAAAAAACCCCTTCTTCCTCCATTGCATCCAGGCCAGCAGCCATTGCATCAGCTTTGCTCCAAAATATGTCGCAGGTCCATCCACTTCTCTCCATCTCCACTGCCACAACCAAGTACAGGTCACTATCTGTCACTTTCTCTTGCAATTAACTGTTACCTGGTCTCCCTGCCTCTGCTATCCACACTCTCAGCAACTCATTCTCCACAGGCAATTCTCAACAAAAATCTTCTTTTCAAGCAAATGAGATAATATAGTCTCCTTTCTTAATATCCTCCAATGGCTGCCCATTGTACTCTGTCTAAAATCCAAATTCAACCACAATCTACAAGGCTCACCAGGGCAGAGTGGAGAGGACTGAGTCTAGCTCTGAGGAGACTGCTAAGGCATTTACCATTTCTGTCCAAGTGAGATTAAACACCAAATAAAGTGGTGTGGAACTGAAATAGAGATTTTTGAGTGTTTTGCACTTACAATACCTTTTAGGTATTCCTCCCAGCCTTATAGCAGTCAACCATTTGATAAAGAGGCCTACTGGGTTATGTAGATTGAGGTTCCTAATCAGGGATCTATGGATGTGTACATCTTGAAACTCTGACATTGCATGCAAAAGTTTGTGTGCGTGTGTGTGTGTGGCAGTGGAGATGGAGAGAAGCGGATGGACCTGCGACATATTTTGGAGCAAAGCTGATGCAATGGCTGCTGGCCTGGATGCAATGGAGGAAGAAGGGGTTTTTTGGCTGGAACAACTGAGTGGTGAAGATTTGAAAATGAACACACACTCTGCATGTGTGATTATGTGTTTGTGTTTTTATATGCATTATTATTATTTTTTTTTACATTTAGTATTGGATTTTTTTTAAATTAAATTCAGTTTTATTGAAATATATTCACATACCATATAATCATCCATGGTATACAATCAGCTGTTTACAGTACAATCATATAGTTATGCATTTATCACCACAATCTATTTCTGAGCATTTTCCTTACATCAGAAAGAATCAGAATAAGAATAAAAAATAAAAGTAAAAAAGAACACCCAAACCATCCCCCCCATCCCACCCTATTTTTCATTTAGGTTTTGTCCCCATTTTTCTACTCATCCATCCATACACTAGATAAAGGGAGTATGATCCACAAGATTTTCACAGTCACACTGTCACCCCTTGTAAACTACATTATTATGCAATTGTCTTCAGGAGTCCAGCCTACTGGGTTGGAGTTTGATAGTTTCAGGTATTTACTTCTAGCTATTCTAATACATTAAAACCTAAGACGTGTTATCTATATAGTGCGTAAGAATGTCCACCGCAGTGACCTCTCGACTCCATTTGGAATCTCTCAGCCATTGAAACTATTTCGTCTCATTTTGCATCCCCTTTTTGGTCAAGAAGATATTCTTAATCCCACGAGCCAGGTCCAGATTCATCCCCAGGAGTCATATCCTGCGTTGCCAGGGAGATTTACACCCCTGGGAGTCGGGTCCCCACCTAGGGGAGAGGCAGTGAGTTCACCTGCTGAGGTGGCTGTTAGAGAGAGAGAGGGCCACATCTGAGCAACAAAGAGGTACTCAGGGGAAGACTCTTAGGCACAATTATATACAAGTTTAGCCTCTCCTTTGCAGTAATGAGTTACATAAGGGCAAGTCCCATGATAGAGGGCTCGGCACATCAAACCGCTGGTCCCAGTGTTTGTGACCACATCAACACCAGTCCAGGTGAGGAAGCCCAACACTTCTACACCTTCCCCCAGCTCCTGGGGGGGGGAGGGCTGTAACTATATTTTTTATTCTTTGCCCAAATTACTCTGGGATGTGTCACTATTTCACTCTAACCTATACTAACCTACCGTATCTTACTTCCTATTCAAAGTTCCATGTAATTGTGGTGTTTGAACAAACCGACTGTAGAGTTACACTGTTTAGAAAATATAGATCCTGTACCAAATAGACATCTCTTCCCTTGGTCTCACATGGAAGTTGAAGTTTTAAAACACAGTCAGTTTCGATCTTTACTCATTGGCTGGGTTTTGTATGCATTATTTTTTCTTAGAGAGGGTATCCATTGCTTTCCTCAGCATCTCAGAGAGATCTGTAACTGCCACTACAAATAGCTTATTTGAATAAGAGACTTAGAGATAAAGCTGAGAAAGCAAAAAGATAACAGACCTCCTTTGGGGTCTGTGGTGAGGGCTGGGTTGCTGCTACATCCAATTCATATTATACAGACTGCAGACTGCAACACTGTTCAGTAGAACTTTTTGTGGTGATGGAAATGTTCTATATCTGTACTATTCAATATGGTACCCATTAGCAACATGTGTACTTGAAATGTGGCTAGTGAGACTGAGGAACTGACTTTATAACTTTAATTTTAGTTAATTTAAATTTAAGTAGTCATACATGGCTAGTGGCAAAGCCTCATTGCCCAAGTTTAGCTGGACATTAGTTAATTATTCCTGACCTTGTTTATCCCTCTGACCTTTCCAACCTCCTCAACATCTCTTCTTTCCTGGCATCCTAACCCTCCGTGGTAGATTGGACATGTCTGCTTCTACAAAATTTTTGAGGAAGTAAAGTTGTGTTTGTATCGTGCATCTGGCTTGCTAGGAATAGACCTGAATTTTTATAGAGTAAGCTCCAGAATGTGTTGAGAAATTTAAAGTAAATTATTACATGTGCATGAAGGTTTGTGTTGTACATCATTACTGTAATTATTAATAATAATAGCTACCCTTTATTACATGCCTTCTGCTGTACAAGTTATCATGCTCTGTTATCTCATTCATTTTTCACGATAGCTCTTTGAGGGAGGTGTGATCTGGGACTCAGAGAAGCTCAGTGTCTTGCCCGATGTTAGTGGTGGGGCTGGACTTCTGCCCCTCAGCTGTTCACACTCCTTCTGGCAACCTCCAGCCCTGCTTCCCTGCTCTTGACACAGGGACCAGCATTCTGTGGGGGAGGTGGTTTTGTTCAGTCCAACCCTGCTGCCTTTCTCTTATGGAGGACATTAAGCTTTCTTTCATGTATAGCAGTAGTGACTGGTTTTCCCTCCCTTTCAGCCCAGAGGCTACAGGGTCTCAATTAAATTTTTTCTGTTGCTCTGGTGGGGTCTTCTCCAGTCCCAGTTTTCTTTATGGAAATGTGCATTTCTGTATTACTTTGTGTGCTCAGCTATGCCATTTGGCTGTCAGTTCAGGGTTGATAGCTTTTCCCTGGCTGTAGGAGAAGGGCTTTCTTCTCATCACGTCTCTGGTGGAGTAACTTGGCTTTGGCCTTAGAACACGGAGTGTCTGGGAGCTGGATTAGTCAGCAGTATCCATTAGTGCTTGGGAGGTTCTGTGGGTGGTACATGGGTCATATTTGAAAGGTACTGGAGATGCCTGAGAGGCAGGGCTGGTATGAAGACTGAGTATCTACAAGGAAAGGTACATTTTGAACATTCTCAGTGATTGTTCATTTGTAGCCTCTTCAGCTTAAGAATGCATCATACATGAATTTTAAAAAATTTTATTTTGAAATAATTTCAGATGTATAGGAAGTTGCAAAAATAATACAGAGAGGCGGGGCAAGATGGCAGACTGGTGAGCTGTATGTTTTAGTTACTCCTCCAGGAAAGTAGGTAAAAAGCCAGGAACTGCGTGGACTGGACACCACAGAGCAATCTGTCTTTGGGCATACTTCATACAACACTCATGAAAACGTGGAACTGCTGAGATCAGCGAAATCTGTAAGTTTTTGCGGCCAGGGGACCCGCGCCCCTCCCTGCCAGGCTCAGTCCCGGGGGAGGAGGGGCTGTCAGCTCCAGGAAGGAGAAGGGAGAATTGCAGTGGCTGCTCTCATCGGAAACTCATTCTACTGATTCAAACTCCAACCATAGATAGACTGAGGCCAGACACCAGAGACTCTGAGAGCAGCCAGCCCAGCAGAGAGGAGACGGGCATAGAAGGAAAACAACACGAGAAGCTCCAAAGTAAAAGCAGAGGATTTTTGGAGTTCTGGTGAACACAGAAAGGGGAAGGGCGGAGATCAGGCCTTGAGGCGCATATGCAAATCCCGAAGCAAGGCTAATCTCTCTGCCCAGGGCACCTTTCCTTAATGGCCCTGGTTGCTTTGTCTATTAGCATTTCAATAACCCATTAGATCTCTGAGGAGGGCCGGTTTTTTTTTTTTTTTTTTTCTTTAAATCCTTTTTGCTTTTTCTAAAACAATTACTCTAAGAAGCTCAATACAGAAAGCTTCAAAGAATTGAAATTTGGGCACGTCAAGTCAAGAGCAGAAATAAGAGAGCTCTGAGACAAAAGGCAATAATCCAGTGGCTGAGAAAATTCACGAAACAACACAACTTCCCAAGAAAAGGGGGGTGTCCGCTCACAGCCACCATCCTGGTGGACAGGAAACACTCCTGCCCATCGCCAGCCCCATAGCCCAGAGCTGCCCCAGACAACCCAGTGTGACGGAAGTGCTTCAAATAACAGGCACACACCACAAAACTGGGCGTGGACATTAGCCTTCCCTGCAACCTCAGCTGAATGTCCCAGAGCTGGGAAGGGGGAGCAGTGTGAATTAACAGAGCCCCATTCAGCCATCATTTGAGCAGACTGGGAGCCTCCCAACACAGCCCAGCAGCCCAGAACTGCCCTGGGGGGACGGCACTCACCTGTGACATAGCACAGTCATCCCTCAACAGAGGACCCGGGGTGCACAGCCTGGAAGAGGGGCCCACTTGCAAGTCTCAGGAGCCATACGCCAATACCAAAGACTTGTGGGTCAGTGGCAGAGACAAACTGTGGCAGGACTGAACTGAAGGATTAGACTATTGCAGTAGCTTTAAAACTCTAGGATCATCAGGGAGATTTGATTGTTAGGGCCACCCCCCCCTCCCCGACTGCCCAGAAACACGCCCCACATACAGGGCAGGCAACACCAACTACACACGCAAGCTTGGGACACCAATTGGGCCCCACAAGACTCACTCCCCCACTCACCAAAAAGGCTAAGCAGGGGAGATCTGGCTTGTGGAGAACAGGTGGCTCGTGGACGCCACCTGCTGGTTAGTTAGAGAAAGTGTACTCCACGAAGCTGTAGATCTGATAAATTAGAGATAAGGACTTCAACTAGTCTACAAACCCTAAAAGAACCCTATCAAGGACAGCAAATGCCACGAGGCCAAAAACAACAGAAAATTATAAAGCATATGAAAAAACCAGACGATATGGATAACCCAAGCCCAAGCACCCAAATCAAAAGACCAGAAGAGACACACCTAGAGCAGCTACTCAAAGAACTAAAGATGAACAATGAGACCCTAGTACGGGATATGAAGGAAATCAAGAAGACCCTAGAAGAGCATAAAGAAGACATTGCAAGACTAAATAAAAAAATGGATGATCTTATGGAAATTAAAGAAACTGTTGACCAAATTAAAAAGATTCTGGACACTCATAGTACAAGACTAGAGGAAGTTGAACAACGAATCAGTGACCTGGAAGATGACAGAATGGAAAATGAAAGCATAAAAGAAAGAATGGGGAAAAAAATTGAAAAACTCGAAATGGACCTCAGGGATATGATAGATAATATGAAGCGTCCGAATATAAGACTCATTGGTGTCCCAGAAGGGGAAGAAAAGGGTAAAGGTCTAGGAAGAGTATTCAAAGAAATTGTTGGGGAAAACTTCCCAAATCTTCTAAACAACATAAATACACAAATCATAAATGCTCAGCGAACTCCAAATAGAATAAATCCAAAAAAACCCACTCCGAGACATATACTGATCACACTGTCAAACATAGAAGAGAAGGAGCAAGTTCTGAAAGCAGCAAGAGAAAAGCAATTCACCACATACAAAGGAAACAGCATAAGACTAAGTAGTGACTACTCAGCAGCCACCATGGAGGCGAGAAGGCAATGGCACGATATATTTAAAATTCTGAGAGAGAGGAATTTCCAGCCAAGAATACTTTATCCAGCAAAGCTCTCCTTCAAATTTGAGGGAGAGCTTAAATTTTTCACAGACAAACAAATGCTGAGAGAATTTGCTAACAAGAGACCTGCCCTACTGGAGATACTAAAGGGAGCCCTACAGACAGAGAAACAAAGACAGGACAGAGAGACTTGGAGAAAGGTTCAGTACTAAAGAGATTCGGTATGGGTACAATAAAGGATATTAATAGAGAGAGGGAAAAATATGGCAAACATAATCCAAAGGAAAAGATGGCCGATTCAAGAAATGCCTTCACGGTTTTAACGTTGAATGTAAATGGATTAAACTCCCCAATTAAAAGATATAGATTCGCAGAATGGATCAAAAAAAATGAACCATCAATATGTTGCATACAAGAGACTCATCTTAGACACAGGGACACAAAGAAATTGAAAGTGAAAGGATGGAAAAAAATATTTCATGCAAGCTACAGCCAAAAGAAAGCAGGTGTAGCAATATTAATCTCAGATAAAATAGACTTCAAATGCAGGGATGTTTTGAGAGACAAAGAAGGCCACTACATACTAATAAAAGGGGCAATTCAGCAAGAAGAAATAACAATCGTAAATGTCTATGCACCCAATCAAGGTGCCACAAAATACATGAGAGAAACATTGGCAAAACTAAAGGAAGCAATTGATGTTTCCACAATAATTGTGGGAGACTTCAACACATCACTCTCTCCTATAGATAGATCAACCAGACAGAAGACCAATAAGGAAATTGAAAACCTAAACAATCTGATAAATGAATTAGATTTAACAGACATCTACAGGACATTACATCCCAAATCACCAGGATACACATACTTTTCTAGTGCTCACGGAACTTTCTCCAGAATAGATCATATGCTGGGACATAAAACAAGCCTCAATAAATTTAAAAAGATTGAAATTATTCAAAGCACATTCTCTGACCACAATGGAATACAATTAGAAGTCAATAACCATCAGAGACTTAGAAAATTCACAAATACCTGGAGGTTAAACAACACACTCCTAAACAATCAGTGGGTTAAAGAAGAAATAGCAAGAGAAATTGCTAAATATATAGAGACGAATGAAAATGAGAACACAACATACCAAAACCTATGGGATGCAGCAAAAGCAGTGCTAAGGGGGAAATTTATAGCACTAAACGCATATATTAAAAAGGAAGAAAGAGCCAAAATCAAAGAACTAATGGATCAACTGAAGAAGCTAGAAAATGAACAGCAAACCAATCCTAAACCAAATAGAAGAAAAGAAATAACAAGGATTAAAGCAGAAATAAATGACATAGAGAACAAAAAAACAATAGAAAGGATAAATATCACCAAAAGTTGGTTCTTTGAGAAGATCAACAAGATTGACAAGCCCCTAGCTAGACTGACAAAATCAAAAAGAGAGAAGACCCATATAAACAAAATAATGAATGAAAAAGGTGACATAACTGCAGATCCTGAAGAAATTAAAAAAATTATAAGAGGATATTATGAACAACTGTATGGCAACAAACTGGATAATGTAGAAGAAATGGACAATTTCCTGGAAACATATGAACAACCTAGACTGACCAGAGAAGAAATAGAAGACCTCAACCAACCCATCACAAGCAAAGAGATCCAATCAGTCATCAAAAATCTTCCCACAAATAAATGCCCAGGGCCAGATGGCTTCACAGGGGAATTCTACCAAACTTTCCAGAAAGAACTGACACCAATCTTACTCAAACTCTTTCAAAACATTGAAAAAAATGGAACACTACCTAACTCATTTTATGAAGCTAACATCAATCTAATACCAAAACCAGGCAAAGATGCTACAAAAAAGGAAAACTACCGGCCAATCTCCCTAATGAATATAGATGCAAAAATCCTCAACAAAATACTTGCAAATCGAATCCAAAGACACATTAAAAAAATCATACACCATGACCAAGTGGGGTTCATTCCAGGCATGCAAGGATGGTTCAACATCAGAAAAACAATCAATGTATTACAACACATTAAAAACTCGAAAGGGAAAAATCAATTGATCATCTCAATAGATGCTGAAAAAGCATTTGACAAAATCCAACATCCCTTTTTGATAAAAACACTTCAAAAGGTAGGAATTGAAGGAAACTTCCTCAACATGATAAAGAGCATATATGAAAAACCCACAGCCAGCATAGTACTCAATGGTGAGAGACTGAAAGCCTTCCCTCTAAGATCAGGAACAAGACAAGGATGCCCGCTGTCACCACTGTTATTCAACATTGTGCTGGAAGTGCTAGCCAGGGCAATCCGGCAAGACAAAGAAATAAAAGGCATCCAAATTGGAAAAGAAGAAGTAAAACTGTCATTGTTTGCAGATGATATGATCTTATATCTAGAAAACCCTGAGAAATCAACGATACACCTACTAGAGCTAATAAACAAATTTAGCAAAGTAGCGGGATACAAGATTAATGCACATAAGTCAGTAATGTTTCTATATGCTAGAAATGAACAAACTGAAGAGACACTCAAGAAAAAGATACCATTTTCAATAGCAACTAAAAAAATCAAGTACCTAGGAATCAACTTAACCAAAGATGTAAAAGACCTATACAAAGAAAACTACATAACTCTACTAAAAGAAATAGAAGGGGACCTTAAAAGATGGAAAAATATTCCATGTTCATGGATAGGAAGGCTAAATGTCATTAAGATGTCAATTCTACCCAAACTCATCTACAGATTCAATGCAATCCCAATCAAAATTCCAACAACCTACTTTGCAGACTTGGAAAAGCTAGTTATCAAATTTATTTGGAAAGGGAAGATGCCTCGAATTGCTAAAGACACTCTAAAAAAGAAAAACGAAGTGGGAGGACTTACACTCCCTGACTTTGAAGCTTATTATAAAGCCACAGTTGCCAAGACAGCATGGTACTGGCACAAAGATAGACATATAGATCAATGGAATCGAATTGAGAATTCAGAGATAGACCCTCAGATCTATGGCCGACTGATCTTTGATAAGGCCCCCAAAGTCACCGAACTGAGCCATAATGGTCTTTTCAACAAATGGGGCTGGGAGAGTTGGATATCCATATCCAAAAGAATGAAAGAGGACCCCTACCTCACCCCCTACACAAAAATTAACTCAAAATGGACCAAAGATCTCAATATAAAAGAAAGTACCATAAAACTCCTAGAAGATAATGTAGGAAAACATCTTCAAGACCTTGTATTAGGAGGCCACTTCCTAGACTTTACACCCAAAGCACAAGCAACAAAAGAGAAAATAGATAAATGGGAACTCCTCAAGCTTAGAAGTTTCTGCACCTCAAAGGAATTTCTCAAAAAGGTAAAGAGGCAGCCAACTCAATGGGAAAAAATTTTTGGAAACCATGTATCTGACAAAAGACTGATATCTTGCATATACAAAGAAATCCTACAACTCAATGACAATAGTACAGACAGCCCAATTATAAAATGGGCAAAAGATATGAAAAGACAGTTCTCTGAAGAGGAAATACAAATGACCAAGAAACACATGAAAAAATGTTCAGCTTCACTAGCTATTAGAGAGATGCAAATTAAGACCACAATGAGATACCATCTAACACCGGTTAGAATGGCTGCCATTAAACAAACAGGAAACTACAAATGCTGGAGGGGATGTGGAGAAATTGGAACTCTTATTCATTGTTGGTGGGACTGTATAATGGTTCAGCCACTCTGGAAGTCAGTCTGGCAGTTCCTTAGAAAACTAGATATAGAGCTACCATTCGATCCAGCGATTGCACTCCTCGGTATATACCCGGAAGATCGGAAAGCAGTGACACGATCAGATATCTGCACGCCAATGTTCATAGCAGCATTATTCACAATTGCCAAGAGATGGAAACAACCCAAATGTCCTTCAACAGATGAGTGGATAAATAAAATGTGGTATATACACACGATGGAATACTACGCGGCAGTAAGAAGGAACGATCTGGTGAAACATATGACAACATGGATGAACCTTGAAGACATAATGCTGAGCGAAATAAGCCAGGCACAAAAAGAGAAATATTATATGCTACCACTAATGTGAACTTTGAAAAATGTAAAACAAATGGTTTATAATGTAGAATGTAGGGGAACTAGCAGTAGAGAGCAATTAAGGAAGGGGGAACAATAATCTAGGAAGAACAGATAAGCTATTTAACGTTCTGGGGATGCCCAGAAATGACTATGGTCTGTTAATTTCTGATGGTTGTAGTAGGAACAAGTTCACTGAAATGTTGCTATATTATGTAACTTTCTTGGGGTAAAGTAGGAACATGTTGGAAGTTAAGCAGTTATCTTAGGTTAGTTGTCTTTTTCTTACTCCCTTGCTATGGTCTCTTTGAAATGCTCTTTTATTGTATGTTTGTTTTCTTTTTAACTTTTTTTTTCATACAGGTGATTTGAAAAAAGAAGGGAAAGTTAAAAAAAAAAAAAAAAAAAAAAAAAAAAAAAAAAAATAATACAGAACCCATGCAGGGAACTCCAACACCCACCCCCCATGCTCACATCTACCAGCTTTTAACATTTTGCCACCTTTGCTGTATCATTCTATTTTATGGAAGTAGATTGATCTTGACATCTTGATATCAGCAAAATCTGTCCATGACTTGTCAATCATGGACTGATAAAAAATGCTGAGGCCGTGAATTAACTCATTAACCCCTATTCAGCATATTAGGAAGGTAGTATTATCATCCACATTTTATAGAGGCAGATATTATGACTCAGCAATGTGAAGTTTCTTCTCCAAGGTCAGGGGAGCTAGGGTTCAACTTAGGTGGAAGGATTGCAGAGATTGTCACTTATCCCCCAGAAGGCAAAGTCCGAAGGGAGTGATCAGTGCTACATTTCTCTTGCCTTTATTGGGCTACTGCAGAGTTATGTGTGTTGCATCCTTTCCAAGGGTGCCTGAGGGTCAAATCTAGACTGTACTCTGCTTGCTTCGGCTGCTCAGGCTTCCAGCCTTGAAGGGATGAGTTGATGGCTATCTGAGTGCACTTGCTGACTACCTGGAAAGAGCAGTCCTGGACCCCTGGATGAGTTTTGGTGATCAGTGAATACCTCGTTGTGGGCCTTGATGCTCACCTGGGCAAAACACAGAGTGAAAATGGACCCACTAGAAACAGGCAACAGCCAAGCTGGCTGAGCACTCCAGCTTGATCCCCAAGTAGTCCCACCTTTCTCACCATTTAGGTTTACTTTCCAGGGGCCGCCTGCTGTTATGTCATTGGTTTGGAGCTTATAATTTATGGATAAGAGATATTAAATAGAGAAATAAAAGCAATTTCTTAAAGCTCTTTTTCTATAAACCGATAAATAGCACAGGGCCGTTGTTGTTGGCAGTGGAATTTAGTCCACCTCAGTGATCGGAGGTTTCTAGGTCTCCTGCCTCTAGGGTCCCTGGCCCTTCTGGGAGGATTTGTTGAGGAGCCAGGCACACTAAAAATCCGGCTGCACACCTTGAAGGCAGTAGGCTGCTCACCATGACCCCTGGTGAGTTCTGCTTCTGAGCTGCCAGAACTGGAATAATTTAAAATGGGTTGCTTTTGATTTTGTTCTTGGAAACCTATAGCACTTCATAGCAGCTGTGGTTGTTACTCTTTACTAACTGGAGGGAAAAGTGGGGAAGAGAGAGCTGGCTCTCACAGGGAATGAGGAGCATCAATCCAGAGTGTCAGAGACAGAGGATGGACAAGATTCATTATTTGGCTTTGGAAGACCATAGTTAGATATTTTGCAAATTCTCTAATTTTATTAGTGTGGTAAAACTGGCATTTTTCTAACAACATGATAACGGGAGGGCTGCTTTTGGGACAGTGGGCATTTGCTGAGCAGGGGCGGGTTGCTGAATGTTCTAGTTTGCTAATGCTGCCAGAATGCAAAACACCAGAGATGGATTGGCTTTTATAAAAGGGGGTTTATTTGGTTACACAGTTACACAGTTAGTCTTAAGGCCATAAAGTGTCCAAGGTAACAAATCAGCAATTGGGTACCTTCACTGGAGGATGGCCAATGGTGTCCGGAAAACCTCTGTTAGCTGGGAAGGCACGTGGCTGGTGTCTGCTCCAAAGTTCTGGTTTCAAAATGGCTTTCTCCCAGGACGTTCCTCTCTAGGCTGCAGTTCCTCAAAAACGTCACTCTTAGTTGCACTCGGGGTATTTGTCCTCTCTCAGCTTCTCCGGAGCAAGAGTCTGCTTTCAATGGCTCTCTTCAAACTCTCTCTCGTCTGCAGCTCCTGTGCTTTCTTCAAAGTGTCCCTCTTGGCTGTAGCTAGCTTGCTCCTTCTGTCTGAGCTTATATACTGCTCCAGTAATCAAGTCCCACCCTGAATGGGTAGGGCCATGCCTCCGTGGAAATGATCACATCAGAGTCATCACCCACAGTTGGGTGGGACACATCTCCATGGAAACATTCAAAGAATTACAATCTAACACTGATAGATATGCCTACACAAGATTACATCAAAGATAATGGCATTTGGGGGGACACAACACATCCAAACTGGCACACTGAAGATACCCCTGCCCTCCCTGCCTTGTGTTTTCCTTCTCAAGGAAGCTCTGACTCACGCCTGTCCCCCAGGATTGCATGCATTGCCGTCACGTTGTTGGGCCCAATCTCCCTTTATAATTCATGCATTAAAAACAAACAACAAACAAGATGGAGAAAGAAAGAAGGAAAAACAAACCATGCTTCCTTCACAAAGGTCACTTTCAGCTGGGTAGAATTTTAAAGTACAGTGTTGAGAGCAAAGCACCAATCTAATGAAGAGAATCCCCTAATATGTCTCCCTGGTCCTTGCCCTACAGAATTTGTGGAGCATAAGTCATTTAGACAGTTTCTACTTATCAAATATTTATTGAGCATCTACTATGTGCCAGTTCCTCTGCTAGATAGTGAGATACTGGGATGAATAAGGTTCAGTCCTTGCCCCCAAGGATTTCCTAGTCTTCAAGGGGAGACTAAGAAGTAGGCACATGTCTGGAGGCTATGGGATAACTGGTGGGGAGCATCTAACCTGATCTGTGGGGTGAGGTGGGCTTCCTGGAGAGGTGAGGTCATGCTATGGTAGGGAGTGAGGAATTCAAGCAGAAAAAGTTACATGGAGTCATCTGAGAGCATGGTAGGGCTTGAGTACTGGGGAGTTATGTATTGTCCTTGTACAAATAAAAGCCCACTGCTGGCTGGTGGGGACTACCTGGACTTAGGAATTTTTATATGAGCAATATTCTATCAGGGATCTGCCTCCTTGGGGCTTTCAACATGGATGGATTTGCATAGTAATTACTTGGAACTGCCATAATCCCTTCTCTTAGGTGCAGGGAAAGCCACCCAGCAGGGATGGTCCCTCTTATCTGCTTTACACTTTGGAGAGCACTTGGACTTGTGTTAGTCAGTCTGCTCTCACAACAGCCTCTGAAGGCAGAGCCAATAGCCATCCCAGGTTACACAGGTTAAAAGCAGTCCAGGTGGCTTTTGAATCCCTTTGGGGTTGCAGCTTTGCTGTGGCAACCCCTCTCAGCATCCTCCTCCTTTGCCCGGCTTCACCTTGGCATGGTGTGGGCCTCCCAGGCACCTTCACGGCCACCTAGTTGAGAAGTCCCTTTCTCACAACCCATCATAGACCCATGCTTTCTCTTTTGCAATTTTCCTCTCCATCCACCTTACTGAAGGTTTTCACTCCTGTGTGGTTTTTTGCTCCCCTCTTGCTGAGAACTCCTGCCCTCCCCCATGCCTAGTGACCCTTACTTTTTTTGTGGCCAAGCTCTCCCACTCTCCCTTCCCCTCTGTCCTGCACAGCCCTATGCTCCATTTGCCCTCGTTTCCCCATGATAAGGTAAAGGCTGCATTCTCTTGGGGCTGAAGCTCTCAGAACCTGCACAGGTGGGCAAATCCTGGAACCTCCCTGAGCCTCTCAATTTCTTATCTCTAAAAGGGGATGTGAGAATCAATTGAGGTAATGTTTTCAGCAGTTCTGCACTTAACCTTACTGCATCTGGGGTAATGGCTAGTGGCAAGCTCCTTCCCCCACCCACCGCTCTGCAAACCTCCTAACAAAGTCCCACCATGAGGCTTCTTCTACCCTTCCTGCCAGTCCAGGGTATTTCCCAACTTCCTCTCTTGTATGCTACTTACCAACAATCATGTAATCCATGTGAAATCAAATTAGATTTGAAAAGCGTATTACAAAAGTTTTAAGGCAGTGTCATTTTATGGACAAATTTGGAAATAATTTGACCCTCTCATTTTTTTTCTTACAAATTACCTAATTTCCAGGCCAGATGGCTGAACTATATACACTGTGTTCACCCTTTAACTGGCAAACAGAAATACCCCATTCTTTATTTACATGCTGTGCATTTTTCTGTTACTTGCATGCATTGAATAATTTTGGTAACCATTGTGCATTCACTAGAGATTAGAAACCTTTTTTTTTTTTTTTAATATCCTATAACAAGTGTCCATTAAGGAGCATTGCTAGTGCTGAAAATTACACCTGAACATCAACATCAAGAAGTTAGACTGGATAAAATGCCACAAAGAAGGACTAGATGCTGCATGGTGATGCAGGAGTGAGCACTCTGGAATATTAGGGCTAATGCTGGGAACATGAAAAGCAGATTGAAAGTAAAATACATATGAATGCTTGTTGATTTATGCTCTTCTTGCCTCACTTGATATTTATTCCTAGGTCTTGAAATATACCTATTTTAAATAGTCTGAGATCTTCAGAAATGCATTCTTCGCTTAAAATGCATTTGCCCTGCAAGATCAAAGAGGTCATCCTCCATGTAAAAGATGATTTTAACTTTTTACTGGCAAGTTTGTGGTCCGTCAATAAATAAGTAAATGCCTACTGAAGACGAGAGAGCTCACTACAAGAAGATTCAAGGTGGAGGCCACACCTGGGTGTGTTAGAGTTAAACAGGTAGATGCTCTGTGACACAGGTAGGCTTAGGAAGTTGTGGTACAGAATGCCTTTGGAGTTTTCACTAGAAGGGTTTAGCTCACATGTTTTCCCCAAGTGTTATGCCTATATGCATGATGATTTTAGATGGGTATAGAGATAAACCATTTTATTTTCATAGTTATGTCTTTATTTTAATATTGTTTTAAAGCATGGCTAGCATATCAAACTCCTGATATAAAGTTTTCTTTTTAAAATAGAATTATCTAAATGAACAAAATAGGTCTATTTAAAGTAAACAATAGTACAGCTGGTTTGTGGCTATGGTAGAAATAGTGGAAGTATTATGCAAATGACTGAATTTTGGAAAATGTTGGTTTTAGCTTATTTAGGTAAATATAGGTGTCTTGTTGATGGAAATCCTGCCGAGCACGTATTGTTCTTTCAGGGCAATATATCGCATAATTAGATGTAGTGTTATTTTATGTGTGGCTAATTTCAGAAGCTAAAGCAACTGTATCTATTAAATGCTGTTTTATTTGATTAATAAAAATGCTAGATTGTTTTAGGATTGAATAAATATAAAATACTAATTGGATATAAAATGCTTATTTATGTGATCATGGACATTGTCATAAAACTATAAGACAGTTATTACTGTTTAATATTGCTTTAATTAGAAGTGCTCTTCCAAAAGTTAGAAGATAACAGCAATTCCTGAGGAACCAAAATGATACTGTAACGAGATCAGAAATCAAAATAGAACACAGAGATTTTCTTTTTCCCAAGGATGCATGAGGTGATGTTAAGTTGTACTTTTGAAGGCCAGGTTTAATAGGTTACCAAATAGTTGTTGCATTTAATTTCATATGTGCTAAATGTCCACTGTGTGCCATTCTTGATGAGATTCTTGGGGCTGTGCTGCTGATGTTTCTATTAGCCAGGAATGTTTCAGGTGCAAGTGATAAAACTTGACTTAAATAGGCTCAAACAAAGAATTTATAGGTTCACATAATGAAAAGTCTAAGGCTGGATTTCAGGCATGGTTGAATCCAAGTGCTCAAGTGGAGTTACCAAGACAAAGCCTTCCCCATCTCTCAGCTCTGCTTTCTTCTTTACTCCTGCAGGCTATCTCTCTGTGGTAGCCCCTGGCAGCTTGAGATCAACATATACCCAGTTTCAGGCCTAATAAAAGGAGCGTTTTACTCCACAATATTTTCAATTTCAGTCATAAAACTGAGATATTGGCCTGGCATTATTTCTGTATTATAAAGAGGTGGGGATTGTATCTCCTGCGTGGACTGAGGGGGTAGCTAGCATGGTTTTCCAAAGGAAAATAGGGTGCGGTGCCTGCTACCGGAATAATGGGAACAGATAACAAATGCTCTGCCCTTAAAGGGCTTACTGGTAATTGGGGAGAAGGTGCCCTTGAGCAAGATTTTTCCCAAATGGACTGGAATGGAGAGGGCATTTTATAAGGATGAAGTGTTTGGGTAACTACACAAAACGGAGTTGTTGGTTGAGTGACCCCTAGAGAAGGGCAGGAGTACGACATAAGGCATATTAGAATCTTCTGGGAATTAAAAGAATGTACCTGCCTGCTATTTGACAGCTCTGTACTTTTACCCTAGGAAGTGGTGGGAGGTGGCAAGGGGTGGGTAAGGAGCCTTGGCTGGAGGCTCAGAGTCTGCCTTTACAAAGCTCAGAGGACAGTGCTTGCCAGAGCCAAAGCCCTCCTGCAGTAGTGTTGCCCTTTGTACTATTGTACAAAAAGAGAGCTTCAGTCATTCATTCAGCAGGTACTTGTTGAGCACCTACTACACGCCAGACACTGTGCTGGGCTTTTTAAGCAAAACAGAGCTCTGCTGCCACTTATCTGCTGAGCATGTCCTGGCTACCAAGGATCTTCTGAGGCACCATGGAGGAATCAGCCAAGAGAAACAGGGGATCTGCCCTCAAGGAGAGCTGGGAAGAGAAGATGCACGAGGGGCTGCCAGTTGCGCTGGAGAGGAGAAGCGGGTTCCTGAAAGAACCCAAAAACTGGGGAGTAGAAAGTCTGGAGAGTTGAAGCTGTTCTCTTCTATACCCCATTGTCTCCTGTTCTTTGTTTCTCACTTCTCCTCCTCTACTTTCCAGGAGCAGACCAGCTCTACTCTTGGGAGAAAGTTCAGAGACACACTAGCCTCTATCAGGGCTCGAGTCCAAATGTAGTCTAGAAACGTCCTTATCTTACTCCTCCCCATTCCTCTGTTCCAGGGCACTCCTGCACCCTTTGAGTTCCTCTCTCTTGCATCGTATTGGTATCAACAGGAAAATAATAGTCCTGTTTTCTTGCAGGCCCACCTCTCTTCCCAAGTCCATTTTAAGTTCCCTTAACAAGGAGGCAGACTGAATGGTCAGCAGTT
Source organism: Choloepus didactylus (assembly GCF_015220235.1). Lineage (NCBI taxonomy): Eukaryota > Metazoa > Chordata > Mammalia > Pilosa > Megalonychidae > Choloepus > Choloepus didactylus. The sequence goes on along the minus strand of NC_051307.1, from coordinate 156,120,822 downwards.
GACATTTTGATTAGATCAAGATTTCTGGTGTGTATATAAGGGCTGGGGAGTGGGGAATCACTGTTCAAAGCCTGGGGCCAGGGCTTTCTTTCTCTCTTACGCTCCCTTAGGGAGACCTAGCCTGTTTTTTTTCTCCTTCTTTCCTATTCCAAGAGTATCTCTCAGTGGATAATTTGGGCCAAGCCCTTTTTTTTTGAATCTGGTAATCTCTTTCTTTGTACCTGCAGAGGTTCTGGAACACACTCATCCCACAATGAAGATTCATGTGGCTCTAGATCCATGTGGAAATTGATTAGGAAATCAATAGCACTTATTGAAAATATAACGCCCCATACACTGCTAGGCAGTGAAGGTACTGTAATGAATTATGCCACTTAGAAGTTTACAAGGGGGAGGTGACCTCCTTCCTACTGATGTGTTCCCTTCTTTTCCTTCCTTAGAATCCTAGTGTCCTTCCCAAATGATGCAGGTCTCAGGCTCAAAAGACTTTGCCTTTGAACCAAATGGAAGACCCATGCCACACCGGTGTCTTGTCCTTCGTCTTGCCAGCGTTTGCTCAGGTTCATGTTCTGAGCTCTGGCTCCACTTGTGAGGTGCTTTGAGGGAATTTGGGGAGTTGAAGGCTGCTAGTAATAGCCATGGCCTTTGGTTTTGTTTGGTATCCATCTGTCTGGGCTAAGGTTCTGTTTGCATTCAGCATCCAGGGATGCATTTCCTTCCTGAGCTCTGAACATCCAATTTTCCCTTAGGGGATGCCAAATGACCCAGTCACCCATGAACAGCGATATTTCTGTGGGAAAATGGTTTCCATTTCCAATCTCCACACCTCATAGCAGAGCATATTTCCCACATGTCAAGTTAAATATGCTATTGCCTGTCCTGATTTTCTATCCCTCTTGGGAACCAAGGAAGGCAGGGGACCTGGGCCCAGGGTTTTGTCAACCAAGGGGGCCACATGGCAGTTTTATGAACTTTGCGTCCAATCCATCAGTAGGTTTTTCCCCTCTCTTCTTGCTGATGATGCTTTGACTTCTCTGAAAAATCTGCAGTTCTGGACATCCTGATCAGGCTTGAGTGCAAAGAGCTCACCCACTCTTCCCCATGCTTTATCTCAAGTGACTATTGGGGAAGCTGTGTGGAGAAGGAATTTGAAGTCTTGTCAGGTAGATGATTGATGTCCATCATTGCCACGAGGAGGAAAAGTCGTCATAGGGTTAAGATGCCAGCATAACTATTTGCTATCTGTATTCAGGAGTACACAGAGCCTTCTGGCTGCAGATCTCCAATCTGCAGCTGCATAGATTGTAGACAGGTACATTTTGTAGGTGTTTTTTGTAGATGGCAGTGTTTTGGCAATTGTCAATACTCAATTGCACCTGTATCCCGGATTTTGTTCTATTGGACCTCAGTTACAGAGAATTGGAATAATCATGGTTCTTCTCATGACACACTATTATCATTGGCCATATTTTCATTTATTTCATAGATAATATAGTAAACCCTGGGAACTCAAAATCCAACCTGAAAATAGTATATTACCAGTGGTTTACATCTATCTGTGTTCTCTCCATCCCATCCCATTGATCTGCCCCTTGATCCCACAGTGGTGGCCATGCTTTTTTTTTTTTAAATTCAGTTTTATTGAGATATATTCACATACCATACAGTCATCCATGGTGTACAATCAACTGTTCACAGTACCATCTTATAATTGTGCATTCATCACCCCAATCTATTTTTGAACATTTTCCTTACACCAGAAAGAATCAGAATCAGAATAAAAAATAAATGTAAAAAAGAACACCCAAATCATCCCCCCCCATACCACCCTATTTTTCATTTAGGTTTTGTCCCCATTTTTCTACTCATCCATTCATACACTGGATAAAGGGAGTGTGATCCACAGGGTTTTCACAATCACACTGTCACCCCTTGTAAGCTACGTTGTTATGCAATCATCTTTAAGAGTCAAGGCTACTGGGTTGGAGTTTGGTAGTTTCAGGTATTTACTTCTAGCTATTCCAAGACATTAAAACCTAAAAAGTGTTATCTATATAGTGCATAAGAATGTCCACCAGAGTGACCTCTCAACTCCATTTGAAATCTCTCAGCCACTGAAGCTTTATTTCATTGCATCCCCCTTTTGGTCAAGAAGATGTTCTCAAGCCCATGATGCCGGGTCCAGATTCATCCCTGGGCATCATATCCTGCGTTGCCAGGGAGATTTATACCCCTGGGAGTCAGGTCTCACATAGAGGGGAGGGCAGCGAGATCACCCACCAAGATGGCTTAGTTAGAGAGAGGGAGGGCCACATCTGAGCAACAAAGAGGCACTCAGGGGGAGACTCTTAAGCACAATTAAAAGCAGGTTTAGCCTCTCCTTGCAGCAACAAGCTTCATAGAGGCCAGCCCCAAGACAGAGGGCTCAGCACATCAAGCCGTCAGTCCCCAGTGTTTGTGAGAACATCAGCAACAATCCAGGTGAGGAAGTCCAACACCTCTACATTCTCCCCCAGCTCTACAGAGGGGCCCTGAATATATATTTTTATTCTCCACCCAAATTATTTTAGGATGTGTTGCTATTTCATTCGAATCTATACAGACCTACCATAGCTCACTTCCTATTGAAAGTTCCATGTAATTGTAGTGTTTGAACAAACTGAATGTAGAAGTTATATTATTTAGAAAATATAGATCCTATACCAAATAAACATCTCTTCCCTTGGTCTCACATGGAAGTTGAGGTTTGAACACAGTCAGTTTCAACCTTTACCCTTTGGCCTGATTTGCTCTAGTCTTAACCAGATCTGCTTTATTCATATCTCTAATTGAAGTCTGGACTCATTTCAGCTTTTTTTTTTTTAAACAGTTGCTGTATGCGTTAATACTGATATTCATATCTGCCAAGCTCTAGCTCTGAGTTTAAGGTGTAACATGGATACTGAATGTTCCAGAGACCAGTCAGGTTGTACATTAAAGGATCAACATCCCAGAGTTTGGAGATAGCCATTACAATCCAGGAATAGATTTGACTGCTGTAAGAGCTTACAATCTAGGGACCATTACAATAATCATTTCCCTGTAAGGCTATGCTCTAAGATTCAATTCTGAGTTTACACATTGTAGTTAGTCCATATTGGTGAGGCATTATAGTGTTTGCCTTGGTTTCTGGCATACTTCACTCAACATGCTGTCTACAGAATCCACTCACCTCGTTGCGTGACTTACAGCTTCACGCCTTCTCGTAGTTGCTCAGTATTCCTTATGCATACACCACAGTTCACCATTCTGTTCCTCAGTCAGTGCACCCTTAGGCCACCTCCACCCATTGCAAATCATGAATACTGCCTCCATAAACACCAGTGTACAAGTGTCCATTCATGTCTCTGCTCTCGGGTCTTCCAAGTACATACCCTGTAACGAGGTTGTAGGACCTTATGGCCCCACATACTTAGCTTCTTGTGGAGCCACCACAGTGACTTCCAGAAAGGTTATACCATTCTCCCTCCTCATCAACAGTAAATAGGTGCATCCCTCTCTCCATGTTTTCTCCAGCACTTTTACCTCTATTTATATTTTTTCCTACAATCTTATAGAGATATATTCACATAACATACAGCCATCCACAATGTACAATCAGTTGTTCACGGCATCATCACATAGTTGTACATTTATCACCACAGACAGCACTTGAACATATTGATTATTATGAAAAAGTGTTTTTTCTTGGTGAATAATAAAAAAGATAATAAAAATAAAAATATCATACAATATGATATAACAGTAAGGACAAAAAACAATACCACTACCAAGAATCCCATATTCCTCCCTTATATCCCCCTCTCATACACATTTAGTTTTGGTATATTGCTTTTGTTACATTTAATGGAAGCATATTGGAATGTTACTATTTACCATAGACTCCAGTTTGCTTTGATTATGTTTTTTTCCCAAATACCATCCCTTTTTCAACACTCTGCATGGTTGACATTCATTTGTTCTCCCACATGTGAGAACATTTTTATATTTGTACATTTAGCAACAGTCATTGGCCACTCCAGTTTTTGCCAAGTTATGCACTCCTGGTCTTCACCATCTATCTTTACCTCTGGTGTCATACATTCCCCTATCCCACCTCTTTCAGCTTTACTCACAGACATCTTTGTTCCATGTGTTTACAATATTGTGCTACCATTGCAGAGTATTATGCTATTTATTTCTGGATCTATACAATCAATCCTGCTGAACGTTTTTGTAGTCCTTCAGCATCAAATGCCTGATCTATATCCTCTTTCTATCTCCTGGTAGCCTGTGTTATCAGCTTTTAACTTTCAAAGTTTGCTCATTAGTGTTATTTCATGTTAGTGAAACCATACCGTATTTGTCCTTTTGTTTCTGGCTAACTTCACTCAACATAATGTCCTCAAGTTTCATCCATGTTATTATATGTTCCATGTCTTTGTTCTGTCTTACAGCTGCATAATATTCCATCATGTGTATATACCACAGTTTGTTTATCCACTTGTCTGTTGATGTACATTTGGGCTGCTTTCATCTCTTGGCAATCGTGAATAATGCTGCATAAACATCAGTTTACAAATGTCCGTTTGTGTCTTAGCTTTCAGTTCCTTTGAGTGTTTTCCTAGCAATGGAATAGCTGGGTCATATGGTAAAACTGTACTTAGCTTCCTGAGGAACCTCCACACTGTCTTCCAGAGTGGTTGCACCATTCTGCATTCCCACCAGCAATGAATAAGTGTGCCTCTTTCTCCACATCCTCTCCAGCACTTGTCATTTTCTGTTTTTCAGATAATGGCTATTTTGGGAGGTGTGAAATGGTATCTCATGGTGGTTTTGATTTGCATTTCCCTAATAGCCAGTGAAGTTGAGCATTTTTTCATGTATTTTTGAGCCATTTATATTTCCTCTTCAGAAAAGTGTCTGTCTATGTCTTTTGCCCATTTGTTAATTGGGTTGTTTGTCTTTCTGTTGTTGAGTTGTAGGATTGCTTTATGTATTCTGGATATTAAACCTTATCTAATATGTGGTTTCCAAATATTGTCTCCCATTGTGTAGGCTGCCTTTTTACTTTTCTAACAAAGTCCTTTGATTTACAAAAGTGTTTGATTTTGAGGTGATCCCATTTGTCTGTTTGTTCTGTGGTTGCTCGTACGTTGGCTGTAAGGTCTAGGAAACCATATCCTAACACAAGATCCTTAAGATAGTGCCCTACATTTTTTTCTAAGAGTCTTATGGTCTTAGTGCTTATGTTTAGGCCTTTAATCCAATTAGAGTTCATTTTTGTGTAAGGTTTGAGGTAGGAGACCTCTTTCATTCTTTTGGAAATGGATATCCAGTTCTCCAAACACTATTTATTGAAGAGGCTGCTCTGTCCCAGTTGATTTGGCTTGACTGCCTTATCAAAGATCAATTGTCTGTAGATGCGAGAGTCTATTTCTGAACACTCAATTCGATTCTATTGGTTGGTATCTCTGTCCTTATGCCAGTACCATGCTGTTTTGAGCACTGTAGCTTTGTAATATGCTTCAAAGTCAGGTAGTGTGAGACCTCTCACTTCATTCCTCTTTCTCAAGATATTTTTGGCAATTCAGGACAACTTGTTCTTCCAAATAAATTTGGTTATTGGTTTTTCTATTTCTGCAAAGTAAGTTCTTGGGATTTTAATTGGTATTGCATTGAATCTATAAATCAGTTTAGGTAGAGTTGACATCTTAATTGTATTTAGTCTTCCAATCCATGAACATGGTATGTTCTTCCATTTTTTTAGGTCCTGTTCAATTTCTTTTAGCAGTTTCTTGTAATTTTCTTTGTATAGGTCTTTTGTGGCCTTCGTTAAGTTTATTCCTAAATACTTGATTCTTTTGGTTGCTATTGTAAATGGAATTTTTTTTTTTATTTCTTCCTCTTGTTGCACATTACTTGTGTATAAGAACACTACAGATTTTTGCATGTTGATCTTGTAGCCTGCCACTTGGCTGGTATTCATTGATTAGCTCTAATAGCTTTGCTGTAGATTTTTTCTGGATTTTCTACATATAGAATCATGTCACCTGCAAACAGTAAAAGTTTTACTTCTTCCTCTCCAGTTTGGATGCCTTTTATTTCTTTTTCTTGCCTGTTTGCTCTAGCTAGAATTTCCAGCACAATGTTGAATAACAATGGTGATAGTGGGCATCTCTGTTTTGTTCCAGATCTTAGAGGGAAAGTTTCAGACTCTCCCCATTGACTACAATGTTAGCTGTGGTTTTTCATATATTGCCTTTATCATATTGAGAAAATTTCCTTCTATTCCTATCCTTTGAAGTGTTTTCATCAAGGAAGGATGTTGAATTTTGCCAAATGCCTTTTCTGCATCGATCGAGATGATCATGTGGTTCTTTTGCTTTGATTTATTGATATGGTGTATTACATTAATTGATTTTCTTATGATGAACTAGCCTTTCATACCTGGAATAAACCCTACTTGGTCGTGGTGTATAATTCTTTTAATGTGCTGCTGGATTCAATTTGTGAGTATTTTGTTGAGGATTTTTGCATCTATAGTCATTAAAGAGATTGGTCTATAATTTTCTTTTTTGTAGTATCTGTCTAATTTTGGTATTAGGGTGATGTTGGCTTCATAGAATGAGTTGGGTAGTTTTCCGTCCTCTTCAATTTTTCTGAGGAGTTTGAGCAGGGTTGGTATTCTTTCTTGAATGCTTGGTAGAATTTGCATGTGAAGCCATCTGGTCCCGGGCTTTTCTTTTTTGGGAGCTTTTCGATGACTGACTAATCTCTTTACTTGTGATTGGTTTGTTGAGGTCCTCTATTTCTTCTCGGGTCAATTTTGGTTGTTTATGCTTTTCTAGGAAGTTGTCCATTTTGTGTGTTCTAGTTTGCTAATGCTGCCGGAATGCAAAACACCAGAGATGGATTGGCTTTTATAAAAAGGGGGTTTATTTGGCTACACAGTTACAGTCTTAAGGCCATAAAGTGTCCAAGGTAACACATCAGTACTCGGGTACCTTCACTGGAGGATGGCCAATGGTGTCCGGAAAACCTCTGTTAGCTGGGAAGGCACGTGGCTGGTGTCTGCTCCAAAGTTCTGGTTTCAAAATGGCTTTCTCCCAGGATGTTCCTCTCTAGCAAGCTTGCACCTCTTCAAAGCGTCACTCATAGCTGCACTGAGTTCCTTCTCTTTGAGTCAGCTCATTTATATGGCTCCACTGATCAAGGCCCACCCTGAATGGGTGGGGCCATGCCTCCATGGGAATATCTCATCAGAGTCATTACCCACAGCTGGGTGGGGCACATTCCAAGCAAATCTAATCAGCACCAAAACCTCTGCCCCACAAGACTACATCAAAGATAATGGCATTTGGGGGACACAATACATTCAAACTGGCACATTGTGTAAGTTGTCCAGTTTATTAGTGTATAGTTGCTCATAGTATCTTGTCATTATCTCCTTTATTTCTGCAGGGTTTGTAGTTATGTTTCCTTTCCATTTCTGTTTGCATTTATTTGCATTTGCTCTTTCTTTTTTTGTTAGCCTAGCTAGGGGTCCATCAATTTTGTTGATTTTCTTGAAGAACCAGCTTCTGGTTTTGTTGATTCTCTCTATTGTTTTCATGTTCTCATTTTCTTTTATTTCTGCTCTAATCTTTGTTATTTCTTTCCTTCTGTTTTGCTTTGGGGTTTATTTGCTGTTCTTTTATCTAGTTCTTCCATGTGGACAGAGCTCAATTTTTGCTCTCTCTTCTCTTTTAATATAGGCATTTATGTCAATAAATTTCCCTCTCAGCACTGCCTTTGCTGCATCCCATAAGTTTTGATATGTTGTGTTTTCACTGCCATTTGCCTCGAGGTATTTATAAATTTCTCTTGTAATTTCTTCCTTTACCCACTGGTTTTCTCAGATTGTATTGTTTAGTCTCCATATATTTGTGAATTTTTCCATCTTCTGCCTGTTATTTATTTCCAGCTTCATTCCGTTATGATCTGAGATAGTGTTTTTTATAATATCAATATTTTTAAATTTGTTGAGGCTTGCTTTGTGACCCAGCATGTGGTCTATCCTAGAAAGTGTTCCATGAGCACTCGAGAAGAATGAGTATCCTGCTGTTGTGGGGTGTAGTGTTCTATAAATGTCTGTCAAGTCTAGTTCATTTATCATACAATTCAACATCTCCGTTTCCTTGTTGATCCTCTGTCTAGATGATCTATCCATTGATGAGAGCAGTGTATTGAAGTCTCCAACTATTATTGTGGAGTTATCTACTTCTCCTTTCAGTGTTATCAGTGTCTGCCTCATGCATTTTGGGGCACTCTGGCTTGATGCATAAATGTTTATGATTATCATTTTTTCTTGGTGAATTGACCCTTTCATTAATATATAATGTCCTTCTTTGTCTCTTTTAGTTGTTTTACTTTTGAAGTCTATTTTGTCTGATATTAATATAGCTACTCTCACTTTTTTTTGGTTGCTGTTTGCATGACATATCTTTTTCCAACCTTTCACTTTCAGCCTATTTTTGTCATTGTGTCTAAGGTGAGTTACTTGTAAACAGCATATAGATGGGTCCTGTTTTTTTTTAATCCATTCTTCCAGTCTGTGTCTTTTTATTGGGGAGTTTAATCCATTAACATTTAGTGTTATTACTGTAAGGGCAGTACTTTCTTCTATCATTTTGTCTTTTGGATTTTATAGGTCATGTCTTATTTTTTTCCTCCATCTCTTTTTACCCTTCCTGATAATCTTCATTTCTATACTCTTCTCCAAACCTCTTTCTCCTGTCTTTTCCTATCAGCCTGTAGCACTCTCTTTAGTATTTCCTGTAGCGCTGGTCTCATATTCACGAACTCTCTCAGTGTCTGTTTGTCTGAAAATATTTTAATCTCTCCCTCATTTTTGTAGGACCCTTTTGCTGGATATAGAATTCTTGGTTGGCAGTTCTTCTCTTTCAGTATGTTAAATATATCATTCCACAGTATGGAACTTCTCACCTCCATGGTTTCTACAGAGAAATCTGTGCATAGTCTTATCAAGCTTCCCTTGTATGTGATGGATTGCTTTTCTCTTGCTGCTTTCAGAATTCTCTCTTTGTCTTTGACATTGGAGAATCTGATCAGTAAGTGTTTTGGAGTACATCTATTGGGGTCTCTTCTGTTTGGGGTGTGCTGTACTTCTTGAATCTCTGATTTTCTTTCTTACATAAGAGTTGGGAAATTTTCAGTGATTATTTCTTCTATTATTCTCTCTGCCCCTTTCCCCCTCTCTTCTCCCTTTGGGAAACCCATAACACATATATTTTTGCATTTCATGTTGTCACTTAGCTCCCTAAGACCCTGCTCATATTTTTCCATCCTTTTCACCATCTGTTCTTTCATGTGTGTGAATTCAGATATCTGGTCTTCCAATTCACTGATCCTTTCTTCTGCCTGTTCAAATCTGTTGTACCCCTCCATTGTCTTTTTCATTTCCTCCATTTTACCCTTCATTCCCGTAAGTTCTTTCATTTGTTTTTTTAAGTTTATGAATTCTTCCTTATGGTCACCCAGTGTCCTTCTTATATCCTTCATCTCTTTTGCTATGTCTTCCCTCAGTTCATTGACTTGATTTTTGAATTGATTTAGATTTGTTTGAACATCTCCAATTAGTTCTTCCTTCAGCTGATTGAATTGATTTAGCAATAATTGCTTCAACTCCTGTATCTCAGTTGAACTATTAGTTTGTTCCTTTGGCTGATCCATATTGTCGTGTTTCCTAGTATGGCTCGTTATCTTAAGCTGTCTAGGCATCTGACTTTCTTGATTAATTTATTCTGGAGCTTGTTTTCACTCTTTTACCTAGGATTTTCTTGTTGGTTGGCTTTGTTCTCTAACCCTTGGTGTTTAGTTCAGTTTATTCTAGACCTTTAACTTAGATTCTGTTTATTTGATCAGTTTTTCACCTTTTGTTTTTCTGTTTCTTGCCCTGCCTCCATGTAGCCTTTTTGTGTGGTGATCTCCTCAGATATAGTCAGCCCCAGTCAGGTTTTCCCAGTCCAGAGAGGCCCAGGTCTCGGGAGGAGGGTATGGAATTTCCTTGAAATTGAGACCCTCCTGTGAGGTCTTAGACTCTGTGCTTCTCCTATGCTGTCCAGCAGGTGGTGCTTGCCAGCCTGCAGTTCCCCCACCAGTGTAAGGAGGTGGGGGAGCCTTTAGTTCTCCAGGTGATCCTAACCCAGTCCCGGACGTGGCTGACTGAAGCTAGTTAATGAATTCCAAACCCTGGAATCTGAGCTCCCAAAAGGGCTGGGAAGTTATGGTGTTTAGTGAACTTTCTCTGCCTCCAAACTTATTGCTTTGTCTCTCAGAGCTATCTTAGTTCTGCTCTTGCCTGGGCCTGAATTGCAAGTCTTTGAGGCTTTCTGTAGTGGGCTTCTTAGAGTGATTGTTTTAGAAAAAGAGAAAAAAATTAAAAAAAAAAAAAAAAAGGAGTGGCTCAGTAGGGACTATTTACAGTCTTTGCAGATCTAATGTGCTATTGAAATGCTAAAAGACCAGGAGTTGAGGGTGATTAAGGAGCAATCAAGAGAGCATAGAAGCTGGCTTTTCAGACAAGGGCTCTTCCTCCCTGGATTTGCATATGTGCCTGATTCTCTTTGAGCCCTGCTCTTCTCTGTATTATGTTCACCTGACTCCAAAAAGTCTCTGTTTTTATTTTGTATTCTATATTTTTTTGCTGTTTTCTAGCCCTATCTCCTCTCCTCTGGGCTCACTGCTCCCAGATTTTCCGGTGTCTGCTCTCAGTTTATCTATGGTTGCAGCTTTTGTTCTCTGTCCTGGTTCCCAGCACCAGCAGCCCTTCCTCCCTAGGAATTGTGCCTGGCAGGGAGGGGCACAGGCCCCCTGGCTGTGAGAACTTACGGATTTTGCTGATCTCAGCTGTTTCACACATTTGTGAGTGTTGTATGGAGTTTGTCCAATCTCAAATTCCTCTGCAGTGTATATGGTCCATGCAGTTCCTGACTTTCTACCAACTGCCCCAGAGGAGTAACTACAACCTAGAACTCACCACTCCACCATCTTGCCCGGTCTCTGGCCATGCTTTTGAAAGTTGTATTATTCCATATAAAATTTTTTTTTAACATTTTAATCACACATATGTGTATACCTAAGTTATAAATTGCTTAGTTTTACTTGTTTTGAACTTTATAAAAAGATGTATTCCTGGATATTGTCTTTTGGAACTTTTTTCCCCAGTGAACATTAAGATGTTTTTGTGTATATCTGCATGATATTCCAGTGTGTGAAATATTCACACTTTATTTGTCTATTCTGCTGTTGATGGGCATTTAAGTAGATGACTGCCCAAATTTATAAGATAATGCCAAATTGTTTTTCAGAGTAGTTGTGCCATTTTATACTTTTACTGGTAGTGTATAAAATATCCAACATGAAACTGCACTCTCTCAAACATGAATTGTCAGGCTTCTTATTTTTCCAACTGAATGACTATATGATGAAGTCTCATGGTCTCAATTTCCTGATTACTATTAAGGTTTAGCATTTCTTCATATTTTGTTAGCTATAAGTGTTTTCTTTACTGGGAAAATGCGTGGTTATGTCTTTTGCTAATTTTTATATTGGGCTGCTTATATTTTTGTAATTTTTTGTAGGTGCTTTTTATAGATTCTTGATGCTAATCCTTTGTTGCACATGTGCTTTTTGCAAGTATCTTCTTCTGGGTCCTTTCTCTTTCTTTGAGTTATCTTTTCTTGAATAAAATTTTTTAACTTTAATGAAATAAATATCAATTTTTTTCTTTTATAATTAAACCTTTCAGAGTTTTGTTTAAGAAATCTTTTCAAGGTCAGAAAAATTATCACCTTTAGGTTTTAAAAATTTGCTTTTGGCATTTATGTTCTTAATCCACCTGGAGTTGATGTTTGTGAATGGTATGAGGTAGAGATCAAATGTAAAGTTTTTGCATATGGAAAACCAAATTTTCCTACTCCATTGATTGAATTGTTCTTTCCCCTGCAATGTGCATGCCTTCTCTTTCACATATGAAAACTGCATACAAGTAAGGATCTCTTTCTGGAGTCTCTTTTCTGGTTTGTCAATTTTTCTATTCCTATATCAACACCATGCTGTCTGTATCACTGGTAAGGCCACTTCCTCCACTTTGATCTGCTTCAGAAGCAGCGTGGCTCTATCTCTTAGTTTTCCAGGGCTTCTATGACAAATACCACACAATGCTTTGGCTTAAAGAACAGGAACTTACTGTCTCATCATTCTGAAGGCTGTAAGTCCAAAATAAAGGTCTCAACAGGCCATGCTTTCTCCCAGAGTCTAACATCCTGGTGTTGGCTTGCTGCAATCCTTGGCTTGCATCTCTTCCTCATCACGTGGGATCTGTCCCTTGGTTTCCTCCTGTGGCTTTCTCTGAATTCTGGCTTCTGGCTTCTTCTGACTGATTGCACCTGAATTTTCTTTGCTTCAGTCATGTGGATTCAGAATCACCCTGATTCAATTTGGTCTTATCTAAATAGGGTCTTCCTGTTCACAAATGAGTCCACACCTTAACTAATAATAACATCTGCAAAGGCCCTATTTACAAATGGGTTCACACCCACAGGAATACGATTAAGACCCGAGCATGTCTTTGCTGGGGTGCATGATTCAACCCCAACACTGTGCTTTGCCCATTTCTCTTCTATGTATGTTCAGAATCAATTTGTTAAGTCCGTTGAAAAAGCTTGTTGCTGTTTTGAATGGATTTGCATCAAATTTATGGGTCAATTTGGGATATCACCTTTTCTAAAATTGAAATTTCCTTTCCATAAATGTGGTATCTCTCTCCATGAACAAAAGACTTGGAGTTTATAGTTTTCTTAGCACCTTGGAGTTATAAGGCATAGGTGTAGAGAACTGTTCCATCTCTTTTCTTCCTTGCCACTCAGAAGTTTGTCCAGTTTTCGAAGAGAAAAAAAATAACAACTTAATGGACATCTAGTCTGTTCAAAAAGTTTCTTCCTACTCACAGGGAGGTTGTGAAAATTAAGATGAAACAATATCTGTAGCGGGTCTAGCAGCTGTCTAGTTCAGGGTAATAACTCAGTAATTGGAATCAAGCATTGTATAGGGAAGCAAGCGTTCCTGAGCTAAGGAGTCAGACAGTCCTGGCTTTGCATCCTTTCACCTACCAACTAGGAGGCCTGGAGCAGTGCATTTCCAAACTCAGTTTCCTTTATGTAAATTGAGGATGGTAATATCCACAAGATGGGACTTCTGGAAGGGTTTGTAAAGTGTGCAGTTCAGTGTCTGATGCTTGGTGCAGGGCAGATGCTTGGTAAAGAGTGGTTAGGCCAGGACATGGAAGAACTCCATCCCGGCTGCAGGAACTGCATGGGCCACCAGAGTCCTGTCGTCTGCCCTGGCCTGGCCCGGAATGAACTCTGCAGCTGACAGCCCTATTCCTCCAGCTGATTTCCTGACTTACATTCTAGTCACACACAAACGTTATGCAAGATGTAATAGGTTTCTGGAAACCTTGAGGCCAAGTTTAAAATGAGATTACCTCTGATGGGAAGAGCTTAGGTTCACACTTAGGTTTCCTCTTCTGCTGGGGCCTTGTGATTTTGTTCAAATCCTCCAGTGACTGCATTGCGTTTGCCTATCCCAATGGCCTGCCCTGCCTGGGGGCAGACACTCTGCTGGGGCCAGCCCTTGGGAGCAATGCTGTCTCCAGGCATCAGCCATTTGAGGCCAGCTGTGGGGTGATGGCCTGAGGTGCCCTGCAGCCGGGCTGCTGGGGAAGCTGGGAATGAGGAACATATCTACATGCCCCGTCTGACTGCTCCAGGCCCCAGAGCTGTGCTTTCACCTGTGCAGCTCTTTCAGGATGAGTCTGAGCCTTGATCGCGGCTTCTGAGCTCGCCCACTCAGAGAAGGGGCGGCTGTTCTGGTGGTCTCAGAGTGACTTTATATGGGCCTGACGGGAATGGGACCTACTGAGATAGGGTTTCTGATTGTCCACCTCCTAACAGGCTTGGAAGCTCTTGCTCTCATCCCTAAACCTAATTGGCTACAGACTCATTTCTTATTTACTTAACTCTCATTGAACACATCAAAGATTATAACAGGGAAAGTAAATGCTCCCAACTTAGGTTCTCTGTGTGAATTATATGTATGGAGCACTTTAAAGTCTAGATGCTTCCTCCTCCCATTTTTTTCCGAGATTTTGTGGTCGCAGAAATAAAAGGAAAGAGAGCTTGTTTAATGAGAGTCCGCCAATGTGCTGTGATGGGCACTTTACATAACCATCTCCTTTAAGCTTCAGAGCCTCCCTGTGGGGTTGCTATGGCTAGCAACATCATTCTATTTGCACAGGAGGGAACTGAGCCTTGGGGGTTACTGACTGGATTCAGGTAGGTAAGTATGAAGGGTTCCTAATGTAGTGGGCACACAACAGATGTCTCCCTGCCCCTTGGGTAGCACTTGAGAGTTGACAAAGAACTTGTTAGCTAGATGGCCTCGAGGAAGATATTTAGCAAGTACTTATCAGCTTAGCAGCTTGTGATAAATGAGTTAATGTACATATAAAATGTTCATACCTGTGCCTGGCACATAGTAAACACTCAATAAATATTAGCTATAAATGTAATTATGTATAGTGAGTCATAAAAATCAACAGTTAATATAATTATGATTAATATTAATAATATTGGAATTATTGCTTCATTTTATTCACGCTTGAGCCAGGAAACGGAGTTAGATGGCGGACTGAACAGAGTGTTAGGGCAGAGGTGGGCTTTATTCTGACCACAGTCTGTAGGTTGTCCTATCTGTGGCCCTCATTGCAGAGTGTCAATGAGAAGCATCCCCAGAACTGAGCTATTTTCATGTGATCTCTGGGTGCTGGCAGGGGATCGTGCTTGCTCTGGTAGAGCTGCCCAGGTTTTTCATCTTATACTCCCTGGGCCTATACTATATCTCTTTTCTCTAGTTTCCTATTCTGTACCATCTCTCATCCTGCTTGGGAGCCAGAAGAAGTCCGAATCCCTATCTTTCCATCTTCCACACTGAACAGAGCTTGTGAACTTCAGAGTCCAGTATTAGGGGCCTTAGTTCTAAGTTCTGTGGCATTGGCATGTGATTTTGGAGCTGGTAAAATGAAAAAGTTTATTGGAGTGCAAGGGTGACTGTGAAAAGCAAACAGTTGATACTTTAAAATATCCTATTTCACTTAAAAATATTAAAGTTTGATGTTGGGTTATTTATTACTATTTTGCACATGTAGAAACTGAAGGCTAGTGGAGTAAGATCACTTACTAAGGGCACTCCTCACTCATCCAGTAAGTGAGGAGGCTGAGGTTCAACCCAGGTCTGTCTGACATCAAAACATAGTCAGACTCTAACTACATGTGTGCTAGACCTTTTGGCTGTTTCCTACATATTTCTTGTGCTCTATTCTTTTTTCCCCCATTCTTTTTTCTTTCTGCACTTAGTGTGGCCATCTAATAACCTTGTCTCCTGCTGTGTCCAGTTTGCTGTTAAATGTACCTGATGAGTTCTTATTTTGATACATTATGTATTTCAGTTCTAAAATGCCTTTGTAAACTCTTTTCATAGATTCTAATTTCTGTTACAGTTCTCTATCTTTTCATCCAATCTGTTAATCTTTTCTTCTGTTTTCTTTAACAAGTTAATCACAATTATTTAAAAGTCCTTGTTTGCTAACTCCAGTAGCTGGATCATCTGAGGGTCTATTTCTATTCTGTTTTTTCCCTTAATTATTAGTTAAATTTTCCAGTCTTTTCATATGCTTAGTAATTTTTAAATTATATGTTGACCATTGTATGTAAAAAAAAGGTAGGGACTCTAGCTTTTATTGTCTACCAGAGAATGCTCTCCTTTTGCTCTACTATGCAGATAGGGTGAAGAAATTATTACCTGGATCCAATAAAAATTAAACACTCATACATTGCACATCAGTCAGTGCTCACTGCCTCTTTGAAGTTTCAGTAGCCAACAACCTTCTCCATGGCAAGGATGAAGCTCCAGTTTCTTTTATACCAATTAATTAAACAAATACCTTCATTAGTATGCAGTACTCTTGTATCTTCACAGAATTAAAATCCAAGAGGGAGACAGAAGTTAATCAGTTGGAAGGTGGATTTATTAATATAAATAAACAACTGGATTGGTCAGACCTTGGTTTCCAGTTGTGGCAGGTGCCATTTGGAGAGCCCTCCAAGGGAAGTGCAAACATGGATGAGGTTGATTTGGGGATAAGTCACTGCAAGTTCACCTCTGGCCATCTGAATCCCAACAGGATAACCCCCTTATGGCAGTCAGCACCAAGTGTCATTCACAGGGGCTGCAGGGAGGGTGAACCCCTAGGAGTGTTTGGTAGGACCTTCTTTGGGGACTCTCCCTGATGCTGGGGCCTATCAGGGAGCTAGTTCCCTGAAGTTCTGGCCTCCCAGCAATTCGCTAACAGTGAAACTCTTCATCTGACATCAAAAATTTGGGGCAGATTTCTAAATTAGAAAAAGAAGGACAATTCTAGCCAGGAAAATCTTGTTTCCAGACCCTTAAACAAATATAGGTAAAAATCTAACATGGTAGGCTTTTTGTGTTAATTTGGCTGTGACCTGTGGCCAGTTCATAACAAGAACCAATGGATTTGTTTGTTGGGCCTTTAAGGTATTTATTGGGTGCTGGGTAAGGTATAGAAATCTTAAATAAGCTCTTCTCCCTCCTGGAGGAGGCACTGTTAAATGGTTCTCCAAATATTGGCTATGTAATTTATCTCTTCCACTGGTCCATTAAGGCCTTTTTGGAAAGTTTATGAGTCTAAACTATGGTGGGTTGGCCTCTATCTCTTAGCCCTCTTGGAGTAGTATGGGAAAGAGAGAATGGCTTGCCCTGGATATCACTGCAACTGGGGTAGTGGAGCTTCATCTGGGTCCCAGGAACCCAAGGGTAAAGCAGCTAAACACTGCAGACATTGGTGTGGGAGTGGAGGGGGTTCTTGGCAGGGCAGCCCTGAGGATAACAGTGTCGGATGATTCCTTGGCCATCAGGGCAGACTCTAACACCCTCATGTCAGACATGGTCCTAGTCCTAAACCACAAGCATGGGCTGATTTTGTCCCCCACCTCACTGCAAATCCTCCAAGCCTGTGTCCTGATTATTGGTCCCCCTATTCATGGTTTTTCCACATCTGCACTTGCTCTGTGATAATCTTGGCTTCCCTCCCTGATTTTGGTGTTCATCCAGCCTCTGGCTATGTTTCTTCAGTTCACCCCAGGTCCCTTGTTTCTGTCTCACCCTTTGCCCTTTCAGGAATATGCTGCCCACCAGGGCTCAGCACAGATAGCCCCATCTGCCTTTCTTTGTGTCTCCTTTCTAGCCTAGTGAAACTTTTAACTGACAGCTTAATGTATGTTCATCTTTCATCTGCATGCCCAATTCCTGCCATTGAGTAGCTACATTCTACCTGAGGAGACAAAAGTTTCCCAGTTCTTAACAAAATAGTACTATGTTCATGCTAAGTGGTATGCTGCTGCTAAATTCTAGAGAAATTCTGATGAGAGAAGAGTTAACATAATTTAGAGTGGGAGAAGAAGTAGATGTTGACCTGGCATGTGTGTTCTGGCCCGCTTCTGGACTTTGGCCAGTGTCATCATGAACTGGCAGACACAGGGGTGTCTGGCAAACAACATCAGGAAGGAAATGATGAACAGAGTTGCGGAAAGGCATCAACCTATACATAGCAGAAAGGTGATAACAATCCCTAATGTTGATAGCTTTTATCTCAACAATGCCATATATTTGATCTAGTCTAAGAGTTAACAATATTTAAATTCAATCATGCTACTGCTAATATTAGCAAAATCATAACCTAGGACCCAGAGTTGATACATTGATATTCAATATAGCGTTCACATTCTTGAAAAAAACAGCTTCCAATTAAACCCGTGTTAAAGCTTCTTGGTTTTTCAGTGGCGTTTCCATGGATTCCTGGTTGTTAATGAGACTGCGATATTCATGAGCAAATGAAGAAGGCTGACCGATGGCTTTAAATCAAACTAGACTTTTTTTTTCTGAGATATTTTATTTTATTCTTTTTAGAAAAAAAATAAATTGCAAGCAAAATACTTTTGGCCAAAGAGTTCATAATTATCTTCCCACTACAAGTCTAAAATAATCTTATGAAAACTTCAAAGCTTTCCAGGCTTTCTTCAGTATGTGAATCCCCTAGCAGGGAAGCTTTTCCTTAATGTTTGGGGAAGCGTTTGGTCTCCTCAGCGTCTTCCAAATCCCTCAGAACCTCTTCAGGCACCATGGGATCCATTCTCTACCTGGCTGTACAGTGCGTCACCATGCTTCTCCCATGCCCTTTCTCTCCTGAATAAGATACACAGTAAATTGGTGTTTTCTAATCAAGCATGACTCCCTTCGCTGTCTCTGGAATTTTCCAGCTGTGCGATATTTGGTATTGCTATTTACTTTTTGTGCCTCCATTTTCTCATCTGTCAGATGGGAACATTTTTGATAACTTATAAGGGTGTTGGGAGGACTATGTATAATTTTTTAAAGGCTGTGACTGGTATATTATTGGCACTCAATAAATAGTCGTGATGTGAATAGGAATTAGGGTGAGACAAGTGAGGCATTCACCTTAGAAGCAAAATTTAAGGGGTCACTAGAAATTTCAGAAATCAAGATAAATAATATATGAGTACAATACTTTTTGAAAAATAGAAATGCAAAAAATCCGTGGGGAACAAAATGTCAAAATTTTAAATAAAGACAGGATCAGTACTACTGATTTTTCCTTTTGCTTCAAGCTCCCATATGGCTCAACACAGCACTGACAGGGACATATAACCACATACTCATGCCTACTCCTGCCTCTGTGCCCCTTTATTCCTATTTGGTCCCCAAAGTCCCTTTCTCTCTGTCACCCATTAGGGATCTGAAAATGAGATGGAATAGGGTAGGGGGTTGTCCCTCTTGCAGGGATGGTTTCACTAGGCTGTTGGGCTTGTTGGAGAAATGGCATTGAGAAAACAATGGGTGTGTCTAGTAATAGGCAGACCTGAGCTAAGGCTACACAATTAGGAGTATAAGCCTAGGCCAAGGCTCTATTAGACGGGTGTGAAAACAGGACCCCGGAGAGCAGGAGAGGCAGGTGTGCTGGCAGCTGGAGCAGTTAGCAAAGGCATGAGTGGAGCTAATGGAAGCTTGCTGGCCAGGGCTGCATTTTGGTGGGGCAGGCTTTTCCCTTCCCCTCTCCCTATTTCTCTTTGAGCTTAAGATAAACCAAATGGAGGAGTGCAGTTGAATCCTATCAGACACAAATTTAACTCATTCATTTATACATTCTGCTAGCAGTTTTGAAAAGGAGAGAAAAAGAATAGTTTAAAGAGTGCTGGGAATATACCCACCATTCCACTCAGGGAGGGTGGGCCCCAGAGGGATCATGCGGGGGTGCAATGGGAGGCTGGGCCTGCTCTCCTCTCAGTGGGTCTCAGTTCCCATATACTTGCGATGGTGTGAGGACCTTGTGATGCTGGTGTGTGCCTTGTGTTTGTGTGCATGTGTGAGACAGTGCTTCACATCACTCTTGGTGAGCCAGTTAACCTCTTCCTCTGGTTTTCAACAGGACCAGTGTTCCGGTTTGCTAATGCTGCCATTAAACAAAGTACCAGAAATGGATTGGCTTTTATAAAGGGGGTTTATTTGGTTATAAAGTTACAGTCTTAAGTCCAGAAAGTGTCCAAGGTAAGCCATCAACAAAGGGTACCTTCACTAGAGAAAGGCCTTTAGCATCAGGAAAACCTCTGTTAGCTGGGATGGCATGTGGCTGGTGTCCACCTGCTTGTGGGTTGCGTTTCAAAATGGTGTTCTCCAAAATGTTGCTCTTGGGGTGTTTTGTCTTCTCTTAGCTGCAGCTGCACTTCAAAATGTCACTCTCAGTCTAAACTTGCATGTAATGGTGCCTAAGAGTCTCCCCCTGAGTACCCTTCTGTTGCTCAGATGTGGCCCTCTCTCTCTCTAACTGAGCCATCTCGACAGGTGAACTCGCTGCCCTCCCCCTTACGTGGGACCCGACTCCCAGGGGTGTAAATCTCCCTGGCAATGCAGAGTATGACTCCCGGGGATGAATGTGGACCCGGCATCGTGGGACTGAGAGTATCTTCTTGACCAAAAGGGGGATGCAAAATGAGACGAAATAGTTTCAGTGGTTGAGAGATTTCAAATGGAGTCGAGAGGTCACTCTGGTGGACATTCTTATGCACTATATAGATAACACCTCTTAGGTTTTAATGTATTGGAATAGCTAGAAGTAAATACCTGAAACTACCAAACTCCAACCCAGCAGTCTGGACTCCTGAAGACAATTATATAATAATGTAGATTACAAGGGGTGACAGTGTGATTGTGAAGACCTTGTGGATCACACCCCCTTTATCTAGTGTATGGATCAGTAGAAAAATGGGGATAAAAACTAAAGGACAAACGGGGTGGGATGGGGGGATGATTTGGGTGTTCTTTTTTCACTTTTATTTTTTATTCTTGTTCTGGTTCTTTCTGATGTAAGGAAAATGTTCAGAGATAGATTGTAGTGATGAACGCATAACTATGTTATCATGTTGTGGACAATGGATTGTATACCATGGATGATTGTATGGTGTGTGAATGTATTTCAATAAAACTGAATTTAATAAAAAAAATGTCACTCTCAGTTGCTCTAAGGTCCTTGTCTGTGAAATCCTTTATACAACTCCAGTGATCCAATTAACACCCACCCTGAATGGATGGGGTAGCACCTCCATGGAAATTATACAGTCAAATGTTTCGCTCACAGTTGATTGAGTCACATCTCCATGGAAACACTCAAAGAATTCCAATCTAATCAACACCAGTATGTCTGCCCCCATGAGATTGTATCAAAGATAATGGTGTTTTGGGGGACATGATACATCCAAACTGGCACAACCAGTGACTTTGTTCATTGATGAAGGAAAGATGTAGGCTGGTTCTGTCTGTTCCTTCTGGGCCATTTAAGGGATTTCCTGGAGGTGACTCTGATCATGGTTTTCAAAGCTTGTGCTGACTCAGAACCTAGCCTTTGTGTAAGAGATAGTGGCATGATCTGCTGTGTTACCCTTTTGTGCATTCATCTACTCACTCCCTTAACTGTTAGTAGTTACTGAGTGATGACCACTGGTCAGATGCTGTGCCAGCTGCAGGGATGCCAAGCCTTGTGGGGTATGCTTCAGCCCCAGGAGTCCATGCTCCACTGGGGAATAACCTCATGTAAACGGCTGATACCAGCACAGGGCGAGCAGTGTTGGGAGCATGGTTCTGTGAGATGATGGCCCCTCCCCCAGTTCTTGAATTTGTTCTATGAACTTGGCATATGATTTTGTCCTATGCTTCCTTAAGGGAGCAGCTGTGAGCTGTCCAGTTGTCCTTGGGAGCTGCAGCCTAGGTCTTTGCATTGACCATTGTGGTCGTATCCCTGATATCCTCACCCTGGCGTTCTTACCCCTTTGGCTCCAAGGCTTAGGTCACCTCCCACTTCTGCAGGATTTCTTTCCTGAGCTCTTCAGCCAACTATGAATGCCTTCTATGCTGTACTGAGTGAGGAGACCATGTCCCGGTGGGTGAGACAACCCCAAGAAGGTGGGAGTTGCTCAGCTTGTGTGGGGCCTGGGAGGCTGTGTGGCATGTGGGCAGCTGGGCTTACAGGTTGTGGGTCCCACCCTGGGCCCAGAGCCCACCACTTGGTCAGGTCTCCATAGCACCTGCTGACTGTTCTTTCTTCGAATCTGCCAGGATCAAAGCCAACAATTTGCCTCCATTGGGGCTTTCAGAGTTTCAAAGTTAACAGAATTTTCCTGATGATGTGAACAATCAGAGTATTATGATCTGGTTGCAGAAGCACATCAGAGTCAGTAGTGTTATTTGTCCAGCGCATGGTTTTAGTGATGGTGACACATAGTTGGCTCCATTTCCATCCAGTCCCTGACTTGGTTGCCCAAGGCCACATTTTCTATTATGCTAAAACATCTGGGAGAAACCTGGTCAATGCAACTGGTCACCCAGAAATTGACCCAAATGACATTTGCTTTGCATATTATCCCAAATATTTAGACATTTGGAATACGTAGACTGTTTTTTTTAATTTGTTTTTTTTTTTTTGCCTCATACAGACATAAGCCTTGGTAACTTCATTTTTGCGTCAATGTAAATGTTTGCCTTTAATGTTTAATTAATGGGGTGTGTTACAGATAGTTGAATAAATATGAAATATGGAATGAAATGTATTAAAACAGATTTTGGCTGTGACATTGAGGAAGGTTTTCTCTTTCCCCAATTTTTATGGGAAGAATATTTCCTTATCTATTAAACTTATCCAGCCATGCTATTTTCTGTTCTTTCCTGAGGTCCCTTTTCTAATTACAAGTGCCTATCTTTAAAACTGACCTTGGTAAGCCATTGCTTGCTTTGTATAGATTTTCTTATTTATTCCTAATTTATTGTGCAAGTAATTTATGTGCATTGTACAAAAAATTTAGGTAGCTCAGATAAGCAAATATAAAAAATAATTTTAAATCACCAATAATCCCATCACCCAGATATAATGACTGTGAACATTTTCTCTGGTGTTTATCTGTTCAGATATATTTATTTGCTATTCATTCAGCAAATATTTATTGAACTCCTATTTTGTACTCAATATATGGAATCATCCTAAGCATATTTCTTGAGACCTGCTTATTTCTTCGAGTCATGTACGTCTTTCCAAGTCAATAAATGTGTTTATGTCATCCTTTTAAAATGTTTTTCAGTTGTATGGTTCTATTGATAAATCGTTATTTTCAAGTTTCTGTTGTTATAAGATTCTGATATAAACATTGCTGCTACAAAAGTCCTTTTAAATATTTCTCTGCATGCTTATCTTCTTGGTTTGGAAAGATTTTCTTCTGTATTTACAAAGAAAGTATAAGGAAAGACGTAGACTACACTTAATATCCCTCCTTCCAATGAAATGCACCGATATTCCTGAATCACTTAAAGAAATATGCCATCTCAATTGGTAGCTGTTGCCTCTGCCCAGACCTTGCTTTATGAGGCTTGCATTAGATCATCCTCCAGTTTTCAAGTTAAATCTCACATTCTGACAAACTCTTTCCCAACCCTCCTTTGGACTAGGTTTGTATTCTTCTTAGCGCCACCCCCAGCCTGCCCACTGCATCCTGCCCTTCTAATCGATTAAGGTCACTGAGTACAGGAATCCGGTCTATTTGGCTCATCTTCATCTTTCCAGCCCATAAGTTTAGGAAGACAGAAGCTTTCTTAGAACTCCCAACTCCCTGGACAGAACTGTGTCTCATGGCTACTCCCAGCTGCAAGGAAGGCAAGTCATTAGCTTTTGCAGTCTTCACAGTGAAGCAGGCAAGAAAGAGGGGTAGGAAATGGGTGCAGGGTGAGCCCAAGTCAGTTCTGTTGATCCTCTGGGGGTTAGCATGGGTGATTGAGGGGCTGAAGGTTGAATTAACACAGCAAGGGAGGTTAGGAGGCAGGAGGGATGTTAGAGGCAAATCTATGATTCTAGTGTTCTACAGTACATCTAAAAAAATACAGCTGGTGTTGGAAATGCATACTGGAAGTAGGGCTGGAGTTAGGGACATGGAGGTGGCCATCACAGCCCTGGGGGCAGGTGAGGCCATGGGACAAAGAGCACTGTCCAGGCCAAAGGCAGGAGGAAGGTGAGGAGCCAGGGGGAATCAGACCAAGGGGCTGCCTGGGGAGAGCAGCATGATGGAGGCCAAGAGAGGGGGCCGGTGGATGATGAGCCAAGGAGTGGCTGGGGTTGGGGGTGGGCAGCTCAGGGGGGTGGTTGGGGTTGTGGGCATCTGGGAGAGCGTAGTGGTACCATGGAAGCAGCAAGGAAACAAGGTCTGTGCAGACGTGTATTTATCATGTACCTTCTGTACGTCAGGAATTAAACCCAGAAACTGTTTAGAGAGGTCCTTGTTGGGATTTGATGAGTCTAATTCTGGGTGAGGGAAAAGCAGTAGGAGGGTCTGCAGGTGCAGAAGGCTCGGGCTGAGGGCAGAGGGCACAGGGTGTGCTGTGCAGCTCATGGGAGGCTGGAAGGTGCAGAAAAAGGGCAGCCACTCTCTTCCTTGAATGAGTGCTTAATTGCTTCTCCCAGCTCTTTGTTTTGGCTCACAGGGATCTGGATGGCATCTCTGAGAGTTTGGGAGTAGAAAGAAGTGCATGGAAACGGGTGGGTGATATGGAAATAAGGCCTTTTGGGTGCCAAATATTGAAATGTCTTTTCTAAATCTTTTGCAATCCAAGTATATAAACTGTATCTATGAACACACCACGGCATATCACAGATAATCTAATGCTCAGGCCTAAAGTCTTAATTTAAGAAAAGTTAATTGCAAAATGCTAAAAATAATCAGAAGCATAAATAGCAGACCAAGCCTGTCATCATTGCCAAACTCAAAACTATAACTTCAAAGAATATAAGATTGTGTTGAAAATGTACCTGTTGAAAATTAAGCTGACTCTTCCAGATGCCACCCGTCTGTGGTAGAGGTGGGGAGAGGGGTCCACGTGTATCTTAAATTCCTATGTTTAAATTACTATAAATTTAAGTTAAGGCATTACTTAAATGCCTAAATTGCTATAGTGTGAGCCTTCTTCCACCCTGCTGGTGGGAGCTCAGCCCTGTGTCATATCTCCCTCCCCAAGTATTTCTGACGCTCCCCAGAGAATGCTGACATGTCTACAGACCAAGCACCAGTCACCTCCTGCCACCTACGCCAGACACAGGAACCAGGCCCATGGCTCGGGTATTTTCTGAAGGGAGAGCTGCTTCCTCTAACTGCTGTTGCCTTCCCCGGTGCCATTGTCCTGTCCCTCAGTGAGAGAACCTCAGGCCCACTTGTGTATCTGTCAGTTGTTGACAGGGGCAGAGCTGCAACCTGGTCGGTTTTGCTGGGGGTGAGACTAGGTGAACCCTAAGAAGGCCATATGTGAAGAGGGTCTTGAACAAAGTGAGGAGCAGGTGGCCTTTTTGGGGATCCAGGCATTAGCGAGGTGGTATTGAGGGCCTGAGATGGCAACAAGGATGTGATTTTAAATAGGGCATTTGGGATATTCTCACTGAGGAGGTGACATTGGTCAAAGACTTGAAGGAGGTGAGCAAATGAGCCATGTAGCTATGGCGTTGTGGGGGTGGGGAGAGCATCCAGGCAAATGGACCAGCACGTATGAAGGTCCTCAATAGGGCATGTGCCTGGTGTATCTAGGGAACAGTGAGGAGGCCAGTATGGTTGGGGGCAGAGTGAAGGATGGGGAAGGAACAGAGATGAGGTCAGAGAAGTAATGGGATAGGTGTAGGGGTCACACAGGGCCTTGAGGCCATTGTAAGCACTTTGGATTTTATTGTGAGTGGTGTGGGGGGCATTGCATGGTTTTTAGTAGAGGAATGACATGATCTGACATAGGTATTAAATCATCACTGGCTGCTGTGTGTCAAAAGCATGTTAGCCTGCCACAATTTCATAGATGTGGCAGAGACATGAAACTCCTGCTTAGAGACAAAGAACTGTTACAGCACAGCAGGCAGCACTAGCCTTTGTTCACATCAGTTCCCTTTGCTACCCTCCCCATGCCAAATCCCACTGGGGCAATAGGGAACGGACCCGGGTAGATGCTGCACACACAGTGGATGTGTGTGTAGCTGAGGAACCCCAAGCTTAGGAAACCCCCAGTTGTACAAGGGGCTATTAGCAAACCTGTCTAGACTTTGCCCTGGGATTTTTGATATGTTTGTTAGCCCAGTCAGGAAACAAACCTATCCTCTGCACCAGAGGGAGATACTAACTCTATCTTCCAAAGTTGTTTGTATATAGACATCCTTAAAAAGATAATCCAGGACAGATGCTGTCACAAGACATAGAGAAAAGCACGGAGAATTGCCAGCCAACAGTAGTGGGCAGAGGCAGGGAGAAGCAGGAAGAGCCATCAGGAGGCTGCCGTTGGGACCTGAGGGGGGAGATGATGGTATTCAGATGAGGGTCATAGCAGTGGAAGTGTTGGAAAATAAAAGCTAAATTCTGGGCATACATTAAAGGTAAAGCCAACAGGACTTTTTTTAACAGATTAGATAGGAGGGGTGTAAGAGAAGAAAGGGGCAAAGAGGATTCAAAAGTTTGGGCCTGAGCAATGGAAAGATGGGATCTTTGTTGACTGTATTGGGGAATCTGGTGGGAAGGGTAGGTTTGGGTGGAAGGATTAAAAATTCTGGACATGTGATTTTGATTCACCTTTCAGTGAATGGTTCAGAAAGCACAACTGGGGACACTGGGCCTAGCACCCCTGAATCAGACCTGTCAGGCTAGAGCCGTGTCTCTTATGAATGCCCTGATCGGTGTTGCAGCTGGGTGGGAAGGCTTCCTGGCAAAAGCATGCTCACAGCTGCTATTCCACCTTTCCAGCCACTTTTCCTCTCATGCCATTGGAGTTGACCTTTCTTTTCAGTTCCTCTTTTGGCAGCTGCTCAGCAACATTGCCCGGCATTGGCCCAGAGTTTGACCTTCTGGGGCACAGAGCTCAGAGGACAGTCACATCCCAACATGATCCCTCCCAGAGGGGCAGTCAGACAATGAGACAAGGAAAGCTCACTGTACCAGGAGGTACAGAGGGGTCCACAGAGCTATCCTAGGAGGGCTCAGTGGCAGAAAAAGGTGTCCTGATGATGTGATGGGTCTGGGGCACTTAGGCTGTCACCCAGGTGCAGCAGCAAGGAGGGCTCCCCAGGCAAGGTAGTGGCATGTGCAAAGGCTTGGTGGGGGGTAGGGTGGGGGGTGATTGAGGGCTTGGACCATTCAAGAATCTCAGGACTGAGGATTACTGGAATAAAGGAAGTTGGCAAGAAATGAAGGTCTGGAGCTTGCCTTGGAATCCCTCAATATGCTTGGCCAAGAAATTTGGCAGACTAGTGAATTTCAAACTATAGCTCAAGACCCACTGATGGGTTATAAGTCCAATTTAATGGGACACAGCAAGCATTTTTTTTAATGGGATGGGATGGGAGGGGATGGAATGGAGTGGAATGGAATATCAGAGAGCATTGCATATAGTTAGGGTGTTCTTTCATGAAAAGTTGTCTTTCAGTGTGTGTGTGTGTGTGTGTGTTGTGAACTGGTCTCCATGTCAGTGTGTGGCTCACTATGGATCCTGTTAAATGTTTGGAAGCCCCTGTTAGTTTGCTCTCAGCCAACAACAGATGTGCTGATGTTGACCCCTCAGCACGGCCCTGGGGATGGCCTGCGCCTGGGCAGGTTGCCCCCAGGCATGGAGAGCCTCTTCTGTTTAAGCTGCTGCCCCACACAGATGCCATTGTTTTCTCTGTACTCCCTAATATGGGAAGGATGGGAAGCACTGTGCAAGAGGGACAGTCCCTGAACAGTTTTGAGGGCAAGGAGGATGGGGTTGGATAGACACAGTTCAAAGGTGACCCTAGCTGCAGGACAGAGGGTGGCCTGATAAAGGCTGGATCCAGGCACAGGGAGAACAGGAGAAACACTCCTGTCAGTGACCCCCTGGGCATACTGACCAGGTGGTTCTGTAATCATTCCTCCAATATCTGACTCCCTCATTGGGGAGGGCCTTGAGGACCTGAGCTGGGCCAAATCCCATCCGTCTCCCAGGTACCCATTTAGGGTTTGCATGCCGTGGAGGCCAATGTAGGCTCAGAGCACCGTGTGGGGGTCAGGGGTGGAGAGGGCACCCATTGGCTTCTGGATCCTTGGGGTAAGAGTGACTCCTTCCTAGGGAGGGGAGTGGGAGGGAGGAGGTATCCCAGAGGTAACCCAGTAGGAGGGGACCTGAAGTGATGTTTTCTTTCTTGTTTGAGCCTCCTGCAAAAAACAAAGGCTGGCGACAGAAAGAGGAATGTTCAGGCCTTGTCTTCCATCTGAGGGTGATATAGACAAGTCAGCCCTCTGCAGGAGTCCATACTGTGTCTGGGGAACTGCTTTATTGCCTGGTCAGGGGTATTTATGAACACACCACCTATGTCAGAAATTGTTTTTCCTAATAACTCTGACACTGGAGGGAGATGCTTATCTCCATGCTTCTGTAGAACTGCCAGGGTACAGTCTATTTTTGCTTTTTTTTTTTGGTTTTGTTTTTTAAGGAAGGGAGGAGTAGAACGATTTGCTATTTTGAGACTGAAAAAGTGATCTAAATGTATACAGTATTAACTTCAGGGCACCCCTTTTCTCCACACTTCTGAAGAAAAGAAATTGTCTTTCCTTTCATCCCATTATAGAGTCTGAGACACTGGCTGTGGTTTCTGCATCTGTGCGTCTGTAAGATGCTGTTAATCTGGCATAATGCTTCCATTTATATTTACCTAATAGTCAGATGAAAACCTGCTTGCAGCTGTAAAGTGGTGCTTCTCTGGATGAGTCCTCAGGTCTGAGGAGATGTATTTTGCCGTAACTCCGGGAACAGCAGTATTTTTAGCAGTCTTTGCTGATGGATGTCCCTCTCTTGCACAGGAGCATTGGCTGTAAAAAGAAACTAGTACAGAAGTTGGGAATGCATTTACTAAGTTAAACGCCTGCTCTTTTTCTAGGACTGCAACCGGCTCTCTAGGGCCAAGTGTAAAGCCCTGTATAGTCCTTGGGGAACTGTGGGTAGCAGAGAATCGGTGTGCTTTGATGGTGAGGGTGGTGGATAGAAGAAAGAGGGGAGTCTGTGGATTCACTCAGGTTCAAATCTGAGCTCCCTACATACCTCCTGTGTGTCTTTGAGTGAGTGATTCCTTTCCCTTTTTTGCATCTGTGGAGTAAGACCCAGTTTGTGTGTAGTTCCAGGTTGGGGAGGGATTTTAAGGGATTGTTCCCTTCATAATCCTCATTTGTCTGCCCCAAATCACTCGAGGTAATAAAAAAACCTAAGGAGAAATTGTGTGCTGGCTATGGAAACACAACCTCAGGAGAAGTCTCTGGTTGTCCCCACCCCCAGCCCCTTCCCCCTGAACTGGGCCCTTTGGCCCTTGCCTTGTTGGGACTCTGTCCACACTCCCCTGGCTCCACATATATACTGAGTTACCTGTAGGGGCACAGGGTCTGATTCTCAGTAGGCACTGGGTTCTGTTCAATGAAAAGTGCTGCTAGGGTCACACTTTATGGGGGTGTCAGTTTTTATGTTTCTTTATGCTCCTTGTTGAGTCACTGAAAAGTACAACCCCCTTCCCAATGAGTGGGTTGTTACTTGTCTGTGGGACCTTGATCCCCTCAGGCCTCTATGTTCCCATTGCTGAGAGGAACTCAGATCAGATGATCCCTGGGTCTTTCCAACTCTGAAGATGTGGCTTCCTAAGCTTGAAGCCACCAGGGGAGTCTCCACTTGTCTCATGCAGGACGGAGATAAGTCCTTGCTGCCCCCAAAGCCTCAACCCCATTATTAGAGAAGGGAGATGGTACAGTCAGATCTTTTTAAGAAGTGTTTGTCAGACACATTTCCAGGTGGAGCCTCTTCCTGATTTTGGTGGGAGTCGCTGAAGAGTTAAAAGCAGAGGAAGGGCATGATTGGGCTTGTATTTTAGAAAGTGCTAGGGAGGGTTAGAAGGTGAGCAGACTGGGGCCAAAGGAACCAATATAATTATCCAGGTGGTAAATGAGGAGTTGGGTGGCAGCAGTGGGGATGGAGAGGAGGGCAGAGGGGGAGATATTTAGGCAGAGGAACTTATTAGGAATTGGGGCCCATTGCATGAAAGATGAGGAAAGAGTCAGGGTGAGATGGGTTCCTGGCTTGGGCCCCCAGGAGATGTTGTTGCCTGATGGTTCTGAAGAAGAATTAGGTTGGAGCTGTAGGTAGGGGGACAGTGATGAGTTTTCTGTGAGGCATGTCAAATTGAAGGAGCCTCTGGGACATCCTGGGTGAGATGCCCCAGGGAGCCGCACTTTGGGAGATGACAGCAACTAGGGGAGCTTGAAGCCCTATGAAGTGTGTAGCAGTTTGTCTGTGTTTCCACCAGAGCATGTTTCCCACTGTCAGCCTTCGGGAGCACCCCACTCAGCATGTAACTTCGCCAAGGTCTGTCACCCAGGAGCTCACAGACAGGAAAAGAGGCCTGACAGTGCTGAGGAGGAAACATGTAGTACCTGTCACCAGAACTGGGTAAAGATGGTAAACACCAGCTGAGACCAGGCAAGAAAAACAAATATAAAAGACTTTGCTCAGCCTTTCTCCCCAGGGCAGTTTTAGAGGAGGCTCCTTTCAGTCATGGTCAGGCATTCCTCTGAGCCCCCTCCTTCCCCTCCTCCTCCCCCCCCTCCTTCCCTTCTGTGCCCTGGCCTCAACTGACTTTGGCTGAGCACAGTATGGAAGGTCTCTGGGCTTCCCTCCTGCCCCCACTAACACCCATAATCAGAGGCTTGTGAGAGATTTGGCTTATCCTGCACACCACTCCTCCTCCTTCCTGCTCATTGGTGGGCAACTGGGGTCCCCTAGGCTGGTCCTGGATCCCCCTCCTTCCTCAGTGGGAGGGGAAGAGATCCAGAGAAGGAAGAGGCCAGCAGACTACATGGCTTGGTACCTTGGACAAGCAAGCTCAGGAAGGACACAAGTGAGGAGGTGGCTGCAGAGATGCAACCCTGTTGGACATAGACTATGCAATCTGGGGCTGGTCCTGGGGCCAGCTGGGTCTTGTCCTCCACCTGCTCAAATGTGTTTCCACCAACCAGAGGAAACCCATCCCCTAGTTTTTTTAATAAAGCGATAGTGCTCCCAAAAAAGACTTTGAGAGAAGATCCCTGCACTAAAGGGGAGAGGCTTATTGCCTGTGCAACAGAGGATGGGAAAGGGAATGGTTTCTGCACATGTGTATGTGTGTGCATGCATGCTCAGGTAGATCTTCATGCAGGTACACACATGCCTTTAAGAACAATTGAATTTCCATAACCACACCATCATGTATCTCATTTTAGCTTCGCAACACCCCCATGGGGTGGTCCAGATACTGAATTATCTCCACTGACAGATGAGGAGAGTGAGGGAGACTCACCTGCAGACAGGTTCACTGTGCTGGGGAAGGGGGCAGGTAGTGGTTGCTGCCCCAGGTTTTCTCTTTGGATGCAGCGTGGGGCCCTGCCCTGGGCTGGCAGACCCAAGGCTCATCAGGCTCTGCGCTCTCTGATGGTGATGTCTCCCCCTCCCCCAAGGCTGACCGCCTCCAAGACACCTCGGACTGTGACACCCCGGGGTTATAAATGCATCTGCCTGTGTGCATTATCTAAATTGTTATGCATTACCTTGGGTAATGGCAAAAGTAAAAACCGCTGTTAACTCAGTGAATAAATCCTTGGTGTTGATCAATCACTGCATGGCATAGACTCTTTTAATAGGCACAGTTTACCCAGAGGCCTGGCAGACGGCTCCTTCGTCTAATTGCACTTGGAAAACGGCTGCAGATCTCTGCTGTGCTGTAAAAATGTAAAGTATAAATGACTTAAATGCTTGCGTGCTCCCTTTTCTACCCAGCACTCGTTTTCACTTCATATTTAGACACAGATTGGAGAAAAAACTACTCTCTGCGAGATAATAACTTTTATAATGTGGAACTCGATGCTTCTCCCATCTGACGGCCCTGAATGCTTCCTGGAGCCACTGTTTCCCCAGGTCTCTGTCCACGGGGGTAAATCACTATTGGCTTTGCAGACAATTCCAGCCTCTTGAGTGCCGTGATATTTTACATCGTCTTAAGGACTGTGCTCTGAAGTTCTGCCCCCTGTGCTCACTGATGCTCCCAGGGACTGAAGGAAACTGGAACTTTCAGAAGAGCTTAACTCCAGCACAGAGCCCTGTGAGAAAGTGGATTCTAGTGGCAAATATGTGCTGACGACAGGGCTATAACAGATCAGGATCCCCAGGTCCATGCAGGTGATGCCATGATGTGGTTTCCCTGTGGCATTGCTGGTGAGCCAGGCTTGCTTCCCCCTGGGTTAGCTCTCAGGCACCAGCAGGACCCGCCCAGTTAGAAAGTTCCCCCTCCAGGGTTCAAGCTGTGGGTGTGTGCCTGATGCTCTAATATGCTCTGGGTGAGTTGTCTGTATAGGCATGTGTCCCTGTATTTGGGGGTGGTTTTTAATCCATGCACCAGAAACACAAAGGAAGTACAAGTGACTACATTAGGATGACTGAAGGGGGCACTGTGGATCCCTCTCTTATGGGTCCAAACATTTGTGCTCACCCACATGCCACCGTACCTGATACTCCACCATAAGGGGTGTGTTTCTTTGAGGTTTGATACAAGAAGACCCCTCTGAAAATGCAGATGAGAGGACTACCCATAAGCCATTCTCCATTAATTTATTAATTCATATTAGAGTGTGGAATTGTTGAATGTTAAAAAAGAGACAGTTCCACCCAAGACTCACTTTTGGGGTAAGAAGACCCAAGACCAGAGTGGGTGTGCGATTCACAAAACCAGGCAGCAGGCAGAGCTGGAACCCGGGCTTGGTTCTTAGGACTGGAAGTCACTTGGAAATGTGCTGAGGGAATATGGCACTTGCCAGGGCTGTTTTGATGGAGGAAAATGGAGGAAAATAGTGGGGACTCTCTATGGGGATGTGGGAGGTTGGGTGGCCTGTGGTTGGAGCAGCAGCCTGGATGCCCAGGAGGGCACTGGAGAACATGAGAGAATCACAGAGGCTTGAGATGCTCGTTTCACACTCTGCTCATGGCCCCTCACTCTTCCAGGAGAGTGAGCCTGGCAGCCTGCTTGGGGAAGGGGAAGGGGCAGGGGCAGAGGGCCTGAGTCATCCCCATGTGCAGTGGAGAGGAGCTGAGACAGAATCTCTCTTCCTAATTAAGTAACATGACTGGCTTCTCAGTCTTCCTCAGACTGTGTCCACATGGCATATTCTTGCTTCCAGTGGCTCCCCATTCCTGCTGGATATAGTCCAAGCTCCTCAGTGTTGCACATACAGGTAAGGGAAGAGGGGGCAGACCTCAGTGGGTTGATCAGCTTTTTTTGGCAATTGGCTTCTATTCTCTAGACCAATGTAATGGTCCACTTGTGATCTATCAGCAAAATGGCTTAACATCATTTTAAGTAAGATTTGTGATAAAACCAGTGATGAAGCATGGGAAAAATTGGGGAGAATCATTAAATAAATGTATTGAATTTCTTATATTTTTATGCATTTCATGAAGCCCCCTGAATATTTAGGAAGCTCAGTTTGTCCTTAGGCTGTGGCATCTCTGATAGCCTCAGAGCTGAAATGGGTTAGGCTCTACTCTCAGAGAGCTCACTGTCAGGAGGGACAGACAGATGGGCAAGGAATCAAGGCAGTGTCAATAGGGCAGACCAGTTTAGGTACCATGGGCAGGAAGGGTCTGCAGGAGGGAGTCATGAGCTGCACCCTGGAGATGGAGGTAAGCTAACAGGAGAGGGGCCAACTGAGCAGAGAACGGGGGAGAGAGGGCACCCCCGCAGAGAGCACTGTGTGTGCAAAGGCCCAGGAGCTTGAAACACTGCAGCAGCGTGTGTGACCACAAGTGTCATAAGGCTCAGATAGAGGCCAGGAGATGCAGAGGATCGGGAGATGTGGCCAGACGATTAATTAGGTAAGAGCTCATTTATAAAGGCTCTAGTCGGCCATGGTGAGCAACTTGAAGTTGATCTGAGAGTGCCAAGGGATCTTAAGCAGGGGTGTGACATCATTTCAGAAGGATACGTGGTATTACTGTGTGGAGAACAGACTGGAAAGAGGGATGGCAGGCAGTTAACTAATGTGGCTAGACACCCCCTTTGTAAAATAAGGCAAATGCTGGTGTGACTTGAAAAATCTTAGAAGATTTCATTGTTAATGTGATGCCTGTCTGACTCCCATGATTAGCCAGGCCCGGAGATGCCCCCTCTGAATAAGACATCTGAAAAGGAACAGAGCCCCCTTTGTGCTTTAAGCCCCAGCCCTCAAGACCCCATCAACACATCCCAAATATAGGACAAATATAGGAAAGGTGCTGGTGGGTGAGGAAGGGGATGCGTAATTGGGAGGTCATCTTCTGTGATATCCTTCACTGGGAGATGCATGCCCTCAGAGGCCTCTCTCCTGCAGATCATCTCATCTTGGCTCCTGGACACTAACACTGGCCCAACACCAACAGATAAGACATCCAGAATTTCACAGATCCCACCCAGCCCCAGGGGAGGGCAGCCAGGCCCAGAATAGAGACAGGAGAGGCTATCTCCAGATGTGTTCTAGTTTGCTAATGCTGTCAGATGCAAAACACCAGAAACGGATTGGCTTTTATGAAGGGGGCTTATTTGGTTACACAGTTACAGTCTTAAGGCCATAAAGTGTCCAAGGTAATGCATCAACAATCAGGTACCTTCACTGGAGGATAGCCAATGGCATCCGGAAAACCTCTGTTAGCTGGGAAGGCAGGTGGCTGGTGTCTGCTCCAAAGTTCTGGTTTCAAAATGGCTTTCTCCCAGGACGTTCCTCTCTAGGCTGCAGTTCCTCAAAACTGTCACTCTTAGTTGCTCTTGGGGTGTTTGTCCTCCCTTAGCTTCTCCAGAGCAAGAGTCTGCTTTCAATGGCCATCTTCAAGCTGTCTCTCAACTGCAGCTACTCTCTTAGCTTCTGTGCGTTCTTCAAAGTGTCCCTCTTGGCTGTATCAAATTTGCTGCTTCTGTCTGAGCTTATATAGTGCTCCAGTAAACTAATCAAGGCCTATGCTGAATGGGCAGGGCCACACCTCCATGGAAACTATCCAATCAGAGTCATCACCCACAGTTGGGTGAGTCACATCTCCATGGAAACACTCAAAGAATTACAATCTAATCAACACTGATATGTCTGCCCACACAAGATTACATCAAAGATAATGGCATTTTGGGGGACATAATATATTCAAACCAGCCCAAAGTGGAAGTCACTTTCGGGGTGGGAGGCCTGGCAGAGGGTGCCTGCTGCTGCCGTCCTGGTGTGGGATGCTGGTGGCATGGATGAAAGGGGGTGGCCCAGGAAATTGGTCCCTTAGAGGAACTTGCCAAGAGTCACTGGAATAATGCCCCCCATCCCCTGAAGAACCACTAATTTGTGAGATAAATTTCTGATATGATTGTGGAAATGTCTCTTTTATTAAAAAATGTTTATTGGGTGCCTACTGTGTGCCAGCTCTGCTGAGCATTGAGGATACACCTGTGACCATGGCAGACTCCCCTGGCCTCTCTGAAATTAACTGAGTTGTGGGAGAGATGGAGAACAAACCAACCACACAAAAGGGAATTAATTACTGCTGTGATATGCACCATGCAGGAGAAGCCTCAGGTCTCATTATTTATAAGTCTTGCCATGTTTCTTCCTTAGTCAGGTGGTGGTGAATACACAGAGGAGATCCCCTGACAATTCAGAGCCAGGAGCCCAGAGCAAGGCTCGAGAGGGGCCATGCTCCTCCCACCTGAGAACTGGGCTGGGGCTGGGTCCCCCTTGGGATTCCTTAGTGAAATGCAACTGCATTAAGGAGAGCAGGTGGAGATCTCTACAACAGAGGAAACTTGGAAACTTGACGTTGTTTTTCTTAAGAAAAGAAAAAGCTGTTTGGCCCTGAGCAGCCCTTGCCCTTTCTGAGCCTTTTCCCTGTTTGTAAAACAAGAAAGCAGACTGGCTGATCCCCCGAGGTGCAGCTGCTGTGGGTCCCCGACACTCTGGGGCAGGCCATGCACTGATGCCGCTCGCCTCCCCATCTGGACAAGCACCTTCTGCCCCTGTTCCCTCAGCAAGGCCCTGGGCCTACACACACAACCCCTGCCCATGGGTCCACACAGTGTGGGATGGCTGCGCTGTGCCTCAGGTCCCGGGTCCTGGCCCTGTCTTTGTGGGTCTCAGGAGGAACCTGTTGGTCCAGCTTTCAGTGCCATGAGCTGAAACTGCTGCCCCAGGAGGTGCTCGAGCTGGCACCAGGGTGCCTCTGTGGTGGCCGGGGTCCCAGGGGAGCTCTGAGCAGACGTCTTGTTTACCTGGCAGCTCTCCCCAGACACTGTGTCTCACGGCTGCTTCCCCGTCCTGTGCACCTGAAGTACCAGCTGCTTCTTGGCAGAAATCTGGTCCCAAGAAAAAGCTCTGGCCAGGCTGGACACCCTGAGGCCAGGTGTGGCCTCCACCTGGCCCCACTCCAGGCCTCAGTGCTGCCCTCCTCCCCACCAGCATAAGGAGAGCTCCTCGGGGGATCTGTCATTGCTTTGAGGCTGCCCACAGGAGATTAAGCACTCAGCCTCTGAAGCCACTCTGGGTTTGAACCCGGCTCCTCTGAACGTATAACGCTACCAGTCTGGGTCTCAGCTTCCTCATTGCAGAATGGGACTAAATAATGATACCTGCTTTATAGAATGGTGGGATGTCAACAAGGGAGCATATGTTTAGCCCTTAGCACGCTCGCTGGTGCATTGTTAGCACTCATTAAATGCCCACTGCTTTGTGGTTATTACTAATTAGACGTTACGAAGTCTGAGCATGGAGGTGGGGGTGTTGCACAGTGTGCGCGCCCAAGTCATGGGAGACAACCCCCCTCGGGTGAGTACCCTTTGTCTTCTATTTCCCGTCTGTCCCTCACCCATGTGTGCAGCCTGGGGAGTGTGCTGCCCTCTCCCACGCGGTCCTGGACTGAGCCTGGGCAGGACCAGCTCAGTTTCCTCTTGCCCGTGAAGTGAGGTTTTTCTTTTTTCTGGAGAGTGCTGAGGGAGTTTATTCAGTTTTTCTGCGGCCCTTGGGCAGCCTCAGCCTGGCCCCTGTGGAGGGATGACCACTAGCAGACACCCTTGTACCCATGGCTCTGACTGAAGTTGGGAGCTGGGTGGCATCCCCACCACACACAGATGGTCCTGTAGCACGGCTGGGCTTTCAGGACAAGGCTAGTGGTTTTGAGTCTCATGGCGGTCCTGCAGGTGAAGGAGACATCAGCTTTGCACTTAGAGAGATACAGGCCTAAATCTCAGCTCTGCAGCCTCGGGACAGTCATTTAGACCTTCTGAGCCTCAGTTTTGTCATCTATAAATGGGGATGATAATCCCTATCTTGCAAGAATGTTTTAAGATTCAAGATACTGCCTATACCTGCCCTACCTACCTCTATGGTTGCTAACATGCCCACAGACATAGGGGACTGGTGGTTTGATGGATTGAGCCCTCTACCAAGGGATTTGCCCTTGGGAAGACGGTTGCTGCAAAGGAGAGGCTAGGCCTCCCTATGGTTGTGCCTAAGAGCCTCCTCCCTAATGCCTCTTTGTTGCTCAGATGTGGCCCTGTCTCTCTAGCTAAGCCAACTTGAAAGGTGAAATCACTGCCCTCCCCCCTACGTGGGATCAGACACCCAGGGGAGTGAATCTCCCTGGCAACGTGGAATGTGACTCCCGGGGAGGAATGTAGACCTGGCATTGTGGGACGGAGAATATCTTCTTGACCAAAAGGGGGATGTGAAAGGAAATGAAATAAGCTTCAGTGGCAGAGAGATTCCAAAAGGAGCCGAGAGGTCACTCTGGTGGGCACTCTTATGCACACTTTAGACAACCCTTTTTAGGTTCTAATGAATTGGGGTAGCTGGTAGTGGATACCTGAAACTATCAAACTACAACCCAGAACCCATGAATCTTGAAGACAATTGTATAAAAATGTGGCTTATGAGGGGGGACAGTGGGATTGGGGGGGCCATGGGGATCACACTCCCCTTTGTCTAGTTTGTGGATGGATGAGTGGAAAGGTGGGGGAAGGAAACAAACAAACAAACAGACAAGGGCGCCCAGTGTTCTTTTTTACTTTAGTTGCTCTTTTTCACTTTAATTGTTATTCTGGTTATTTTTGTGTGTGTGGTAATGAGGGTGTCAGGAATTGATTTTGGTGATGAATGTACAACTATGTAATGGTACTGTGAACAATCAAATGTACGATTTGTTTTGTATGACTGCATGGTATGTGAATATATCTCAATAAAATGAAGATTAAAAAAAAAAAAGGATACTGCCTATAAAGCACCCAACACATACTTATTGCTCAATAAATAGTAGTTGCTATTATTTTTGTTAAATGAATGTACTAATGACAGGGACTAGACCCTTTAGGGACAACCTCAATGACCAGTTACAAAATTATTTGAACTAGACAAAGTATTTTAGAGCTGGAAAGCACCCTAAATAGTCAAATTCTTTCATTTTGTAGATGAGAAATTAAGGCCCATGGAAGGTTGGTAAGTCAGGAACCTTGCTGTTCCTCAAATCCTTTCACTTCTGCTCCCAATTGTTTATGTATAAACAGCAACTTTGAAAGCAATTATGATTTTGTTCCCTGAGTAGTTTAGTTTCCATTTACAATCTCAGATACACTAAAAATTTGCTCAGCAAAGTTTTATTAATGGCTATGCTGACCTAAACCAAAGATGTGTACATCTTGTGGTAGGTCTTAAAAAAAAAAAAAAACTCACAAAAACAAGCCCACAGAATGATGAAAGTACAAAAAGGTGAGTCAGTGTTCCAGGCTCTGGGGTCCGAGCAGAGGCGTGGGGCTCTGGATTCAGATCCTGCCTCTGCTACTTATCTAGCTGTGTGACCTTCAGGAAGTTCCTCATCCCATCTGAGCCTAAGCTATTCTATCTGTAGAGATGAAAATAAAGAACAAAAACAAAATAGCACAACCACAAACATGCATAGTTTTTGTTACTGTTAATATGATAGATGAACATTTCTAATCTCCCACTGCCTCCCAGTGGTGCCTGTTGTTGATGGTAGTGATAGATGATGGGGAGGGAGTTAGGCTGCTCTTCATGAGCAAAGCAGAAGGAAGAGGAGAAAGAGATGTGGCAGCCATTGGCCAAAGAGATGTCCAAGGAGAATGTAAAAGAAGTTTTCAGTGTGACAGGTGATGTTGTCTTCTCCAAAATCTTCAGTAACATCTGCTGGGTGGACTAGGTGAGGTGAGATTTGCTTTATGGGGATAAGGATAGAGTTGAGTCCTGCTTCAAGATGGGCATGAGATGTGGACAAAAGCAGCTCACTGGGGCTGTGCAAGGAAATAATGTTGGTCTCAGGACCAGGCGCTAGTGGGAGCAGAGGAAGTGGAGTGTGCACGGAGCCATGCATGTTCAAGTACCTGTGTTTGCTGCTGCTAGTAGCAAAAGTGATCCCCTATCCCCTTCCCTCCCGGGTGGTCCAGCCCCTGCTAGTTCCTGGAAGCACTAGCAGTCTGTCTCTCCAGGATCTCCCCCTCACCCTGTACGTCCCCCCAGTGGGGTGGAGGTAGGTTAAGTTCCTAACTCCACTCTCTAGCTTTTGATGAGCTCCATCTGATGAATTCAAGTCTCAGCATTTTAGTATTCTTGAAACGAGGATATATCGCCATGGAAAATATTGGAGTTGGGAACTATTAAAGTGTTTTCTGAAGTCAGACTGTGGACTGCAGATTTATAGGGAAAGGTTTTGTTAGGGGGGAAAGTGCCAAGAGCATAAAAGCCAACCATACCCAATATCTTTCCCAGACAGAAATGATATTTCAGTAGGTAAAATAAATAGTATATGGAAGTACTTGCAAATACATCACTGGGCCCTTTATGTACTCTGTGGGGTGTGTGTGCACCAAATGTGTCCCAAGGCTCAGCAAGCAGGAGAAAACTAAACGGACAAGAAAATTTGCCTTCACATAAAGGGTCATCTTTTTTGGGCTTCCTCCCTCTGTCAGGTAGTGCTGTGGGGTTTGAGGAATTAAACTGCCACTTGTTTTTTGTTGGCTTGGCCACAGAGACAGGAGGGGGAGGTGGCTAGAATCTGCTTCTCGCAAGTTCCTACCTCGCAGGGCCCTTAGCCCTGCACTTATGGTGACACTCCTGCACAGATTGGTTGAGTGCGATACCTTCTCCCTGGATGAGGCCCTCCCTCCTTCCTGAGCTCATGCTCCCACAATAGCCAGAGCTCCATGGGGCCATCAACACAGCCAGGAATGCCTGAGCCCTGAAAGCTGACTCCTCACTTTACAGGTGGGAGCAGGGGGCCCATAGAGGGGATGGGAGTGAGACCCCCACTCTGCTCCTCTTCTCACAGTGTCCACACTGCTCATACCTGGGGCAGCCACCCTTCCTCCTGGCTGAGAGCCCGGATTCCTGAGCTGGAGGTGTGAGAGGGAGTGTGGGAAGTCCATCACACAGCCACTGTGGGTTGATAGCCTCCCTGCCACTGAATGCAGCTCTGGAAATCATCCCCGATGCAATCACAAGTCAGATCAGGGCTGGTGGTGAGACCTCCCTTTAAGCTGCATAGTTTGGTAGAACTTTGAAAGACATTCTCCCACAGTCATCAGCCTGGGGGCTTCACCTGAGACAAACTGACCCAGCTGGAGAAATAGCTTTACCTGAGACTCCCAGGTTGGCTTCACTGTCCTCAGTCAATGTGAAGCATTGTCCTGAGACTTGGGGTTCAAGTCTAGTGTCTGCTCACTGGTGACTTCTGTGGCCATTGTCTCTCTGTGACCATTTAATGCCCCAGGGCCATCCATGGTAAAAGAAGCTGCCACAGCTGATGCTCTGTTAATAACAAAAGTTTGCACTTATAGGAATTTTGCTTCCACAAAGATCTTTACTCCAGGAGGAGATGAGAGGGAAGGGACACAGCAGGTGGCCACTCACCCAGTGGTTAAGAACAGGAGCTGTGGAATCACACCTGATTGTGGATCCTGATGCTGCCACTGACTCACCAGGTGACTCTGGGGCAAGTCGTTTCCTGTCTCTGAGCCCTGGTGTCCTCATCTGTACAGTGGAATAAGGCTCTCACCCTCTCAGTGTGCTGGGAAGACAGTGCTGGTGTGTGTGGGAAGCTGGAACAGGGATTGGGCCAGAGCAGGTGTAGGTAATGGGGTAATGACAGCTATTATGAGTCAAGAGGACTTCAGGTGGGCTGAAGATCATCATCAACCAGGACGATGATCTACACAACTCCCTGGTTTCCTGTTGCATTGGGGGTACGGCAGTTGCCTGGAGAGACGGCCATTTTTCTTTTGTGGAAGCTTTTACTGGTCTCAAGGTCATGCTGTCCATTCCCAGGAAGCAACAGCAGATGTGCAAGGGAAGAGGGGCCCTTGGACACACCACAAGGCCCTGAAAGACTGGCGACATTCCTTCTTCGTGTGCCTTGGACCCTGTGTACGAAAGCATGGTTGTCTTTCCCTTCCCGCAGACTCCCAAACCCCAGGGCACTTCCCTGATTTGCTCAGTGTGGACCTCTGATCTGGGGAACTATTCATGGGAGGAGGGATACTATCTAAGAGTAGGGGGACACTCCAAGGTTAGGTCAGAGGTTGGTACAGCTACTGCATGGTATTGTGTCCTAAGATGTTCTTACATTTCAAATACAAAGACGTGTGTGCCATGTAGAGAGGGGGTGGTCCTGGGAGAAGAGTTTGAGAAAATAAGAATGTTCTAACCTGGGTTTGCTGTCCCAGCAGCTACTGTTAACCAGAGTGTGGCTCCTACAAAGTGAATGATGAAGCTTCGGTGTTCCATTTAGCAACCTCCCCACCCCAGGTTGGCATGGGGTGGGTTGTGCAGAGCGCTGGGGACTTCATTCTGGAATTGCACGGTGAGTTCAGTTGGGGCTCTTCTATAGTCATGCTGATGTTTTGCCCAAAAGTTGTTTCTGCTTCCTTTTCTCTCTGTCCCCTCCCCAAACTCATAGAACTGGAATGTTCTCATTCTGGGTATGCAGTACATTCTTCTAAGTTTCTCTCATGCTCTCTGGGATAAAGGGAGGATAGTCTGAAATAAGTGGAGAAAGGAAGCACTGATTTTTGAAGAGAAATGAGTTCTCTCCTTTTTCAGCATTTTTATGTTTTAAAGATGTAAAAAATGATGTTTTTTGTGACTAAAAGTCTGCTGTACATATGGTATGTATAGACTCTTAAACTTACAGTTGACTTTATATCTGTGTAGGATTCTCAGGAGAAAAAGAAACAGAACAACCAATAGAGATGCCCACCCATGCAAAGCTTGCCTCCATAAGTTGATTTTTACCTTCACTCATAAAGGCACAGTGAAAACTTCAGAACAATCTCCCCAAAGCTATTTGACTCAGTGGATTAAGAACTCAGAAGAGAAGTTGGGTGGGAGGAATATCTGTATAGTAAGAAATACACAGAAGCAAGAGATGCCTGTATTACTGGTCCCTACAATTTTGTAAATTTTAAAATTAAATTTCCCCCAACACTTTAGAGTTTAGGAGTATTTCACTCCCCATCTGCTTATCTCTCTGCATCACTTAGTCAAACACTGAGAACTCTGAAGACTCAATTCGGAAACATGGCTGATTTAAAATTTCAAGAATGCAGCAGATGCCACACAGAGGCCCCAGAAGCTGAATTCAGAAAAGCCAGTCATTTCCGAGAGGTCACCGTTTCAGCTGGTTCTCTGAGCTTTTCACTTTGCCCCTGCATTTTCTGGGTTTTGTTCAGTGATAAACCAACTGTCCACTGATGCATGTGGCAGCCCCAAGGGTTTTCAGGAGCTGTGTAACGGCAAGAACAGCAGATAGGGGACAGAACAAGGACCATGGGGAAGAAATAGCCATTTCCTACGGGGCTGCTGTTCCACATACCCCATGTCTCATAATCCTTTGTAACCATCTTGTGAGATACATAGTATTATACCCATGTCACAGGCATGATTTGAAGAGTTAGGTAACCTCCCCAGTATTATACCTCTGGTGTGTGGTAGACTGTACCCCTCCAGATTAGTTGATCTCAAAGCCCCTACTCTTTCTTCTTTCCCTGATGCTGACTTCCAAAACTGGATGTATGGTGAGCTGTGTCATTAGCAGAGGTAAAAAGTTAGGGG
Organism: Choloepus didactylus; assembly: GCF_015220235.1. Taxonomy (NCBI): domain Eukaryota; kingdom Metazoa; phylum Chordata; class Mammalia; order Pilosa; family Megalonychidae; genus Choloepus; species Choloepus didactylus. The sequence goes on along the minus strand of NC_051307.1, from coordinate 156,077,899 downwards.
GGTTCTTACCAGCTCCTCACTTCTATTGAGACCAGGAGATTGACTCTAGACCACTCACTAGACAGGTGGAAGACTCAGGAAAGGCTGGGGCCAGAAGAGACTATGGAGAAATTATAGTGCCTCCCCTCTCCCATTTTACCACTGAGGAAAGGGAGGCCCAGGGTGGGGACCCTAACCCCAGCTCAGCTCTCATCCATACCCTTCCTCAGTCCCTTAACAAGAAAAATGGCTCATTGGGGCTTATTTAACTGAAACCAACATTCCTTAATACACTTTTGGAATTGTTAATTAAAAATGCATCCCCAACAACATTTTTACTAAATACCCAAAATGGCAGATAAATTGCTTCTTCTGCCTTGAATTCCCTTTGGTGGGACACATTAGTAAAGTCAGAGAAATGGCGTAAAGGCTCTGCAGCATAAATTAGGCTGGGGGAAAGAGGAGCCCCAGACGGATGAGTGCGTTTCCTCTCCTTTTTCATGTTTGCCCTTCTGTTGGTGATTCTTCTGCAGTGACGTTGCTTCTTCTTGTCTTTATTCCTCTTGGAAAATCTTGGCTATGCCGCGTCAGAAGTTTAGGATGCCCTTCTGCCAGATACCTCAATGTACACTCCTCAAGTTTTTCAAGGGCTTTAAGTAAACCCAAACAAAAGCCTGGCAGTCACGTTCCTAGGGAGCCAATGTGGAGCTGTGCCTGTGTTTTGCTTCTGTTTGGTAATGTTACAGTTGCAAACTGGATTTCACACGTGGTGCCTGGAGGGAAGATATCCTTGGATTTTGAAGACCCTTGTTCAGTTACTCTTGTTAGTGAGGAGTGACGTGAACTTCTCAAGTTGTAGGGAGAAAATAACCATTGTATCTCTGGAGTGGTTGAGATGCTGAGAACCCAAATCCTAGAGGACATGTGGAAGGGTACCAGGTAAGCAATCTTCATGATCTGAATTCTTGCTGTCCAAATTTAGGAGATTAAAAGATTCAGATACATGTTTTGAAATAGGGCTGGTATCCCTTGCTGTCTAAACTCTTGCTACTTTGCTATCCAACTTTCGGGAACTAAATGGATTCGTATAATGAGGTGTCCTATGTTTTGAAAAAGCATCTAAGTTCTTACCATTCAACAGTACGGGTTTGAATATTGAGAGATATTTGTAGTTTCCTTATTCCAGGCGTTTCTTGACAACAAGGACAACATACATGAATCTGGGGGATTGGAAAGGAGACAGGTTCAGAAGCTGTTTGTTAGAGCTTGGTCCCTCTGCTACAACTGAATAGGCTGGCTCTGTCCAAGGTTGGCCTTAGGGAGAAATCAGGTGGCTGGCAGCTCATGCAGTTTGAGATGTGCTGGGGCAGATTCCTATGTCTTCGGGTGGCTCTGCACTAGGTGTGGATTAATCTGTCCAAAGTCACACAGAGAGTACGAAGGAAGCACAGTTGGGATTCCTACCAGGGCAGTCTGTCTCCAGGGTCTGTGCCCTTAACCACTGGACAGTGGCCTGGGTGACCTTGGGCAAGTCCCTCCCCTTTCTGGACCTCAGAACTCCTCTGTAAAATGGGGAGGTTGGATCTCAGGGAGTTCCAAACTGCTCCAACAACCTAATGCTCTGTGGCTCTAGGAATACTGTGACATGCTGTTTTGTACCCAGTGCTAGCACAGGGAGGGTACAGTGGAGTCCCTCAACCTCCTTCACCCAGAGACGAAAGGAGGAACTGTCTCCTATAGGTATTGCATAGGGTTTGTGGTGAAAATTACATCTGTGCAGAATGAACAGGCTTGCTTGGAAGAACAGGCCCATAAATCAACTCACAAGGAAAAAAAAATAAGGTTATGAAGATATTTCACATGTAGCCTTTTCATGAGTCTGCTTAGAAGTTATTCTTATTCTCCTGCTCTCTCTTTGCTCTTACCAAGCCTGGGTTCTAGAGCCAGTAAGCTTCTTTGTTGGGTGGTCTGAAGCTGGTCTAGGGTTTCAGAAGTGTGTTCTGTCTTCCTACCAGTCAGGCAGCAGGCATGAGGAATCTTCAGTGGCCCCCAAGGGTCAGGAAACTGGCTTCCAGTCTCACAACCACCATTTGCCATCTGTGTGATCTTGGGCGAGTCACTTGGCCTCACCATCTCTCCGGATCCCCATCTACAAAATGGCAATTGAGGGTAACAAAATACTCCTGTGGGTGTGTGTCTGTGAGACATGAGTTAGTGCATGAGCTAAGTGAAAAGTGCTGCAGAGCTGGGAGATGCTGCCCAGCTCTGGGTCAGGGCAAGGATGTTGTGGCCTGACAGTTCCGGTTAACTCCAGCTGCACAGCTATTAGCTAGTGAGATAGTGTGAACTTGTGCTGTCCAAATTAGGAGATTCAAATTCACCTTCCTGAGCCTCGGTTTCCAATTTGTAAAACTGGGATAATGATCCCTATTTCAGAGAGTTGTTTCATGATGAGAAGAGAGAGGCCTGGCAAATAGCAGATACATAAAAATTATAATGTGTTCTGAGACACCTCCTAAGAGAACACTAATAGTGCACGGGCCTCCTGCATAGATTGAAAGGAACTAGTTTGGTGGCAGCATCAACCTAATTGCCACCAGCACTAGACAGGGACCAATTTCGGAGCTGCCGAAGACAGTAGCTTCACACTGATAGAACATTTTTATGGAGCACCTTGTGCCAGGCTTTGGGCCTGGGGGAAGTCTGGCTCTTCCATTGTGGCTTACCTTGGCTGCCAGGCGTGACTTCTATTTTTCCATTCCAGTGGTGCTTTTCCCAGCTATCCTCTTCCAGGGCCATTACCACATTTAAAAAGCAGGCACAAAACACCTGGTAATTTAGCCTGGGGCCAGAAAAGTAAACACAAATACTGCTAATCATTCTGCAAGCCTCCTTCACTCAATACCAATGTCACTAATAAGTCAGATAGTCATCAGTTTAATAAACAAATTGATAGACTGTAAAAAGAATAGAGGTGAACCATTCTTCAGGGTTCCTGGGCTCTCAGATACACTAGGAAGTATCTGAAATTGTGTTTTATCTATGTGCAAAATTATCTTTCTTGTATGTGAGGGTGTGCATACATGAGTAAAATTATGTTTCTCTAAGAAGTAGGTCCATAGCATCATAGCATTCTTCATTTTCTTAAAGGGCTGAGGATCAAAAGTCTACAGCTTACTAATCTATTGAGTTGGTTTTCCTTTTTTTTTTTTTTTTTGGACAGGAGGAGGTTGTTGAAATAAATACCTGCACCATAGTATAATATATGGGCAAAAATATCTCTCATTAGTCATTAGCCCTTTTAACAACTTGAAAGGGTGTAGACTTTTAAGACTTCACCAATGAACATTTTGAATTAATTCTGAGTAAATTTGCATTTTACAAACGTGACCAAATGTGAATGACTCTATGTTAGAAACATTTCAGGACTCTGACAGAAAGCACAAAGTCAGAGCATGAGGATAATACTGACAATCCGAGTCAACTCTCTATTTGTTTTAGAGATGGTTCTGCAGTGCATAGAAATTAATAAGTAATTTACTTGGTGGCAGCCTGAGGCAACTGAGTGAATGCTTAAATCTAAGCTATATGCAGTGTGAAAAGGAGCAAATGATTTTCATAGAGGGTGTCTATGGCAGTGGGAGAGAGGATGGCACTGTGGGGAAACATCTAATCGGAATTCTCATATTTATTTCAGTCATTAGCTTAGGACTAGAAGTCATCATCCTGTCAGAGGAAAAGGGAATAAAAATCCAGAAGTGAGGCTTGTCTCCCTCACGGAGGCTCCCAGTGCTCTTTCCCTGGGAAGGATCCCTGCCTTAAGGGGGCCATAAGGCATTCCACGTGGCCAGCGGCCTCACAAAGCTGGGCCTTGCAGAGGGCTTGCAGGCCACAGAGGGCTTAGGGGAGCCCATCCTGCCTCCTTTCCATGATCATGAGCATCTCTTTCATCTGGAATCCCAGGCTGGGAAGGGTGAAGCGACTGACAAGCCTGGTGGAAGAGGGCAGGTAATCCTTGGGAGTTTGATATCAGTGTGCTTTTTCCCTCCAACCCCCTCATCCAGTGGTGTGAAGTAGTGGTTCCCAGTCAAATAGACCCGGATTCAAATACAACCTTCTTGCCCATAAAGTGGAGGCGGTAATGCTTACCTCACAGGGAGGATCTCAGGCATATTACTTATGCAAAGCCTGGGGGGGGCATAGTAAGTTAGGGTTGGAGCATTTTTATCCCATTTTGGTCAAGAACAATCAATCCACAAACCAGAGGGAGTCCCATTCTTGACGGCCCTCTTATGCCCCTGATGGCCATTGTATGAATTCCTGGAAGCCTATCTGGGGTGAGGATAGCTACTGACACACGATGGACATTGCTGTCTGCTTAGTGATAATGTTTGGAACTTGGCTGCAATAAACATTTTCCATATGAAGTTTTGAATTCTGGCCTGCCCAGTGCCAGCCCCATGGTCTATATCAGATAAGGAACTTTTTATGAATCTCTGTACTCTTAGGAAGTCTTATCAGTCTCAAGGCTGGAAGAGGGATTGTAGATCCCACTGGTACCTTGTCAAAGTATGTAAAGAAGGTCTGTGAGTGGGAATGTATATAAAGAAGGTCTGTGAGTGGAAATGTCTTTCTTCATTTTGCTGAAAGCTTTTTATAAAGTGCATACAGCAATAGGGGCACCTGAGTGGAGTAGCCTCCTAAATGACCTTCCTGCCCACCCCTCCTCTGCAGGCTGTTCCTCAACAAGCAGCAGTGTGACCCCAGAAAGGCAACTTAGCACTGTGATAGAGAGTGGACTTTCAAGCCAAGTGCCTGGGTTTGAATCCCAGCTCCAATTCTTACCAGCAGTGGAAACTTGCATATGCTGCTCATCTCCCTCTGCCTCAATCTTGCCGTCTGAGATGATAACTGTGTCTGCCTCATAGGGTTCTTGTAGGAATTAAGTGAGAGAATTCATGCATACCCACAGAACGGTACCTGATGCCTGAAAGTGCTCAGCGATGTTAGCGACTATTTCTGTTTTCTCAACAGTCTGCCTCAAACACGTCATTGATTTCCCTTTGCTCTTAGGCTTAAGAGTAGAACTTCTAATTTGGCCTTTTCATCCCTGCAAGATCTGCCCTCTGCCTGCCTCTCCTGAATGTCTTGCGATCCAGTCAAATTTCTTTCTTTTCATCTCTGGAAAGCACCCCCTTAGGGACTTTGCACAGCGGTCTTCTGCCTGGTACATTGTCTGCTAATTCACTTCCCCGGTTGCATGGGTGACATCTTGCTCTTTTACATTTCAGCTTGAAGAGGTCTGCCCTGAGCACCAGCACTGGGTCAGGTGGCCTCTGTCATATGCTCAAAAAAATTGCTTGTTCTTTTGCTTCGTGGCATTTATCACAACTTGTAATTATACATTTCTGTCTCTATTTGATTAAACCTGTCTCTCCCAGTAAACTGTGAGCTCTGTGAGGGCAGGGGTACTTTTTATTTGCCTGCCCTTGTTTCCTGGATGCCTAGCCCGACAAGTGACATCATTCAGATGCTGGATAGTATTTGGTGAGTGAGTGGTTGAGCATTTACCTTTTGAAGCACTAGCAATAATATACATTCTACTTATGTTTTATTTTACTTTTTAGAACTGTTTCCATTCCATTATCTAAAATAATATAGCTCACTCCCAAATCCATAGGGTGATTTATGCTGCTTTTAATTAGGATGGACTCTGAGGCAGCTTGGCTCAGCCTAGAAGAACTCCATGGCCATGTCAAGTGTTTGATCAAAAGAATCAGATGGCATTCTTCATTGCTGCCTTTTCTAGTTGATACTTTGGTTTGAAGTAAGGAGGAAATATATTCTGGGGAACTGTCTTGTATAATACAGATATTTAGATAATAAGCTCAAAATCTGGACCCAACTCAGGTTGTTTAGAAACATTTGGATTTCACTTTAAAATTCCACTTTTCTTTCTGATTGTGCATGAAGTGAACATAGCGGGTATGGTGTGAATGTCCAAATCACAGCATCGCACTGAATGCTGGACTGGGAAATGGCATAACTCCTCCCCCTGACCACCGTTATTCTGATCACTCAGTGAGGATGCTAGATCTTAGCATTAAATAAAATGTGAGGCATTCTGTCAGCCATCAGAATGTTTCCAATATATGGCATGTTGTCATTAATTTTTGACCTACATTTTATATTATATTTATTTAGGAATAGAAGTATATATAATCTAAGTCTTTAATACCATGTATACTGTTAAATTTAAAAAGCAGTAATACTTTTTTGATTCAAGCATGATAATTATAAAGAATGCATAAAATATGGTAGTGTATAAAGAAAACAAAAATCTTACATAATCGCTGCATCTTGAGATAATTACAGTTTGTTTTTTGAAGTACATAATTTTAGTTTTTTCTCCTGTATTATGTATACAACTATATTTATGTACCAAATTGGAATCATACAGGGCAGGCTATTTTATAGCATCCTTTTTCTAAAAATGAATACTAAGACATCATTCAATATCTTTAATTATTATTTTCAAACTTTTGAAAAACTTTTGAACCTGGAAAATTTCAAACATATGAAAATAATCTGACAATGTAATAATCTTCCACATACCAATTGCCCAGGGTCAACACTATCAACTCATCTGCTGCAGTCTTGCCTGCCAGCTATTTTCAAACAACTCTCAGCTGTCGTAGCATTTGCTCCATAAATACGTGAGGCTGCATTGCTAAAAAATAAAGGCTTCTTTTGTTAAATACATACCCACACTGTCATGTTTTATCTCACCCCCAAAAATAATACTAATTCCTTATTGTTGTGAGGCATTTAGTCACTGTTCATATTTCTCTGGTTGGCTAATAAAGTATTTTTACAGTTTCAACTAGGATTCAAATAAAATTTATAAATTGCAATTGGCTGGTGTTTTTTAAGTGTCTTTTAATTTAAATGTTCTCCCTCACATTCTTTTCTTTCTTGCAGTTTATCTGCTAATTTGTTCTGTAGAGTTGCCCACAATCAAAAATTGCATCCCTGTGGTGTAGTTTAACATGTTTCTCTCTCTTCTGTATTTCTTGTAAATTGATAGCTAGCTCTAGAGGTTCTGGTTTAAAGCTTTGGCAAGATGATCCCACAAGTGGAATAGCAAGCTTATTTCCATCAGATAGTATATAATGCCTAATTGTCATTACTTTGTTGATGTTGGTAGCCATTGATGATAACTCTCTAATTCATTATTTCATTATGGGCTGCAAAATAGTGGTATTCAAATTCTGTCATTTCTTCTTCACTTACTAGCTACAGTACTTCTATAAAGATAAACTTCCTTTCATCAACTATTTGGTTAGTGTAATTTTGAAAATAATAAGTTGGTTCCTTAATAAGTACCCTTGAAAAATAACTAATATGTGTTTTTTATCCTTATGTACTCAAACATATTTGATGTCCTTAACTCTATTTCAGTTAACATTCTTTATTGATGCCCAAATAATCCTGATTTATGTCCGTGGAAACCTCTTCAGGATGACACCTGTGTTCTCTGAAACACAATTCTAGTAGTCCTTGATACTCGCTTTTTGCCATTGCAAGATGTTCTAGACTCATCTTGCACATTTTCTGTCCTAGACCTAGAACTTGCCATTTCTCCAATAAGTCTCTGTTCCTTTTATTGGAAAATGTATGTTTGGGTTCTAAGGGTGCTCATTGTTATTGGTGATTTCATTGACTAGAGTTGGATAATATGGGTTACATTAAACTATATGGAATTGTCATGTTATTGGTTAAAATGGTCCAGTATGGGCAGTTTCAGGTGGTTTAACATATTTTTAAGAGAAAACATATTGGGTTAATATTGATAAATCCAAATCAGTTTGTCTTTATTTAACTCCATTGGTTTTGCATCTGTATCTCCTTTCTTCCATTCTAAAAGTAATGGTTCTTAGTGATACCAACACTGTCATTTGTTTTATGCCACAATAAACATAAAAGTATCTTAGAATAATAATACCAACACTACCACCAACAATATGATTACTAAAAAAATAAATTTTAGACTTTTTTTTTGGCTATTCTTTTTTTGTCATTAGGCCATATTCTACCAGAGATGAATAGTTAAGTTACTGTGTTTTCAAGACATTTGAAATACTGTTTCCTTTCTATGTGGTTATGCCATCCCACTCAGTACACAGTTGGTTTTTTTGATTTATTATGCTTTAGATTTTCACAGACTACCTTTGAAATTTAAATTTTGTTTTATAATTATGCAAAGCATTTACATGGTTTCAAAGTAAGTTCTAGGCAGTTACTCAAAGTGTGATCTGCACAGTAGTGCTAGTCTATGGGTTGGCTGTTACCGGTCTACAAGGAGATAAGGACAGAAGATCAAAGTAAGGATTTGCAATCTTTAATGGAAATTTGAACATGCATGCACATGGTGTTTATTTTGTGGAAGTTCCAGTCAGAGATGGGCTAAGAATTAAAAATAAAAATCTTTCAGAGAGAAAAAAATCTCACTGAGATGACCCTGCCAGTCAATCTACTGTCCCCCAGAAGAACTGGCCAATTCAAGAGGTAAGCTTTGTGGGTAGAAAGGCTGAAAAACCAAGTGGAAAGTGGTTTCTGAGAGTTGGAAACACTGAGCAGAGCTTTTTTCCATTCTGACATGGCCGGGAAGACAAAACATGGAGTTTAGGGTAACCACAATATCTTGGAAAGTGTGAGAGAAGCGAGCACGACAATGTGAGCCACTTATCCCTGGATATCTGGTGGGGTTAGTCCCCACTCATTGCTCGTCTTCTCTTAAGGGTTTCCTGGATATTTTTGATTTGGAACTACTCACTTATTCATTCATTCATTCCTTCAATGGCTGTGCTCATCATTTACACCATAATTTATTTAACTCATTTCCTTTTCTTGGATATTTTGGTTCCAATTTTTCTCAATTGCACATATGGCTACAGTGAACATACTTGTATATAAATCTTTGTTATAAGTTATGATTTATTCCCTTAAGATAAATTCCTAAAATGTGGGATTTCTGGATCAAGAGGTAGAGACTCTTTTAAGGCTTTTGGTGCAGTTTTCCAAATTGCTTCTTCTGCTGCTTCCACTGCTAATAACCGTCAGTTTTTTATCCGATTTCCTATTCCTAGTCACATGGCTATTTCCAGTTTGAATTTCTTTCATTTGCATATTAATATTTGTGTTATCAATACTAGTAATAGAAAAAGCATGCTGAACTCTTTGTAAATAAATTAGGGATTTTATTTTATTTCATAACCATGTGTGACATTCTATCGCTAATTCAGAGTTAGAGCCTGTCCTAAAGACGCTAATGATTTCTTTCTCCACAACAATGCCCTGATGTCTCTTCCCACCACCAGGTAATTTGTGGGACTGAAAACAACTTGAGGGCTGAGATACTAAGCTCTTTTGCACAAGCTTTGGGAAAAGTCCCGTTTTATGTATGTATATGTATGTACGAATCTATGTATATATGCATATGTGTGCATAAAGTAATTACATATATACTACAAAGTAGTTAATTTATTAAGTAAGTATACATAGATGAATTAAATAATATTAACTAGATTATAAAACAATAGCAACAATGACTTCTAACTATCAAAAATATTGAGCCATGCCTAAATTATTTTGAATTAGATAAATTGGACCTGCCCTTCCCTTATTTTAAGCTGTTTTAAGAAATCAAAGCTACAATATCAAGACATTTGGTAAAATAAAATTCATTGCTCATCTTCTGTAAGCCAGGCATGGTACCAGGTGAGTTTGCATGGTTTATAACGTTGCTTACTAAATTGCTAAAGCCACGATGCTTTGAATTCACCTGGTCTGATTCTCCCATGTTTTGCACATCAGCCATTTTCCCTAGCTGAGCCTTGCTTTCTTCAGCACCATCCCTCTTGGTGTCTTTCTTAAACAGCGACCCCTACATTTGGCTCAAGCAGTCTTCACCCTGGAACAGACGGTGCTCCTCATTCCATGTGCTATCGAGCTCCTCTTTGCCATTTATCATAGAAACAATCACTAAACCTCTAGTCAACACTCCTGGGCGCTAATATGCCAAAAATATAGGAACAGTCTGAACTTTTTCAAGGGCTAGTCCATGCATTTCATAGGTTAAATATAATTCAGTTGTTTAGCAGAATTCTTCCAAAGTGTGCCATTTTGGGGGGGGCAGGTTTTCCCTCTCCTGGTAGCATTCTCATAAGCTCTTTCTTTGCTGGGAGGTGGGCGGAGAAGGCCAGTGCCTAGAGTCAGCCGCATGCACACACACAGCATTCAAGCAACTGACCCTCCCTCATCTGGATTCAGTGCTGGTGGCTTTTCCCATTGGTAAAAAGAAAGTTCGAGGAGCCAAGCAATTTGAAGGGATTAAAGAAAATGGGACACTCCTTTGGAAAAGTGACTTGACTTCTTATTTAGTTTGAACCTAGTGGCAAGAGAGAAAAGAATAAAGTCCTGGCTTGGAGGCTGCTGATAAAGCAGTGCGGGTGACAGTCCCCATTTGCAAGGGAGAGAGTATTTTTCATGATTACAAGGTGGAGTGTGTTGGATCTAGCTGTTAGGCAGGTCCAGCAGTGAATCAGTCTTGTCTAGCATGATGGGGGGGATGAGGAAAGAAAATCGGGCTTTGACATCCAACTTGTGTTGCCGACAGCTGTGATGAATGAAGAAAATAAGTACCCTCCAAATCAGGCAGCCTATGTGGAGAAGAGGCACCGTGACAAAAGACTGGAGATACTTTCCACTGGAGCTTCCGTGAGCTCCGCATCCTATAGATTACCCCTTCCACTTATCACATTAAATAGGAGAGCAGTGGGGGGCATAGCTGTTCTTTTTTTATCACCTTGATAAAGATGATGTGGCTGTGATTGTGACTTTAATTAACTGATGAGAAGCAAGTTTTTTAGAGTCGCTTCCCAAGGCCATCTAAGGACTCCCGGTGAGGGTTGCTCGGTGATGTGGTCAGCTTCTGGCTGAGATGGCACCTACTCTGCACAGCTGGCCAAGGGGGTCACATACACGGGGTATTAATTTTCCAGAGGCTGGAGGGGTCAGTAGAAGAGGCTACTATCCTGGTGTCTCTCTGCCCAGGAAGTGAGGTACCAACAAGAGAACTCAGCCCCACCTTAGGGAAGACCTGTGCAGAGGATGTTCACAGAGGAAATGCAAGTTATTCCCTTTATACAATATGGGAGAGGGTAGGTGGTACAGGAGGGAAGCGGGGAGGCTGGGCCTTGGTGGTTTTACTATGTGCGTGCCCACGGCTCCATATGCCCCCACCTCTCCCTTCAGACCCATCTCCTTTCCCCCTAACATGCCACACAAATGCCTTGAGGTTCCCAAAGGACTCAGTCTGTCTTGACTGCAAGCTTTCATTCCAGTTATTCCTTCTGCCTGAAAGACATTTCACCCCCTCCTGGCTCTGACCGACTCCTGTGAAGCTTTCGTGGCCTGCTATTTTAGACCATCAGTGGCATTGCTTCTCTGCACAGAGGCAGGGACCTGGTCCGCCTGGGTTTCCACTGCCTGCAGCATGCTCAGCAATAGCTTATGCAGAGGGTGTGATAAACCTTTGCTGGGGAGTGGAGAAGTGGCTAAGCTGCACTCTGTTACAGTTCCTCTCCCCTGCTCCATCAATATATCAGGCCCGGGTCTTTTTTTTTTTTTAAAATAGCTTTATTGAAGTATAATTTACATGTCATACAATGCAGACATTTAAAGTATACAATTTAATGGCTTTGTACATTCACAGAACTGTGCAATCATCATCACAGTCAATTTTGGAACATTTTCATTAATGAAACCCCACACCCATTAGCAGTTAATACACAGGTTCGTTTGATTCATTATGCCTTTGAAACGGGAAAGAAACCGCATCCATGCCCATTAGCAGTCACTGCCCATTCATTCCCCCAACCTCCCTCTCCCCCAACCCCTGGAAACCACTAATTTACTTTCTGACTAATTTGAACGCTTCATATAAAGGAAATTATATGATATGTGACCTTTGGGATTGGCTTTTTTCACATAGCACAATGTTTTCAAAGTTTGTATGTGTTGCAACATGTATCAGTACTTCGCTCCTTTTTATGACTGAATAATATTCAATTTTTATTAGTTAGGGTTCTCCAGAGAAACAGAACTAACGGGACATATCTGTATAAGTAGTAAGAGATTTATTATAGCAAGTGTCTCAAGTGACCATGGGGATTGGAAGTTCAAATTCCACAGGGCATGCTGCAAGTTGGAAACTCTAATGAAGGTGAAGTTGTATTCCCCAGGAGTAGGTGGGTGGCTGAAGTAGAAGCAGGAGTTCTTCTTTCTGACTTCTGAAATTCCAGTTCTGGCTTTACAACCTCTAAATGATAGTATGAGGGACCCCCTCATTGCTGAGGGCATTTTCCTTTTTGATTGTAGATGCAATCAGCCATAGAGGCAATCAACTAACTGTAGATGCAAATTCATCTATGAAATACACTCATAGTAACCACTGGGCCAGTGCACACTTGACCAAACACCTAGATACCATACCCTAGCAAAGTTGACATGTGAGATTAACCGTGACACCATTGTATGATACACCACATTTGTTTATCCATTCATCAGTTGATGAACCCAGTCCTGATTCTTAACAGCTCTGGTGTCACCCCCTCCAGGAGGCCTTTCCTCACTCACCTCTGACACAGAATTGTGAAAATTTCGTTTCTCCATCAACCACTCCAGTATGACTCTGTGAGGGCATGGACTTGCCTTTCATTCCTGCATCACTGCAACTTGGCAGTGGACCTGGCTTCATGTTGCCCACCTTCAGCTGTATCTCTTGTGTGATTTTTGACACATCTGCATACCATCTGCATTATTACTTATGTAGAGAGATTTATAGAAATAAAGGAAAAGGCAAGAATAATTCAGCAAGCATCCATGTTGCTTCTATCCAGATGGCGGAGATTGTGCCACATTTCCTTGAAGTAATTTCCTCTCTCTCTCTTTTTAAGAATTAAAGCTTTGAAATAAATTTATGTTCCCTGTGATCACTAATCTTAGTTATAGTCCCTCCTCCTCACTTTCCCCTTCACCTTCTCTGAAAAACTGTATCCTTCTGGTCAATTTTTTATACAGTTACAGATACACACATGTAGTTGTGAAAATTAGTAGTATTTGGGTTCTACGTTAAGTTTCCCATATAGGGTACTACAAGATATATATTGCTCTATGATTTTATTTTTTAATTGGTTAGATATCTTAACTATCTATCCTTGATGACATGTAGATCTAGTCCATTCCTTTTAACTGCCATATAATATTCCACCTATGCTTTTTATTTTCATAGTATTTTTCTTTTAACTATTGCACTTCCTATGTTAATTAATTAAAGAAGGAAACTTTGTCACCACTATAAATGGGAAATGAATATTCCTTGCCTTAAATATTGAGTCAAGGAAATATAGACATGCATGGCTAACCTTCCAACAAAGAAACACTGAGGACCAGATTGCTTCATGGTGAATTTGACCAAACATTCAAAGAATTAGCACCAATATGCCTCAAACTCTTCCAAAAAATTGAAGAGGAAGGAACACTTCCCAACTCATTTTATGAACCTGCATCACCCTAAAACCAAAGCCAGATAAAGACATCAAAAGAAAAGAAAAGTACTGATCAATACCCCTCATGAGTATAGATGCAAAATCTTTAACAAAATACCAGCAAGCTGGATCTAACAGCACATTAAAAGAATTATTACCCATGATCAAGAGGGATTTTTCCCAGGAGTGCAAGGGTGGTTCAACATAAGCAAATCAATTAACTCCATAAATCACATTAATGGAACAAAGGACAAAGACAACATTATCTTCTCAATTGATACAGAAGAGGCATTTGACAAAATCCAGCACCCTTTCTTGATTTATAAAAAAACAAAAAACAAAACCCAAAACAAACAAAAAAAACCTTAGAAAACTAGGAATAGAAGGAAACATCCTTAATGTAAAAAAAGGGATACATGAAAAATGCACATCTAATGTCATACTCCATGGTGAAAGACAGAAAGCTTTCCCCTTAAAATCAGGAAAAAGACAAGGATGCTCACTGTTACTGCTGTTATTCAGCATTGTCACAAGAAGTTTTTGCCAGAGCAAACAGACAAAACAAAACAAAACAAAACAAAACAAAAACTGGCATCCAAATTGGAAAGGAAGAAGTAGAACTCTTCCTATTTGCAGATGCCATGATCTTATATATAGAAAATCCTGAAAACAACAACAGCTACTAGAGCTAAAAATAAAAAATACAGCAAAGTGGTGTGGTACAAGATCTATGTGCAAAAATCAGTATTGTTTCTATACACTTATATTGAACAATCCAAAGAGGAAATCAAGAAAAAAATTCATTTACAATAGCAACTAAAAGAATCAGATATAAGGGAATAAATTTAACCAAGGATGTAAAGGCCTTAGACACAGAAAACTGTAATGCATTGCTGAAACAAATTAAAAACCTAAATAAATGGAAACCTGTTCATGTTCCTAGATTGGAAAACTAAATATTGTTAATATGCCAATTGTACCCAAAGCAATTTTCAGATTTAATGCAATCCCAATCAAAATTCCAACAGCCTTCTTTGCAGAAATGAAAAAGCCAGTCATTAAATTCATGGAAGGGTAAGGGGCTCTGAATAGTCAAAAACATTTTGAAAGGGAAGAACAGAGTTGGGAGACTCACACTTCTTGATTTAAAAATTACTGCAAAGCTACAGTAATTTAATGTGTAGTACTGGCACAAGGACAGACGTGGAACAATGGAATTGAATTGAGAGTTTAGAAATGAACCCTGACACCTAGGGCCAACTGATTTTTGACAAAGATGCCAAGTTCACTCTGTGGGGAAAGAATAATCTCTTTGATAAATAGTCCTGGGAGAACTGGAAGGCCATATGCAAAATAATGAAGATGGATCTCTACCTCACACCATATACAAAAATCAACTTGAAATGGATCAAAGACCTAAATATATGAACCCCAAACTAAAAAAAAACTCCTAGAAAAAAAGTAAGGAAACATGTTCCGGACCTTGTGTTAGATAATGGTTCCTTAAACTTCACCACAAAAGCACAAGCAACAAAAGGAAAATAGATGTATGAGACTTCATCAAAATTAAAAACTTTGGTGTACCAAAGGACTTTTATCAAGAAAATAAAATGACAACCTACACAATGGGAGAAAATATTTGGAAATTATATATCTGAGAAGGGTTTAACATCCAGAATGTATAAAGAACTCCTACAACTAACAACAGCAACAAAAAAAGATAACCCAATTTAAAAATTGGGAAAAAGACTTGAATAGACATTTCCCCTATGAACATTTACAAATGTCCAATAAGTACATGAAAAGATACTCAGAAACATTAGCTATTAGTGAAATGCAAATCAAAATCACACTGAGATAGCATTTTCATACCCATTAGAATGGCTACTATTTAAAAAAGACGGAAAATAACTAGTGTTAGAGAGAATGTGGAGAAGTAGAAACCCTCATACATTGTTGATAGGAATGTTAAATGGTGCAGCTGTTGTGCAAAACAGTTTGGGGATTCCTCAGAAAGTAAGCATAGAATTACCATTTGAACCAGCAATTCCTCTTCTAGGTATATATCCAGAAGAATTGAAAGTAGGCACTCCAACAGATATTTGCATGTTGTTGTTCATAATGGCATTATTCAAAAGTGCCAAAAGGTGGAAGCAACTCAAGTGTGCATCAACAGATGGTATATACATACAATGGAATATTATTCAGCCGTAAAAAGGAATGAGGTCCTGATTCTTGCAACAGTGTGGGTGAACCTTGAAGACATGATGTTGAGTGAAATAATCCAGACACTCAAGGACACATATCATATGATCTCACTTATATGAAATAAAAAACAAAATATGCAAATTTATTAAGTCAGAAACTAGGATATAGATTACCAGGAGCCCAGGTGGTAGGGATGGGGAATGGGGAGTTCATGTTTAATTGGTACAGAGTTTATGTTTGGGGTAATGGAAGAGTTTTGGCAATAGATGATGGTGATAGAGGCACAACTTTGTGACTGTAATTAACCCCACTGAATTGTAGATTTGAAAGTGGATAAAATGGAAAATTTTAGGTTGTATAAAAGTTACCAGAAAAAACAAAACCAACAGCATAGAACTGTACAACACAAAGAGTGAACTTGAATGTAAACTATGGGCTACAATTAGTTAATTGTATAATTATGATGATAATGCTTCATCAATTGTAAAAAACATATCACACCAATGCAAAGTGTTAATAATAGGGAAGACTGTGTGTTTATGTGTATGTGGGCAGAGTATATAGGATCACTGTATTTTCTGCATGATTTTCTGCATGATTTTCTGCTCTTAAAAAAAAAAAGTAATGCATGGCTATTAAAACAACAGTTTAAAGTATAAAACATTGACCAGATGGATGGATATTGTTCCCATGGTGACTGTGGGGAGAAAGGAGGCAATGTGGCTGAGGATGGTGATCAAAAGGAACATAAATTCATCCATAATGTTATCATTTTTTTTAATGGAAACCAATATTACTTGCCTTAAATGTTGACATAAGGAAACAAAAAATGCATATCTAATAAAATTAAGACAACACTCTCCAATGTAATCCCCACAGTTAACTTTGTATAGCACAGTTGCACATGAATCATGCCTTGAGTATTATGGCTTAGCTCATAGTTCATTCAACAATTGAGTGAATGCATGTGTGGTCTGCAGCAGTACTTACCACCCTGTGGTGAGCTCAAATCCCTACACCTAGAATGGGCCTTGGAGATGGTCAGCATCATGATAACAGCGATGGCAGTAACCCAGTGCGGTGTATGCCAGGGCCCATGGACTGTTCCATGTACTTTATATACATATATAAAAAAATGTAGGTCTCAGCTGCCCTAGGAGGTAGATACTCATCATCCTCAGTTTGCACATAAGGAAACTGAGGCAAAGAGAGGCTAAATAAATTGCCCAGGGTCACTCAGCTAGTGAGTAAAGGAGCTGGTTGTGTTTTGGGCAGGACAACTTCAGCCTTTAGATCCTCACCACAGCCCTAGGGCCCCTCTCTGTCAGCTGGTGAGGCCATGGGGCCCTCCTCTGGGGTGGCCCTGAGCTAGAACTCTGAGCAGGCAGGGAAGGAAGTGAGCAAACAGGGCAGTGACTTCCACTGAGGCACCGCCCTCCAGCTGCCACTGCTAGCCCCTTTAGACCCTGTGGAACAGAGCAGACTCAAATGCTGCCCAGGTCTCCAGCTGTCCCAGAAACGCCTCTCTGTTCTCCAGCCTTACCTGTTGCCTTGTTCCCTTAGACTGACCAGCTGCGTTTCTCCAGCCAGCCCCAGGTGAGGGCCCACTCATGGGGCCCTTGTGCAATGGGCCCCCTCTCTCAGAGAGGCACCCGCGGGCACCGCAGGCTGGAGCTCAAGTGTGAGCCAGAGAAACCATGCAAGGGACCTGCGGCACGGGGAGCAGGTGGTTAGTTCCAACTGAGGTGGGGAGGCTTCTCCCAGGACCCAGTGACTAGCCTGCCCTAGCAGAGGGCCAGCTCCAACTCTGAGCCACGTCGGGTGGCCTTTGAGTCACTTCTTTGTTTTCTTCCTGAAGGCCGTTGCTAAGGAAATCCTGGAATTTAACAGTAAGATCAAGAAAATCATCTTTTAATGTGCGTTGTTTAATCCCTAGTGCAGAAAATCAATGTGTGGCAAACAATTTTAGCCTTCTTTCTTAAGCCACTAATTATAATCTCCAGATGAGAAATACTATTTCCAGAATGAGAAAACAGAACCAGCAATTTATTACATGCTTATTAGGGCCTACAGTTTTTACCTCTGCTATCTTGTTTCATCTTCTCAGCCTTTCCCTGAGGGGGTTCTTACCTCCTGTACAGGGAGGACCCTTGGGGGGGGGGGCAGGGAGGCCAGGTGAGAAGCCCAAGGTGTGGAATTAGAAGCTACTGGAGCTGGGCCCTGGCCCATCTGTCTGCAAAACTTCTTGTCTACCCCATTGCTCTGAGAGAAGCACTTTGGGATCCCAGTGGTGGGACACGAATTTAACAGGGTCAGGAGAAGGAGAGGCAGCTGCGCTCCTTGGCAAAGCATCAGGACAGTGGTGACCCTGGAAAGGCGACCCCTGTCCAGCTACCTCACTTCACATCCTCCAGCCTGAACCACTCCGAAAGCTGTCTTAGGGGCCTATTGTACTAAATCTGTCAGGGTTAGCCACGAGGAGGAAACAGGCCCAGTGAAAATAGCACCATTATTATTTCTTAGTGAAAAGAATTCTGGTACAATGGGAAATAATGTAGACAGAAGAAGCAGCCTTGTGGAAAACAGGTGGGGCTTTGGTTAAGAATCTGCTGTCAGACAACCTGCCCCATCAGTGCAGGACACTTGTAGAATTTGGCCTTTTATACTAACCAAGAGAAGCTACCCTTATCATTCCTCTCCATTCCCTGCTCTGTGCCCTGGGGGCTGGTTTGTATGGATTGTTTTAGCCTACCCCCCATGGCCTCTTGCTTCTGACTGGGTTTGAACAAAGGGAGACCCCTGGGTCAGGCAGAAAGGAGGGTTACTCTGAACTTACTCAGGCCTCAGTTTCCTCACTGGTAAAACAGTCCCTCATTGGTAACAGTCCCTCTCTCAGAGTTTTGAGAATTAAGTGGGATAATCTGTATAAACTTTTTAGCAAAGCGTAAGCTCTCAGGAAAATATGTTATTATTTTCTCTACTGCATGCTAGATGACATTGGGCAAATCAGTGAAGCTCTTTGAGTCTCTGTCTCCTTAACTGTGAACAGGATAACGACTTCCCGTGCCTGTGGTGTGGTGTGGGCAGGGGGCAGGGGGCAGGGGCAGCAGACCCACTCAGAGGGCACAAATGAAGACAGTTTAAGGAAGGAACTATTTACTAGGTTGGACTGCATGAGATTTCCACTAGTTGACCAATTTTGACCTATAAACCTAGAGTTAAGAGGCACCAACAAAGAATTTCATGTGGTTCAAAGGTGTTGTCAGTGTTAAGAGGCACCAACAAGTTATATTGAAGCACCCAGAGCTAGCAATATGGGAGCCGTTACCTCTCTAGGCTGACGTAGAGGGGCAGGAACAGTGACCAGGAGCAGTTACTGGGCCTTGCCAAGAGCTGTGGCTGTGGAATCTTTTATAACAATCCACAACAAGCTTTTATAACAGCCCACAGGAGCTGTGCAGAGGGACACAGCCACTGCCAAGATGGGACCCAGCAGGGAGGCACCCAGAACAAACACACCAACCACTCTCTCCTCCTGCCCTTCAGTTTTCCCTTTTGTCAAACCCAGCCAGAAGCAAGAGGGTAAGGGAGCCTGAATGAAGCAATTTGTAGAGCTCAGCCTACCAGGCACAGAACGCAACAGAAAAACATGGAGAATGCACCTGGAGGGGCAAGCGGGGAATAACAATCCCATGGACTTTTTGGGCGAGATGAAAATTGGTATTCTATAAGGTCTTGGCGCTGGTGCCGAGTGGGTGCTTCCTTGCTATTAAGATTGTTATTCCTGTGGAGGTTTTGAAGGCCAAGCAGGGGTGGTCAGGGATGAAAAGGTTTCAGTAAAACAAAAAAATAAAAACAGTGCTGGAACCACCACTGCAAAAACAGGCAGAGGGCACCTGTGGAGGCTGCCCTGGATTCAGCACCCCCTCCAGAATTCCCTAGCTGCTCACTTCTCCCCACTGCCCTCCTTCCTGGCCACCTTCAGCTGTCATGAAACAACAGATCCAACCCCTGAGGCCCATTCAAAGCTGGGGCCTGGCTGATAGTGTGAACCGCTTCAAGGTCTTCGGTAGGACTGCAGTTTAACCAGCAGATTGCATCAGGGAGAGGCCGTGGGGACAGCCCCATCAATCTTGTGGCATGTGCAATTTGCACAAGTGTACAGACCTTCAGGACTTTTTCTGATGAATGGAAAACAACCAGACCTGGATGAACTATCATAAACTTTTAGGAGGCCCATTAAAATCCAACTTGAAAACCCTCCCTGCCTTCAGTCCATTCCTGAATCCATCTGTGCCATGGCCAAAGTGCTTCTTCCTACACCCCCTGCACACTTGAGCCCTGCTGACCAGATTGGGGAAGAGGGAGAAGCAAAAGGGCCATTCTGCTGGCTGCAAAGGGGACAAGATGAGACTATGTGCATTCATTTCTCCACCTGTGGTCTTATTGCAAGCTCTCCACCTCCTGTGAGAACTGTGTTATGTAGATCACCTGGGAAGCTTCAAAAAAAGTATTTAGGCCTGGACCTCACCTTGATTACATCAGAGATGGTGATTTAGGATTGTTTCAGGATTATTATAAAAGCTGCCCAGGTGATTGTGAGGTGCAGCCAGGTTGGTGCATCACTGCCTTAGAGCTGTGGGCTCGCTCTTGTGTGTGCATCAGAAACCCCCAGGAAGCTTGTTAAAACAGGTGGTTGGGCCTCGCCATCCCCAAGGTTTGTTTTTCTCAAGAATTTGTATCCCTGTTAAGTTCCTAGTTGATGCTTATGCCTGTGGTCTGGAAAGCACACTTTGAGAACCACTGCCTCAGTGGACACAGAGGCTCAGAGAGTTTAAATGACTTGCGTGAGGTCAGACGCTCCTCAGAGAATGGAGAATTGGAGCCTGTTTATCTCTCTCCAATCCTGGCTGGTTGAGCCTGTGCAGAAGGCAAACATTTTCTTCAAAAATTTCTGTTGTCAAATAATCACAGGGTCCAAACTTGCTCCCTACTCCCATTCTAGCTTTATTCTTATAGGCCTGTGTTTACTAGACTTGCCAGTTCATAAGAATCTCTGGGCAGGGGGCAGTTGTTAAAGATATTTATTTCTAGCCAGTGTTATCTCCTGCCACCAGAAAGTGGGTTTGGAAACACCCCCTGAGGTATACAGTGGCCTCCTGAGCATTTGTTTTGAAGTGTAGCCCTTCCCTTATCCCCCTTGGAAAACTGTCCCTCCCTAGCTGGTCAGTGTGAAAAGATTCATGGTGTGGCACACAGGCTTTGGACCCCAGCAAACCTGTGTTCCAAGAGTAGCATTGCAGTTTGAAGGCTGTGTGGCCTTGGGCATGTTCCTAACCTCTCTGAGACCTTTCCTTCTCTGGCTTCCCCACCCCTATGAAATGAGGATTCTAACACTTATCAGGGCAGGGGACGGGTGTTGAGAGGATTAAATAGCATGCCTTGGGTGTGGGCACAGTACATTGTTTCTCTCCCCACTGTGCAGGGCAGAAGGAGGCTGTGAGTTAGGGACAGGTGCAGAGCTGTCATTGACAGAAAGCCCAACCAACTGTGGGCCTGCAGGGGTGAGCACAGATGCTGTTCCCATTGGCAGTCAGGACCCCCGTGTGTCTCTAGGGACCAGCAGCTTTGGGCTCCCTGTGGCTCTGGGCTGTGAGGAGGACATGGAGTCTGAACACAAAGCAGGCCCCTGGCCCAAGAGGCCATCCTCACAGTGAGCCACCACCACACCCACCCCATGCTGCCCACTGTCCTCTGGGCTCTGGGTGGAAGGTAATTTCATGCCCCTAACTCTCTGTACCCTGCTGATGAATGTGTGTAAAGTGACGTTGGCCCCTCCAGCATGCACAATGATGTAATTGAATTTGTATACACCATGAACTTTATTAGAGGAAAGCAATGTAGTTCCAATTCTGGTTGTCTGAAGTTACTGGATTGTATCTCAGGATAAACTTGCTGTCAGCTGGGTGGGGACAGAGGTCAGGACTACATTTTCCTTCCTGCTTGCTTTCATTGGGTGTGATAAACAAACTTGTGTAGCAAGTCCCATGGCACACCAAATGCCCCCAGTGTGGTGGAGAGCATGAACAGAAGGGGTGTGTGGAGAGGCCAGTACAGGGGTGGGCTCAGAACAGGAGCTCTGCAGAGAGGAGTTCAGTCCTGCCTTTCATTTTTGACTCTCTGGGGCTCTGTCTTCCTCACTCCATCTCCCTCCTTCCTCTCTTCATTCCCTCTTCCCTCCCTTCCTCCATGGTTCTGCCTCCGTTCCTGCCCCACTGAGATGCAAGGATTTGGGGAAGCATGAATTTCAGTTTACTCATCTGTGGAATAGAATTGATAATTATCTGGAAGTATTGTGGAGATGGAATGAGATGATTTATATAACATGCTTGGCATACAATTGAGACTCAATAAATGTGGGTCATCTTTCCTTCACTGGAAAACCCTTTTGGGTGCTTGAATGCCTTGTCTGTAGACACACATGTAGTAATTGCCTTCTCTGAGAAAGGCATGGGGCCCGACACTATGGGGGTCACCACAGCAAGTCCTTGGGCAGCTACAGCTGGCCCGGGAGTCCCAACACGTGCACATGTATGTCTCACAAGCTGAGGCAGTGAGTGACTGCTGACAGTGGGTTGGTGGCCACCAGTGGTAGCACAGAGCTCATGGGTCACACCTGGTCAGGGAAGGCTTCCTGGAGGAAGTGAGGTTGAGCTGGGCCTTCAAGAATGGGCCAGATTTGGGGAGGGCGAGCAGAACAAGGAGGCCAGGCATTTATCTAGTGCCTTCCCTATACCAAGAACTTTATGCTGTCATTTACAAAAAATCCTTTCTTGAATCCTGAAGTGAATGGGCATCCTTTCCCTCTCTGACAGATACTGAGGCATCAGTGATACCGAGAAGGTAAGTGACTTGTGCAAAGCCGTGCAGCCAGTGAGTGGTGGGGACAACTGTCAAACATAGATCTGTCTCCAAAGATTTTGCCCAAAACCACTTTTCACATCACTAACACACCATTTCTACCAGAGGCCCTTACCTGGTAGCCAAGTGAGGAGCAAAAGCCCCACTAACCCTCATATTAACTAACAGACAGAATGCAGGTGAGTCTGTCTGTAGGAAAAGCCACTGCACACGAGTCTGCAGGGTGTGTGTGTGTGTGTGTGTGTGTGTGAGCGTGCACGCGTGAGAGAGAGAGAGAGAGAGAGATGGGAGGGGAGAGAGAGAGAATGTGCATGTGTTTTCTTATGAATGGATTTATTAGAGGAGCTCAGTTCACTGAGATCCCCATTGCAATTATGAGTTTGTTCACTACTATTGACTGCCTATCAAGGTGGCCCTGTCTGGGGTGTAGAGGAGGGGAAGGAGTGAGTGAGGTTTAGAAGGAAGACTTGTGACTGTTATCAGAGGTGCTTCTCTTCGATCCAACAGCGACAAGGGCAGCACTCCCTCGCATGGGTAACAGGATCAGGTTCACCCCAAATTTGATTTCTACCCCACTTCTCAGAAACATGACTATTTCTGGAACACACCTGGGAAATGCCTTTAGGTTGATATACTTTTGTTTATGAACTTGACAGAAAAACTGGCTCTGATTTTGTTGAAAGTTTTCTATTTTATTAATGTTGGGTTTTCCCTGTAGATAGGAAGGCAGCTCAGTGATGTGTAAAACCTCCATTTTCATCTTTTTTTCTCATTTCATCACCTCCTGCTTCCTATCTAAGGCGTCCCAGAGATGGAGGGCAGGGTCCAGAAACTGTTTTCTTATTCCACGTATCTTGTTTGCTTAAACCCAGGCCTGGTGGTGTCTGCCTCTCCCTTGAGGAAGCCCTGGGTTTCTGCCTGATTTTGAGCCACCATCACACAGCAAACAAATTCTGTTTATCTTTCCAGATTACAGCATTTAAACAAATCTTTTGGAGATAGAAAAGGGCATAGCTTCTTGGGAAAAAGCTTAATGGAGGAAGAGGGGCTTAGATTTCAGAATCATATAGCCTGCATTTAAATCCGAGTTCTGCTACTTACTGGCTGTAACACCTTGGACAGGTTAACTAACCTCTTTAAAACCTGGTTTCCATGCATGCAGCACAGAAATAAAAATGCTCACCTCAAAGGGTTGATGTGAGGATTAAAACATATTCTGGTTTAGCTCTAATCTAAGAAAGGTGGTAACAAGGAGGAAACATCTTATTTTTGGAGCCTTGTTAATCAGTCTTGCAGACTACTCAGTGTCTAGATTTGTCCTTGGCACAATCAGGTTAGAAGAAGAAGGAAGCCAGGCTCCAGCTCAAAGAAATTTAGAATCAGAGTAGGAATATAAGGTGCATGTAAATGAAATAGCTGGGGTGCCCATCAGGCTGGCTCTATCAAGAGCTGATTGCGTAGTGGCACTTGTCATCAATATAAAGAGAACTGGTAAAGGGTATGCTAAGGTCTGGGAAGAGGCTGAACATGAGGGTGCCAGGAGTTGAATTTGGAGGGGGTGGGGGTCTGGAATGGAGTGAGCATTTTGAGAAAAGAGAGGGCATGCTAACTGAGGAAGCCAGACCACATTGGGGAAGTCAGGTTAGGGAAGCAGAGGAATTTAGAATGGACACTAAAGTGAGTGGCTAGAATGAGCCGTCATGGATTCTTGACTTAGGCAGTGTCATGGTATACAGTAGGCACTAATTCAATAGTTGCTGACCGCCAGATGGCTGAATGTCTTGTTGGCTGACCAAGTCTCAGCTGCAGCATCACCTCCTCCAGGAAGCCTGTCCTGACTTTCCTACCAACCCTGCACTGGGCTGGGTGACCCCACTCTGTGCCTTCCGGGTCCCAGGCTGCCCCACTGGGTCTGTTCCTGGTCTGCCACCCATGGGACCACACGCTTCCTCAGCTTAGGACTGTGCTAGGTATCCTCAGCCTGGGTGGGAGGCCAAGGTTGTGGGACAGGTAGGTTGGATAAATGACCACAGGCATGTGTTTGGAGATCAGGGAGCAGCTGGTGGATGGGAACAGGAGAGAAGAGACAAGAAGTTTATAAAACTTGGGAGTTCATAAGGGTCACAAATTGGGCATTTTAGTCACGGAACAATTATGGGCATCTGCAGAGTGGATCTGAACACAGATAAGGTGACAGAGGCCGTTTGGAGAAATCCAGGCTACTTAGAAACAAAATGTATGAAGAGTATCAACCTTGGACCTAAAATGGTTCCTTGGAGATTGTTGAGTGAGTTGCTGTACTTGACAGATGTTGAGAACTTGGCACTGGTAAGCATGATGACACAGCTTGAATGAACTCCTAGGGCAGGGCCAGGTCCAGATCCTGACTCTTGAATCCCCCTTGCTAGAGTTCCCCAGAGCCTCCTCCTGGAATGAGGGATTTCTCATGCCTTCTCCACTCCTGCAGCTTGAATAAGAATTTCCCCAGGACCCACCGGTTTTTTCCTCACCTCACCAGACATTTTACATGCATTAGATCATCTAATCCTCATAGCCTGTGAGGCAGGTATCATCATCCACATTTTACAGAAGAGGCTAAGGCTGAGAGTAATGACATCACAGATCCAAGGCCACTTAGCTGTAACTGGTGGAGCTGAGACTTGAACTCAGTGCTCCTGTCTCCTGAGTTAATGTGGTTGTAGTTGTGCCATGTTGAAAAGAATCACTTGGAACAGCACACATGCAGCTGCCTCTGCTGGGAGCATTCACAACAGCAGATTTTTCATAGCTGGACAGATCTAGCTGGAAAAAAACAGATATTCTTCTCTGTCTCTCTGCCCTTCTTGGCCTTCCTTAACAGAAGCGATGTTCTTTTTTTTTTCCTAGATCCCGTTGGTCACTGATGCCACCAAACCAAATTTCTTAGTATGTAAATGCTACATCTCAGGGATTGAATTTCCTGCATAATATTTCTAGAAAAGTTAAGTGCCTCGTTAGTCATATTTACATTCCTTTTTAATTGCTTCCTCAAGAGCAAACGTATTCATTTTTCTCCTATGTTACAGTTCTCACTTTAACAACCTCTTGACAAAGCAGAGATAAGATCAGAGCACATGATAAGTACCTCACTTTCTTAAAATGTGCCACCTGCCTAAAATGTAGGGCCCAATTATCACTGCAGCCATAAGCTAATTATCAGATACAAAATATGGATCACAACTAATTATCAGGATCTGACCTTATTTCGAAGTCATAGATTCTTGTGTACTAGGCTAACCTTACTAAAGAAATAGAGATTTCAAGAGGAACTCAAGAGCTGCAGTAATGAGTGGATATGAAAGGTTATATTTCTAACAAATGGCAAAAGCAAGAGATAATTTTCCTAGGTTTATGTCTGGTGAATTTTTCAGTAAGTCCACCCTCTGCAAGGCCTTTTTAATGGGATATGGGTGTTTGAAAGTCCATTTCATTAGCACCCCCAAATCTTCTGTTTGGAAATAAAGATGGTTCTTTGTGTTTTCGATTTTTAACAAGTGAACCCTGAATACCTGACATTGGGCTTCTCTGTTCTAGGTGAGGTGAAGGAGTGTGAAATGACTGAATCTGTATCCCTGTTCTCAAGGGATCAAATTGGGTGGGTGGAAATGAGAAATGGTCCCAAATTCCAGGCAGGGGAGTGCTGAAATCCCACGTGGGTAGCTGCGGTTGAAAGGCATTGAGGGACTGCTCATTTGGCTTAGTAACAATGGAACTGGGTTTTTATGGCTCACTAGGATTTCATCAGATAGACAAGAGAATGAGGGAAGCATCCTGGGTGGAAGAAATGGCATGAGCAAATGTTGAGGCTGAGCTGGGAAGACACATTTTATGTTTAAGAGATTAAGGGAGAGTAATAGTAGTTGTGTGTCTATAGCATGGGTCTTCTTGGTGACACTGTGAGCTGGGAAAGCCTAGAAAGGATGTGCTAACTTTGGGGAGCTCTTGCACGTTTATTTTCCGGAGGAGGGATGGTCTATAACTTGTAACATCTCAAAAGGACCCGTGACTCCCTGTAAGCTTTGATCTGCTGGACTGGAGGGCAGCTTTTGTGACCTGGGCACTGGGTAACAGAGGAAGCTGTGGCGGATGTACATGAGGCCTTGGAGGGCTCTGAATGCCAGGATTACACGTTTAGACATTATTTACGACTCGGCGGGCAAGCGACATGTGGGGTCAGGAGCAGGACAGAGTGGAGGTGAGAGCAGCTCGGTGGGAGCAGGGCAGACAGACAGAGGAGGCAGGAAGGCCAGAAGGAGGCTTCTGTGTTTCCAGGAAAGAAACACCTGAACCAAGAGAGGGAAACTACCCGAAAAAGGAGAGCAAGAGCAACTGGTGAATCTGTGAGGAAAGAATGAACCAGTGAGTCATCTGATGAACAGAGGAAAGCAGGTGAAGACAATCACAGCAGAGCATGATGGTGGGGGAGGGGGGTGCTAGAGCCAAACAGTCTGGGTTCAGTTCCCAGCAGTGCTGCTTCTTGCCTGTGTGCCTTCAGTCAAGTTACCTAACTTCCATACCTCAGTTCCCTTATCTGTAATAATATCTCCTGCCTCAGAGTTCTGTGGGGAGGACTATGTGCATAAATATGTGCAAAGTACTTGGACCAACCCATAATAAATGCTCTAGGAGTATTGGCTATTATTCCCATGTGTCTCTAAATTCCATGAGGGCAGGGACTTTGTGTCCTGTGCACTGCTGTCTCTCTGGGGCATAAAGCCATGCTTACTACATGGCAGGGGCTTTGTAAATGTGTTCAGAGTTGAATAGGTGACTCAGGGTGGTGTGTCAGGGAATTGGGATCAAGCATGCTTCTGATGGACATAAGTGTGCTTGTGAGAAGGAGACCAATGGGAGCTACCTGGAGAGGGTCCCGGGGTACCACAGGACCCCACCCAGGTGTTCTCCTCAGCCCCATGTGTCAAGCCCTTGCACACCCATCATCTCGTCCAATCCTTATGGTAGCCTCCTTGGAGGATGGCAGGATGGATATTTTATTGCCATTTTTTTTAGGTGAGAGAGTGAAGTCTGTATCAGGGGAGGATCTTGCCCAAAGCTACATGCTTGGAAGCCGCTGAGGTGGGCCTCCCCTCTGGTTCCTTGCCACCCTTTCTCCATCTCATGCTGCCTCCTTGATTTCCGAGATTATCATGGAATGGGATCACCTGTTTGAAGGGTTTCGTTTATTAAGAAAACAAACAATATACCCAGAAAGAGTATTTTAAACTACAAAAATTAGGGACTGTTGGTAATAAAGAGCTCATCCAGGATGTGAAGGGTCTTGCTTAATGATGGAGTTAAGAATAAAATCCTAACAGACAGATTTTGCAAGGAACTGGCATTATATCTTAGCCCTGCCAATGACCAGCTCCGTGACCTTCCACAAATTGTTGAATCTCTCTGAGCTTTAGCTTCCTCACCTGTCATTTGGGGATAATGAGACCCCTTCACGGACTGGTCGGAGAATTAACATGTATTTAAATAACTTAGCCAGGTTCCAGGTGGTAGGAAGAGTCCGGTAAAGATTTGCTACTGTTCTTTCTTATATTTTTATGCCTTGTTTGTGCCAACAGTCAAGGGAATAACATATGTATTATTGTGAAAGCTGAAAGGCTAGTCCTTCAGACAATAGGATGGTAAACTTGGTGGTGAGGGTCTGGTGTGATGTCACTGAGAGTCGTGGTGGTGGAGGGCTGGGGTCAGGGAGGGAGGCCTCTCTCAGCTAGAACCAATGGGTGCCTGGCTGCCAAACTGACGAGTGCTGCCTTAATACAAACCCAAAGTCCTCCTACGTTTTAATCCTGCCAAGGCAAAGGAAGCCTTAGCTTTTCCAGGCATGGGGAATCTGTGGATTCTGGCAAAACCCTGGACCTCAGAGCCAGTCTCAGCTTTTCCATTCTCTACCTGCCTGAGCTTTCTAAGCCTCAGTGTTGGGAGGACCAGACGGGACGACTGATGCAACGGGGCTGGTGGATGCCTGGCCCCAGGAGGCACTCCGTGGGTGTTAGAGCAAAGCTTCAGTGTCTGGGCCCATCACCGATGGGGCTGCCCTGTTCAGGATCTGGAGTAACAAGGCCTGTGGTTGAGGTGAGAGCTGGTGTTATCCACAGTGGTGGTCAGTACAGGGAAGGATTTGAGCAGATACTGGATTCTGGATCTGGGTTTACTGGGTTTTCTGTGGGTGCCATTTCTTTCATTCATTCTCCATTCCTGAGCATCTCTCGGGGCCAGGCCCTGTGCTAAGATAAGGGAGTCAGGGGAGGATGAGTCATGATCGCTGCTGTCTATGAGCCCCCAGACTGGAGGAGAAGACAGAAGAGTAAACAGACCATCACCAGACAGTTGGATCCAGACAGAAGGAAACCCGGAGTTGAGGGTAGCCCCGAGGAGGTGCCCCTTACCCAGCCTGGTGGCTGGCTGGGAAGATTTCCAAGGCTTTTCAGATTTCTCCTAATCCTCAGACTCCAACTTTCTCAATACATGTGGAAATAGTAACGTTGATCATTTACTCGAAGTGAGCTTTTCTGGATCAAACCCTATTTTGTAACCAATGCAGTAGGTACACCTTCAGAGGAAAGGTAGTAAAAGGCAGACAGATAAATGAATACAAATGGACAGGTTTCCTTTATCTGGAGCATTAGTCAGTTGCTAGCACAGGTCCAGAATTCCATTCAGGCTCCATGCTCTGTAGCACTGTATAAATAAGAAGAAAACCCAAACTAAATAGTCCCACTGTGGAGCTGCATTTCCACTCTGCCCTCTTCCAATGCCCCTGACTTTCCAGGGAGAGGATCTCTACAGGTCACACTGGGGAATTGCAGCGCTACTGACAGCTCACCGAAACCTGCTTCTACTTCCCACTCACCAGCCCACTTCTCTCCAGGGGCAGGTATTCTCCCAGAGCTGGAGGCAGGAAGTCCTCCGAACCACTTTTCTGTGTGGGGGCTAGGGCCCCCTCCAGGAATACTCCCTTTACTTTTCCTCTCCTTTCAGAACTCTTGCCATACTTTAAGACCAGAGGTAATTCCATCTCTCCAGTCAATCCCACTCAGGCTTTTCTAGGCTACTGAGGACACAACACAGTTGCATTCTGCTCTGGGCAGATGGAAATTCCTGCTGTGTCCAAAATGGGCCTTACTGTTTCTTGCCACAGTGCCTTTGCATGTGTCGTTCTCTCCACTTGGAAGTCCTTTTGTTTCTGCATTTCTTCTTCAAGGCTCAAATAAGAGGTCAGTCCTTTTTGGTGTTCCAGGAGCCTGTGATCACCTCTCTCCTAACATTGATCACACAATTTAAAATGGCTGTGTATGCAGCAGCCTCCCTTATACACTGAGAGTTCCTGCCTGCCAGCAGCCTCCAGGCTATAGGAATTGCTACGCCAGTAATATTACTACTACTATTGCTATTGTTTTTGTTATTATTATTGGTGTGCAGAGAGGGGATTCCAGACAATAAAAATGAGCCAGGCATGCAGAGGAGACAAGGAAGATGGTGAACGTGTGCTGCAGAGCTCTAGGTGCCCAGTTTCAAAACGCTGAGTGTGATGATGTCGATCCTCCATAAATGTGCACATCCTCCTCTGAGAAGCACCTTCTTTCTTATTCCAAGTTATTGATTTCAGCAAGTCAAAGGGAGCAGGAAAAAGGATTATTCTTCAAATCCAGGGCTTCCCATTCTACCGGCAAGCATACACACTCTTGTGCAATATTATACTGAGGTATTATATTATCTCCGTAAGCTGCTCAAATACAATTATAAAGAACACATGTACATGATGTGGGTTTTAAGTGAGAAGACAAATCAAGCCTCACCACCCTCTCATGTGGCCACTGAAGGATCATTTAATCTATTGCATAGTTCCATGTGAGCAGATGTCAGGAAAAAAATAATAAATACTTGGAATTGCTGTTTTGAGGGCCTCCCTCTCTGGGCAGCAGGGCTGCAGACTGCCCAACTGGCTTTCCTTTTTCCCTTGGTCTCCCCTTGGCTGGACCCCTGCCCCCACAGCTGTCCTGAATCATCATATGACTGAGCTGCATGCCCACTACCCACCCCTACCCCACCTGTTCTGTAAACTCATGATGTGTTGGTAGGGTTGGAAGACTTGGGTTCTGGCCTCAGCTCTGCTTTGTGATCTTGGATGAGTCACTCCTCTCTGGTGCTATTCCCTCATCTGTAATCAGGGTTCTTCAACATGTTTTTGTTCCATGGACCTTTGTAGCAGCCCACTGAAGCCTCTGGATCCCTTCTCAGAATAATATTTTTTAATGAGTAAAATGAAACACATTGGATTACAAAGGAAACTAATTTTATTGAAGCAGAGTTGTCTAAGTATTTAAAAATTGTGAGATTGTAATACATATGCTTATTTACTAACACATTGAATGACAATATTTAGTTGTGGGTATAATAACTATCATCATTCTGAATTAGTGATGAATGTAAATGATATTTTGAGGTGTCTGCGATAATTGTGATCTGCTCTGCAAACCCCTGTGATTTCGGTTGGTTTCAGAGTCCCAGGTCCTAGGTCCATAGCTAGGACTACTGTGGTTTGTTGCCTACAAGCATAATGAAGGAAATGCAAAATTGCTGTGAGGTTAGTGAAGATAACAAAGTAATTGTTTCCTGTCCAAATTTGAGGATCTCAGTTTTGAGCTTGGTATGATGGTCTCCCTGCACTCTTCCAGCCATGGCACTTTACTGGTGTCTGCTTCTGCAAGGGGTGGGGTGGGGGCACCATTTCCCAGCCTGAGTCCCCTTTATTTAGGAGAGGAAAGGATAGGGGCACTTCCCCCCCACCCCCAACCCACACATACTCACACACACATTTATTAAGCATTCAGTCATATCCTGGACCCTACACTAAAGCTTTCATATGCATTATAGTCTCCAGGGCGCATGACCACGCTGTGAGGCTATAGGATCACTCCTCATTTTAGGGAACAAGAAAGGAATATGAAATAAATGTTGGAAATAAATTGTTTAAAAGTTGAATATGTTAATGGAAGTTGAAAACTGAGAATCCTACAGGTCCATCATCAGTCAC
Organism: Choloepus didactylus; assembly: GCF_015220235.1. Classification (NCBI taxonomy): domain Eukaryota; kingdom Metazoa; phylum Chordata; class Mammalia; order Pilosa; family Megalonychidae; genus Choloepus; species Choloepus didactylus. Next base: position 156,046,096 of record NC_051307.1, on the reverse strand, counting down.
TCCAGAGGCCTCTTCTGAAATAGGTATTTCATTAGAAGAATCACTGTTTTCCATAGGTTCTCAGCCACATAACATTCTACCATGTCCTCCTGCAATATCTTATCAGCCTTTTGTGGGAGGTGCCTGAGTTTCTCAGCTTGTTTATCTGTAAAGGGGGCTGATAATACTTGAAAGGTTTACGTAATGCAAGTCTATAGAGTATAACCTGGTGGAGAGTGGGTGCCTGGCTCTTCCACGTCTAGCCATGACCTCTGGGTGCTGGTTCTTGTCGTGCTGCACCGGGAGTGCCTGTGTATAGTCCCAGAGGGCCTGGCTGGGGCCTCTGCTCCTGCTCTCTGAGTCGGGTGTGAAAGATGGGGCAGTAACCATTTGCTGTCTTACTCCCAGCCCAGCACATGAGAGTGAACAAGTTGCAGAGCATTCTGGGGAGGTGCTCTCTCAGAGTCGCTGAGGGAGGACCTGCAGCCCTGATAGGGCTTGCCTCTGGCTGCAGAAAATCCTCCTAAGACACCCAAATCACTCCCCACCTCCCACACCTTGAGAAAAGGCTATCAGCAGCTATGTGGGCCTTTTTCGCTGAATAAGGATCTTGGGGAGTATCTACTTATGGGAAAGATTTTGATGCTTATCCCTCCTTTTCTGGTTTCATTGCTAATTATCTCTAAAGCTTTAGGCTGGTCACTTAACCTCCCATGCTTCAGGTTCTTTCCTCTCCAAAAAGTGGAGGAAGAATGTCTTCCCTGCCTATGGAGAATCATGTTTTAGCACTTAAAAATTAAAGTCAAAGCACAATAAAACTTAATCACTTGGAAAGAGAAAAACTAGCTTTCTTAAATGACTTTTGGGTACAAGTGAAAATCAAAACCATACTTAAGAACTATTAGTAGAGCAATGCTGTTACAAAACTTATGGGATGTGACCAAAGCTGTAATTAGAAGCAAATCCATAGCCTTAAATGCTTTTATAATCAATGAGAAAGAATGAAAATAAAACATTCAAAACAAGAAGTTAAAAAAGAGAATTCTGAAGAAAGTGGGAAGAAACAAACCATAAATATAGTAGAAATTAATGTATTAGAAATTAGAAGAACATTAGAATTTATAAGTGAATCTAAAAGTTGACATTGAAGAAATCAATAAAATAGGCTTTTCTCAGCTATAATTAAGAAAATAAAAGAAAAAAACCCACAACTCTACAATATTAGGAATGAGAAAGGGAATATAACCATGGATATGGAATAAACTAAATCAAATTAAAGAGGAAAATATATACAGCTCTATACTAAGATATTGGAAAGTCTCTTGGATGTCTAGCATTATGAGCAAATATACATTATCAGATTTGACTCAAAACGTTAACTTGACTAACAGCCATGGATATAATTTAAAATGATGTTAGAAGAATCATCCAAAAAAGAAATGAGCTTCAGAGAAGCGTCAGAAGAGACTTAGTCAGGGTTTACTGGAGCAGGTGAGTGGATGGAGCAAGGCCATCAACACAACAAGGTCACTGGTCTCAGGGAGATCGGAATGAAGTCAGGTGGTTACGACCAAGGGCGGGGGTATGGGAGGTGAGGCCACGTGCAGGGGGTCAGGGAGCAGAGTGGATCCAGAGGCCAGTCCATACAGGCCCATTTTTCTCCCGAGTGGTCTTTAAAAAAGAAAAATTAGAGAAATTGTGGATTTACAGAAAAACCATGCATAAAATACAGGGTTCTCAGATACTGCCCTACTATTAGCACTTTGCATTAGTGTGGTGCATTGATTACAATTGGTCGTCGACTTTAAGGCTCAGGGTCTGGTTTCCCAGGCTTTCTCTATCTTCATGTTTAGCTAGGGAGATAGCCCCTTACCACATAACATTGAATTTTGTGACCATCAATGAGAAAAGATTTTGGAAAGCTTGAGCACTTGTACAAATACTGTTTTAATAGTAACTTGAGGGGAAAATTTCAGGAGCTTCCTATGGGCTGGCAGGAGAGGGAATTCTGCACATCTCCCCTCTCTCTGGGTTATCATTCAGCCTTCACTGGCCTCCCAGACACTCCATAGACTCTCTCTGGAATCAGACATCAGAAGATGCTGGGATTTTAAAGGTCCTATTTCCAAGGACCATTAAATGCATCATCTTGCTTTGTTTTGTTTGCCTTGGTGGTGAGGGACATCAGACCCAATAAACAATAAAATGCTGGCTGGGAATATTAGACTTCAATTGGCTGCTTTTACTTTCCCATGAAAGTATTAATTTTATATGGGCTGCTCAACCATGGTGGGGAGAGAAAGGAACTAATGGTTATCAAGTTCTCATGACTTGACACATTTTGCTTCCACTATCCCATTATAACTCTTGGCATCACCAGTTGATATTATTGGTAATATTATTATCACCTAATTAACAGAATAGACAACTGTGACTCTGAGAAATTAAATAACTTGCCAGCTGTATTTTAGCTAGAAATTTACAGTTATGAGATTCACACCTTGTTCTAAGGTCCTTGATTTTTCCACCCTACCATCCTACTGTTTTCCAAGGCAGGCCCAGACCCAGACAGAGTATTACCTGAAATGTTTCATTCTGTTCTCCATGGTGACTGGGAGTCCCCCAGCACCCTGTCTGTCTGCAGGAATGGGTGTGAGCTTCAGAAGCACTCTTTGCATTTCTACTTCTCATAGGGATGCTGTACAGCCTCTGACCTGGAGATTTTTCAAGATTCTTTCCCAATTTCTCCCTGATGCTGGATATTCTATTTTCAGGCACCAAACCTTTTGCTTCATAATGAGGGATGAGGTCTAGGAAGCAAGTGCTCCTGAGAGAGATGTCAAGTGACTTTACATTGATTTCAGAATGTGTCTAATTTCTAGGGGATGCTCTCTTAGGAATAGGTCTAGACAGGAAGGATTTTAGGGCTGAAGTTACCACACCTTTTCTGCAGAATGTCTCAGTCATAAAGGAATAGGTGCAAGTGCAAGAGGCTAGTGATTGTCAAAAACAGATTCTACCCTTTTACAGTTTTTCCACCTTGGGGAGAAAACTGCTATATTAAGCCAAAGCAGTAGGTTACTGGCTTACATTCATCTATGACCACTCTGACCACTGGATCGCCTTCTAATACATCAATTGCATTGTCCCTCACCCACAGACACTCACAGATACTTAGAAGTATGAGAATGATGGCAAAGAGGTTGATGACGCATCCCTGTTCTTTCTCCTTCTGTGATGCTCACCCTGGAACAGTTGTCAGTGATATTCCTATCATTCACATCTCCATGTCAAGGAGTTTGGTAATTTATCATTGATGTATTTTAATCAAAGCAAGAGACGCCTAAAGTGGATTTCATCAATCTTGAGGGAGGAGAGGTCTGCCCCCGATCTCTCCTCCATCGCCCGCCTCCCCATCTGTGTCACTCCATGATAGAAAATACAAGGTAATATGGGGCAATGGGGGTGGCATCTTACAAGCTGAAAGAGGGACGTGATAGTGTCATACAAGCTGCCTCAGCCTCCTCCTCTCTAAAAGGGGGACATTGTGACTTGCTTGGCAGGACTGTTCTGAAGAGCATGTGGGTAAAACTCCAAGCACAGTGCCAGCACATGGTTGGAGCTGAACAGGTTAGGGTTCCCTTCCTCCCTCATTTTTTTCATTATAGTTATTCCTATTATTTACTGAAGTTCCTGTTCAGTTACCCATCTCTCTTGATAGGTGATTTACTGCCTTCATTTGCTTCCCACCCTTCCCAGGCAGATCATTCCCCACTGCTCTCTGCAATTCTTGTCTGTGATGATGCTTCAGCTCAGAGGTGGGGACTGTCACACTGACAAGCTGCGTGTGCTAAGTGTGTTTTGTAAATGATCTTATTTAAATCTCGTGGGAGTCCTATAAAGTAAGCATCATTCCTGTTTTAAAGAAAAAAAGATGGAGTCTCAGAAAGGGTAACAATTTCCCAGAGATCCCACACAGTAAAGAGATGGTGTCGGGATTTAAGTTCAAGTGGGCCTGATGATCGAATAGCTGCATTGCAGAAGCTGTTGCCAGCTCTGAGCACAAGGGCTCCCCTGTGAGTGGCCAGTTTAGGAAGGGCAGTTTTCTGGGAGAAATGGGACTACTTTCACTATTTTGATGTTGGTATCTTTGCCTCATTGACATCAGGTAATAGGTTTACTGAAATAACCAGTCTGCTTACCTCAACCTGCCTCCTTCTTAAAAAGGATAAAAAATCAGGATGCACATTAGGTTGCCTTCCCTCTGGTTGACATGAAGGGTTTTCCCTCGAGATAGAAGCTGTGTCAGTCCAATGTTGGAGCCATTTGTATGAGTCTTGTTCCATTCTGTCCCAGGCTCCTGCTGAGCACTGTAAACACAGCTCGATACTTTAATGACTCCCAAGCCCTGGGGCACAGGAAAATTCACGTGCCTCTTGGGGGATTGTTTAAAGGATAGCAAAGAGTCTGTTCCAGAGCAGGCCTGAGTTTGCAGTCACACAGCAGGCAGAGTTTGTCCTTGGCATGTGTCACTCTTTCTGTTGGGGTCCCATTGTGGCAGGTGGAGGGGGCACAAAGGTTTTTGGAAAAGGCCTGGAACCACCTGCTTTTGAGTCTTGGGTACACCACTTACAAGCCCCAGGAATTTAGACAATGCACCCTTGTTGGGCCTCAGAACCTTCATTTATCATTTATCAATAAAAGAAACCCGTTAGAGTTATTGTAAGGCTAGGTTCCTGGTACGGTGCCTGGCACATTGTACCCTACCCTAAGTCCCCACTAAAGCTGTTTCTCTTGAGCCTATGTTTTTATCTGCTTCCTCCCATCCAGACGTACTTAAAGAATCTCTGAGGACTTGGATTTTGAATGCATTTTGGTAGAAACATGCTTCCATTCTCTTTCCGCTAAAGAACAGTACGTATCTGTTGAATTGAAGACTGCCTTGTTGGTGTTTGACTCTTAGACAGGCATTGGCTGGAGCATTACATTTTGGAATCATTCTACTAGGATGACCAACTCCTATTGGGATGTTCCAGTTCCTAGTAGAATGGCCAATTTATTGCCTCAAGGAAGGAGCAACAAAAATTCATCGAACATCTGCTGTGGACCCAACCCAGGTCTTGGAATGTGTGAATTATATATATGTCATTTAAAATACTCCATGAGATAGGTATGTAGATAATAGTGATTAAGTCTGGGTTCTGACATCACACTACCAGGCTCAAATTTTATTTCTGCCACTTCAAGCATGAGATTTAATTGTTTTTGTCTCTGTGCTGATAATAGAAGGTCTATCACAATTTGGGGGAGGAATGTGATGATGTGTGGAAGATGTTTTGCATCGTCTCTTGTCACATAGTCAGTGTTCATTAATGTTTAGCTGCCATTATTATTACCCACATTTTGCAGACAAGAAAGCCAAAGCTTGGGGACTGTCACTGAGAAGTTCTTCCTTTTCCTATCATCTGGATTTCAGAATTGTCCTAAATTCATTTTCAAATCAAGCCAGCTCTTTGCAAGGTCAGGACATAACCCTCCCAATCAGTGTATGTCTGGTTAAGCATCTCAGCTCTGGGTGGATTGGGCCTGGGCTAAGTGGCTGACACAGATTGTGCCAGCTCAGCAGGTGACTTTCCAGTCATTAGCACGTGCCCCATTTTAACTTGGCCATAAGGGGTATCCTGGGTACAGCAAGACACTGAGATACCAGGTTACTGGCAAGGCCAAGGTAGACCTCTCCTAAATATAATCTACAGAGACACCCGTACAAATCAGACCCCCACTGGTGGGACAGGGAAGACTGCACATAATTTTCTATAGGTTTCAGGGCAGAGATGGAATCTGATCAATGACAGCTGATTGTGTAAATGATTCATGACCACCGCATTACTGAATGCTAAGTTCCATGTCTTAAAAGTGGCTTTAAGTTCTTATGCATTCTCCTTCCATCCCTGTAGGGATGCTAGGGAGGAATTCATACTGCCCTTTTACAAGTATGAGAGCCGGGGTTAGAGAAGTTCACATCTTGCCTTAGAGCACACATTGGCAAAGACAAGATTCAAACTTGTGTTTGCTGGACTCCAGAGTCTGTGTTCTTCTCCTACCCTGTACCTCCTCTGTCCATGAGGATAGGACAGGACTGCCAGGCCAGCAGATGGCCAGGAGAGGGTTCTGTCCTGGAATTAGGGAGCAGCTGAGAGTGCTGGCATCATATAGTCTATGATCCCAGTAAGCAGTTTGGCAGAGCAATGTTCTGCAGGAAGGAGGTGAGGTTGGGCATGGTGGAGAGAGTGTATGATAAGAGGACATGTCAGATTGAGAGCCCAAGTGGAATGAGGACTACAGGTCTTCTGAGGTGCCTCTGCCCTCAGGCTGCTCTCTGCCCACATGGATGACAGCAGGAAAGCACTCTGGAAGCCTGGCCATCACTCCTACTCTCAGAATACCTGGGCAGGTCCGTGTTCCCACTCTCCCTGGCCCTGGAGTCAGCCATGTTCCTGGGCTTGATTTGGATTCCATTTCAAAGCTCAAGTCCCTGATTGTACCCCCCTTAAGTCAGGGGATCTTACATTTGGGGCAGAGTCTTGAGACTCTCCTAAAAGCAATAGAATCTCCTCCTAGAAAAAATATACTTCTTCACAAATGTTGCATACAATTTCAGAGGCATCTGGATGTGGTAGAATTTCTCCATCAACCCTATGGAGGTCTGTAGACCTGAATATAAGCCTTACGTTAAACTAGTGGGTTGGACCCTGACACCTGGGAGTCTTGGACAGAAATCAATGGGAACAAACAATTTCATGAGCAACAACAACAAGGATAAAATGTCTCACATTGAGCTTAACAGGGAATGTACAGGAGCTTTAAGAAGAACACTTCGGAATTTTATTGAGGAACAAAAATGAAAGTGTGAATAAGTGGAAAGCAAAAAAGGTGTTTTCGGATGGTAAGTTTCAGTATTTAAAAATGTAAATCCTCCCATTATTAATCATTAAATTCTAGGCAATACTAAACAATACTCCTTAAGAGTTTGTCTGTGTAAGGGAACTTGGAAAAATGATGCTAGGGTTCGTTCAGAACAGGAGCTTGTAATATACAGCTGGCCTAAATCCAGCCCACAGCATGTTTTTGTAAATAGGATTTTATTGGAACACAGCCATGCTCATTTGTCCATGTATCGTTTATGGCTGCTTTCTAGCTAAAAAGGCAGAGTAGTTGAATAGTTGCCATAGAGACCCCACGGCCCACAAAAGCCTAAAATATTTAATATCTGCCCCTTTAAGAAAAAAAAGTTTGCAGACCTCTGATCCAGAAAATTAAACACATGAAAATAACCAGGAAAACACAGAAAAGAAGATTGATATAGGCAGACTAGCCTTAACAAATTTCAAAATGTTTTATAAATACACACTAAAATCAGTTTGGTGCTGGTACAGGAATAGACAAAGAGTTCAATGCAAAGGAAAAGTCCAGAGATAGGTCCAAATATTGGGAGAATTTAATATAGTATATGATAACATGACATTTCAAATCAGCAGGAAAAAATGGATTATTCAATGACCTATGTTGATATTTGGAAAAAGGGAAAAAAATCTCAATACTTTCCCCATTCCTTATGTGAAAAAATTCCAGAGTAAAACAGTATTTAATAATAATCAATGAAATCATAACAAAGCTTAAAAAAAAAAAAAAAGCTACAAAGAAAAGCGGGTTGATATATTTTTCTATAAAAAATTTAAAAGCCTACCCAGTAAACTTACCACAACAAAATCAAAAGACTGCCTTGAAACACAAGACGTATTATCCTCAACACAAGAGACAAAGAGATAGCACGTAAAGAGTTGCCAACAAATTAATGAGAAAATAATGAAACAATCCAATAGAAAACAAGCAAAGGGTATCAACAGGCAGTTCACACACAAAATATATAAAGGAATGAAAAATATCAATTAACATGAAAAAATGCCCATTCTTCTCTTGAAGAAGTGTAAATTAAAACAATATGAATTTTCTTTATTCACCTGTCAGATTTGCAGATTTGCAAAGATTTTTCAAGTGCCAAGGGTGTGTGATAACAGACATTTGCATGCATAATTTGGAAAGAATAGATTGCAGCCTCGTTGGAGGGTAATTTGACAGCGTTTATGAGTATTGTAAATTCATTTACATTTTGACCTAGCATCACCATATTTAGAAATTTATCCTTTAGATAAATTCAGGCACACAAAGATATTTGGAAAAGGAGATCAATTTCACATTGCTTGTATTAGTAAAATGACAAGAAACAACCTAAATACCCTTCAATAGGGGTTGATTGTGTCAGTATTTCTCAAACCTGAGCAATGTGTTGATTCCATTTGAAGAAAAAAGAAATTCTCAGAAACCTTTGCTGTTAAATTTAATTATTTTTATTATGTTTCTCAAATATGAGCAACCATTAAACTAAGTACAAATCTCAGAGGTTTACAGTTCTTATAATTCTATAAATAAAAACCATATGTATATATATAAACTACATACAAATGAGTGCAAAGTCAATAAAATTAAAATGAGTAACATTAATTTTATAATATGTGAGGCGTGTTCTGCTGGAACTAAGGGATAGATGTGTTTGTAGGAACATATAGACTCAGATTCAATTTTATATATAAAATCTATACTTTTGGTTCAATAATACTAGTGAAGGGAAATCCTGTTTGCATAAAGCAGTTTTAAAAATGCATTAATACATTTAGATTTTGCTTGTTAGTTCAAGATACTCAGATCCATGATTAATTGAAACCCTCAAATGCCAGTTTTAATGAGCTGTTTTGATGATTCTTTGAAGATCACCAGTTTATTTAAAGATAAGATTAGCACTGGTGCTTATTGAAATATGTCTTAAATAGTATTTCCTCTATTTATCCCTGGAATTGAGAACAGAAACATTTTGCTTGGTGTATTTCCAGCGGTCCTTTTTGCTAATGAACTGAGGCTTGCTGTACAAACACAAGGGCACCGATGCCTGTGGAGGAGGGTGTGTGAGTTCCTTTTCTTGCCTATTCTACCAGGAAGACTCAATTTCCTTCTTCACTGTTCTCCAAGTTACTTCCAAAGCTTTATTTCCACTGGCTGTCATGATGTCATTTGATCTCCATTTGCAATGGTAAACCCAAATGTTAATGGTGATGCTGAAATTTGAAGCAGTTCTTGGTTAAAAGATGGTTATCCAGATGATACACAATATGGCATTGACTCATTTATTTATGAGATATCATCAAAATGAAAATGCAGAATAAACAAAGTCTGAGCTTCTGACCTCCCGGCTGCATTATAACACAGTAAAATTTGAACGTTACAGAAAAGGAGATGGAAAAAGAAAAAGAAAACAAAATGTAACCCCAACTCCAAAAACATGGCCACAGTTACTACTTGGATGTGTTTCCTGGGTAGGCTGTGTGGTGTGCCTGTTGAAAAAGTGCCTGAACTTGGTACTCACACAGTGTGGGCTCAAATCTGGGCTAAGCCACTTACTCATCAGTTGACTGATTTGGGGCTTGCAGTGGGTGAGTGCAAGAACCAGCACTCCAGGCAGCTGAGCCCTCAGCTCTGGACCTCCCTCTGCCAGGCCTAATTGACCTTGCTCAGCCCCTGCAAAGCCTCTTCCAATGGGCCAAGGACTTGTCACAGCCTCATGGGGCAGTGGCAGGGATGGGTTCATCAGGTGCTCCTTAAAGAGATGGAAGGCTGCCACTTTGGGTGGTTAAGTAGATCTTGGCAGAGAGCATTTAAAATCTTTACATCAGATGTTTTCATGCACTTCCCTGCTGACAAGTGCAAAGGGTGCTTGGTTTAACTGTGGTTATTTACAGCCAAAAGAAAGTGGCTGGCAGTTCGCGGGAAACCAAGGGTTTTATTTCTCGCTCCTGTTTTCCATTTCTGTGATTTATGGTCCTTGGGGCTGGCAGAACTCCGTTGAAAAGCATTGGACTCAGTGCCTCCTTCCAGCCCCTGTGGAAGGCAGGTCCTGCTCTCTGGTGGCCTGGGTGAGCACAGGGACGTGCCCTCTGTGTAAGGAGGCCCTGGTGCTTTTCCTGTCGCCTGTTGGCTGGTTAGCCCGGCTGTCCTTCTACATTTTGGACCTTGGGCAAACTAGCACCACAGCTCTTGGTGTGCAAACTGAGGTCAAAGCTACAACTCGCTGTTGATTTTTTCCATCTGTCATTTGACCTCTGATTTTCCTTAGGTACAATGTTTATTTTTGAAAAATCATGCACTTTTGCTCAGGGCTGTCATCATCCATTTTTGTCTTGATTCTTAGGTGCTTTAGCATCTGAGAGTTGGGCCCTCGCCTGGTCTCCCATGGTGGTGGTGAGCAGGAGGTTCAGGGTGGAGTGTGCATCAACCTGGGCATTGGCCGAAGGTGCCTCTTCCTTCTGGGAGCTCCTTGACAACCTGGGTTGGGATGATGGGTGTCCTTGGCACCTAGGAGGTACCTCATAAATTTTGGTTAAGTGGATGTGGGGATGAGGGTGCTGTGTTGTCTGGGTCAGAAATGCAGGGCTGGTTACTTGCCCAAGTTGGTACCTTGAACTATGTTAATAGAAGTGTAATAATAATACTCATAGTAATATTCAACACAAATGAACACATACTAACTGACAGGTATAATGGTAAGAACTTACTATACACAATCTCTTTTAATGCTCACAACAACTTTAGTAAGGGAGGTAATATTATTACTCTCATTTTACAGAGGAAGAAACAGAGGCTCAGAGGGGTTAAGCAATTTCCACAGTCAGAAGATCTAGCTAGTTGCAGAGCTGAGATGCATACTCAGTTGCTTTAGATTCCGGAGGAGCCTGCACTCGGAATTAAAGGCTCTCGTTGTCCGAGCTGGCAGGGGTCCCCTCTGGCTTCCCCAGGTAGGGGCTCTCTCCTCTGAACCTCCTGCTTGGAATGCTCACTTGTCTCAAATCACTTCCTGATACTTTTCCTGGATGCACGTTTTGTCTCTCATCTTGCATTTTCAACGTCTTGAAGTGGGGACTAGAGATACACTTCTGTGAACACCAGCCATGCCTAGCAAAATGCCTTCAGTGATAATCCCTGATACTGGTTGTATGCTCCTCCCTTTTTTATCAGCATCACCAGGAGCTTATCAATTTTATGTGCCTTTTCAAAGAACCTACTGTTGGCTTTCTTGACCTTCTCTATATTACATTGTTTTACTCTTTTGGTAGTAGCTGCTCCAATCTTTATTATTCTCTTTTTTCTACTTTCCTTGGGTTCATTTTACTCTTTTTTTTCCGGCTCAGGAAGATGGATGTCCTAGCTTATTAATGTTTCTTCCTTCTGTTTTTCTAACATGCATTTAAGGCTCCACATTTTCCTCTGAGTACTACTTCAGCTGCATCCTACATGTTTTGAGATGTAGTATTTTCAAAAGTATTCAGTTCAAAATATAGTCCTGTTTATATTATTATTTATTTTTAGACTCATGAGTTATTTCGAAGTGTTTTTCTTAATTGCCAAAGATATTGGGGATTTTTGGGGTTTGTCTTTTGATGATTGATTTCTCCTTGTATACTAATACTCTTACACCAAAATAAAAACACCCTCCCATTTATCGCTCCAGACCCTGTGGCAGGAACTGAGTACTCATAACCACAGCTTCTTACAGCATCCCTGCTCTTTAGGTGTTAGTTTCTCCATTTCACATCAGAAGAAAATGAGATTTTAGGCCTCGCTCAATGTCACAAAGCTATTATATGTGAGTTGGAGTTCTGAGCCTTGGTTAGAGGAAGGCAGTCCAGTCAAAACCAGCTCTTTCTGATTTCAAAGCCCAGCCTTCCCCAGCTTATCCTCTCCATCACAGTCGTTAGGATTGTGAACAAGCAAGAGCTGAAGTGGTGGGGGTGGGGGTGAGGGGTGAGTTGGTTGTCACCACCCAGGCAGGCACCAACTTCTCCTGCCTGCAGTTAACCCTTCACTTCCTGCATTGTGCTTATTTTCATCAGTAAAAGCCTCGCCCTTAGGCTTCCTGGGAGACAAACCCCAGGCTCTGGTCACTGGCTCCCCTCCTTTCAGCAACCTGACCAGCAAGAAGCAGTGCTCCTACCTCCAGAGCAGTAAAACAGGAATTACAAAAATGCAAAAATAGCTTGGAGGGAAGGGTCTGCCTGGGGGTAAGTGACATGTCATTTGAGCTGCCCATGGATGTCAGCACCAGCCTCCTACACTCCGCCTGACAGCAGACCTGTCAGCAAGCGGCAACTTTATGATTCCCATCATGAAACAAGCCCATCCGGTACTTCAACCTTAGCACATATTAAGGAGAAAAAGGAGAACTCTAGTCATTATTTGGCACCAGGTTTTCATTATTGTGTTGTCCCCCAGCATGTTTTTCTCTGCCCTCTTGGAGGTAATCTCTTTGATGTCAAATTACTCAAGGCAGCTGGAGAGAGAATTTCTCCTGCACATGTCTTTTCCAGAGATCATCAATAAATAATAAATAAACTTTGGGGTTTCTAAAGCCTTCTGTTTTATAATAAGGTCATTTGAGCTTGAAGTAGCAGGAGGGTAAGTTCGGTAAGAAGAAAGGGAAAGCGCGGATATGGTCGAGATATTTTGAGTGTTAGGGATCTAATCTGCCAGGTATCAATTCTATAAAACACTCTAAGTGATAGAGTTTAATACTGAATCCATAACTGGCCAAGGTCTGGGGAAGGCTTGGAGAGGGCCAGGGAATATGGCCCTTAATGCCTCTGTCTTCACCCACTCCCTGTGAGCTGGGAGGGCAGAATGGTTTGTGGTGCTTGTTCAGAGTGTGCATTTGGGGATGAAAGGGACTATTATTATTATAGCATTTTTTCTTATACAGAAAGAATACATGATTATCTTAGATAAGATACAGTTGAGTAAAAAAAGAAACTTCTATAATGTCAACATGTACAGATAATCAGTTTAACTTTGTGAGTATGTTTTTTAGACTTTTTTCAAGGAAAAATATATTTGTACAAAAACGGGTTCATACTGTTTGAATTTTCTTTTGAATCCTATTTTTTTTTTAAATACCTATACATTGAAGACATATTTCTGTATCAATAAATATTCTGGCACAGTGTGTTGCTGGATACATTATATTTCATTGTATGAGTGTGCCACAACTTATTTAACCAATATTGTATTATAGGGCTTTTATTCTTTTCTTTTTGTTGTCATTAACAGTGTGACAATAAGCCATCTTAGACCCAATTTGATATGCACGTGTTTAATCTTTATTTCCTGAGTGTAAATCCCTATGGAGGAGTTGTTGGGCCAAAAGGTACACTCTGCTTTTCATGCTTTCCATTTATATTGCCTCATAGCATTCCATGAGAACTGACCCCATTTGTGCTCTCACTCGCATGCTCTGAATGTGAAAGGTCTCTGTGTCCTCTAGTCCCAATATATGACATAACAGATGAACTAAATGAATACTCCCAGGTCGGGCAGCTGTGCTCAGCCTAAGCTCAGCTTCATTGTAGCACCTAGCACTTGAACTGGAATCATCTGCAGCTACTTGAAGCAAAGGATTCCTATTTATCTTTTTATCACCAGTGTCTAGTGCATAGTAGGAGCTCAGTAAACATAATTTCATTCATTTGTTTAATAAATATTTATTGAGTGCTTACAATGTGCTGGGTACTCTTCTAGGCTGTGAACAAAACAGATGGAAATCTCAGTTCTTGTGGAGACTTTGTGGAACTGAGCTGTGTGGTCGGTGGCTGTACTCTCTTCAGCAGTGATTTTTCCACCTTTAAAAGGCCAAATTTCCCCCTGCAGTCATCCCTGACCATTCCAGTCCACTCTGTGTTGCTTAAACTCTGTGGCAATGAATGCCTGCATGATTTCTTTGGCACTTGGCCTATGCAGCATGAATTGTTTTCTATATTTTCATAGCCTGATTGGGGCTTCTCAGCTTGACCGAGGACACCCTAAAGGCTGAGAACGCCATGGAAATTGAGACCACAGTTTCTGCATCCGTGGGTTCGCAGCTCCACATGCTGCCTTGCACAGAGCTGGCTTCTGGGGTGATGCACTGCACACCCAATCATGCACCATTCTTTGGAACTGCTTTTTACCTGTCTTTATTCTTGTTTCCCCAGCACTTAATGCCTGAAGGACTTTTTCCATCTATGAACGTATAAGAACAACTAATTCCAACCTGAAGGGAAAAGGCAAAATCCTCTCAATAAGATGGAAAGTGTATAGAACTTACTAGAAGCAAACTTAAGTAAAAAATTCATTCTGATCAACTACATGTGACGTTTAAGAGACCCTCAGTGTAAGGCAGTTATCTTAGCCACTTCAACTAAGAGAACTTTAGGCCAATTTTTGCTGGATTACTGCTCCTAGCTCCCTCCTTGCTCTTTTCTGTCCTAGCTGATTCTTCCTTTATTCTTTGCCCGAATCCACTTCCCTCTGATCTGTTCCAGGGCACACTGGGCTGATTAGTTTTAATCACAAAGCTCGCGTTTGCATCGTGGAGTTCTCAGTCTTCCTGTGAACATCTGCTCAACATTCGTCCCTTAAAGTTCTAAAAGTCTAAGAGTTCTGTTGCTCCAGTGTTTGTGTTGCTCCAGTTATTCCTGTTCCTGTCAGCACCACACACATGTTTGCAAATGTAGGAAATGTGGGAGATTCCCTCTTAGTGTGAGGGGCTCTGCTGATGCCCACTACAGAATAGTTGGCTGCACAGAGCTAGTGAGGGTGTCCTACAAAACTCCATTGTGCCTGCAGTGCGAATGGTTTTGTCAACTCCACTTCAGTTAGTGGGGAGAAAAAAACACCCAGTATTCTCTCCCACCCTTTGCCTGTGTAGCCCTTTTTCCATATGTCCTTTTACCCAATATCAAATGCCCACCTAACTGTCTCTGCTGGCCAGCTCCTCTGCTGGAATTTAACTATGTGATGATTTACATGTGAACTCTCCTGGAATTCAGATTTGATTGTGATTACTAGAGCAGCTCCATCTTAGGGGAAGTGGTTGGAACTGGAAGGGAGGGAATCAACCATGGGTAGTTGCTAGGACTGGTGAAGAAATTCCCTGCAGAGGGCCGATTGAGAAGCTTCATTTTGGAGAGGACGGAGAAAAGGCAGAGGGGAAAGAGGGGATCACTGTGTAGTGGGTGGCATTTGGGGGCTCTCTCTAGCCCACTTGAGCTCCAGCCTCTAAGCTCCCAGAACATCTCCTCACCCTCCTTTTGCTCAGTCTTAGGAGATGCCTGGCAGCAGCTCTCCTATTACCAACCTCTTATCCTTCTTAGCTCCTGTGCTTGCCTCAACTCCTTGGAGAGATTCTAAGCACAGAGGCACTTAACTAGCCTCTGCTGGTAGATTGGGTGATTTAGTAATTGGGCATTAGAATCTGGAGCTACCCAATGAAGAGTGTCCGGTCACTGTGGTTCAGGGGAGATAATTGGGGCAGAACTGAGCCATAGTTTGGCCAACGTGGAACCAAAGTGTAATGAAATATACTGCTGTGAGCATTACAGACTTAAAGGTGACTTTTAAATTCGGGATTGCACGTCGACAGCCTCTTGTTTCAGGAGCTCCATGTAATGAGAGTATTGTCTCCAGCAGGAGGCCTTGATGACTGATAGGTGAAAAGCCATGCCACAGCCTGGAATTATTATGCTCACACGCAAAACAGGGCAAGAATGACAGCACAGTGATCTATTAGTGCTGTCTGTGGGGTTAATGGTAAGCTTTCCTGCTGTTAGTGGTCTGTAAAGAGAGAGGGAAAAAGAAGGAAGTGGTGTTGCGGAGAAAATCAATAGTATTAACAGAGTCATGGTAATAAATGCAATCATTTATTTCTGGGATGGTTTTTTTTTTTTAATTTTTTTTTTATCTTCATTTTATTGAGATATATTCACATACCACGCAGTCATACAAAACAAATCGTACTTTCGATTGTTCACAGTACCATTACATAGTTGTACATTCATCACCTAAATCAATCCCTGACACCTTCATTAGCACACACACAAAAATAACAAGAATAATAATTAGAGTGAAAAAGAGCAATTGAAGTAAAAAAGAACACTGGGTACCTTTGTCTGTTTCCTTCCCCTATTTTTCTACTCATCCATCCATAAACTAGACAAAGTGGAGTGTGGTCCTTATGGCTTTCCCAATCCCATTGTCACCCCTCATAAGCTACATTTTTATACAACTGTCTTCGAGATTCATGGGTTCTGGGTTGTAGTTTGATAGTTTCAGGTATCCACCACCAGCTACCCCAATTCTTTAGAACCTAAAAAGGGTTGTCTAAAGTGTGCGTAAGAGTGCCCACCAGAGTGACCTCTCGGCTCCTTTTGGAATCTCTCTGCTACTGAAGCTTGTTTCATTTCCTTTCACATCCCCCTTTTGGTCAAGAAGATGTTCTCCGTCCCACGATGCCGGGTCTACATTCCTCCCCGGGATTCATATTCCACGTTGCCAGGGAGATTCACTCCCCTGGGTGTCTGATCCCACGTAGCGGGGAAGCAGTGATTTCACCTTTCAAGTTGGCTTAGCCAGAGAGAGAGGGCCACATCTGAGCAACAAAGAGGCATTCGGGAGGAAGCTCTTAGGCACAACCATAGGGAGGCCTAGCCTCTCCTTTGTAGCAACCGTCTTTCTGGGATGGTTTTTATTGAACTGACTATGAACCTGATACTTTTTCCTTTTGGTTTAAAAGTTGGAGAGAATGAAAATTTGGGAGGAGGGGATCCAACTTTCTGGCAAACACAGCAGCCATGTTGGGTTGATTAAAGCTAGAGTTTTCATAGTTTCTGAAAAGGAACGTCAAGAAATGAGTGTATATCCAGAAGTGAGAGACCATGGGAATGCTGGAGAAGTGAATGTGGCCTTTGATGTCAGAAAAGTTCTGCTTTTCTATCCTGTTCTGCCTATTATTAGCTACATGACTGTGCTGTGTATTGCGTCCTCCAGAAAAAGCCATGTTCTTTGATGCAGTCTTATGGGGCAGACATATTAGTGGGGATTAAGTTGAAACGTTTGGATTAGGTTGTTTCCATGGAAATGCACCCCACCCAACTGTAGGTGATAACTCTGATTGGATAATTTCCATGGAGGTGTGGCCCCGCCCATTCAGCATGGGCCTTGATTAGTTCACTGGAGCATTATATAAGCTCAGACAGAAGGAGCGAGCTAGCTACAGCCAAGAGGGACACTTTGAAGAACGCTCTGGAACTGAGAGGAGCTTCAGCTTACAGAAACATTTTGGAGATGGCCTTTGAAGGTAGACTTTTGCTCCGGAGAAGCTAAGACAGGACAAATGCCCCAAGAACAACTAAGAGTGACATTTTTGAGGAGCTGAAGCCTAGAGAGGAATATCCTGGGAGAAAGCCATTTTGAAAGCAGAACTCCGGAGCAGACGCTGGCCACGTGCCTTCTCAGCTAACAGAGGTTTTCCGGACGCCATTGGCCATCCTCTAGTAAAGGTACTCGGTTGTTGATGCATTACCTTGAACACTTTATGGCCTTGAAACTGTAACTGTGTAACCAAATAAACCCCATTTTATAAAAGCCAATCTGTTTCTGGTGTTTTGCATTCCAGCAGCATTAACAAACTAGAACAATGACCATTGGCCCATCTCTTCCCCTGTAAAGCAGAATAAATGCATCACCCTGGGCAGAGTTGTTATGAGCCTCAAATGACATCATGCATATTTGTAAAGGTGTATAACAGAGCGCATGGTACAAAATAGCTACTCATCAAACCATGACATGCTGATGTCATCCATCATCTTGGTTCTTCATACTTCATTGTGGTCTCTGAGTTCAATGAACTCTAAGCCGTTGGACAAGAAAGGGCTGAGTGATAGGTGTGACATTTTGAATCTGTTTATTTCCAACGCACAGTTACCTTACTATTAAAACTTTGAAGAGGGAGCTTAGGTTTCTAAGAGATACAGAAAGCTCCTCAAAGACATGGCAGTAAGCCCTGGCATGGCTTTTCACCTATCAGTCATCAAGGCCTCCTGCTGGAGACAATATTCTCATTACATGGAGCTCCTGAAACAAGAGACTGTTGACTTGCAGTCCCAAATTTAAAGGTCACCTTTAAGTTTGTAATGCCCAGGCAGAGGCTGTAGGGTGAACCATCATAGCCATGGTAGAAAATATTAGAAGTGGGATGAGAAGGAGGAATAAGAGTCTACACATACATTGTTTTCTTCCAAAAGGAGTTTCAAATAGTTGTTTTTAAAAAGCTAGAAATAAATTTTGAGGAAGAATGTATTGGTTTTCATGTTTAGCTTTAGAAGTGATCCAGCGCACATAAATGATTTTTCTTGATTATTTGGCAGGGAGGAATTCACATACACCTATTTTGTAGCAATGTGTTCATGTGCATTGTTTTCTTAATTCAAGGATACAAGGCATTTACTATTCACATCTTAAAGATGAAGAGATTGAGAACAAAAGGTTTAAAGTAGACTCAAGTTGCACAGCTGGAGTGAAACCAGGATTTACGCTCCAGGCTCGTGACCTTCCTGCTGCTGCATGACAGAGAGAGGATACTGGCACCTGAGAAGCCTTCCCTGAACCTCTTCCACTCTGAGGCCTGGTGGGTGCCCTTCCTCTAGGCTCCTACAGGGTCTCCCAACATCACTCCATTTAACTCACCATACTGTGCTTGTCTGTTCACTAATTTTTATCTCTGGAGGGAACTCCAAAATTGCAAAAACAATGTCCTCTTCATCTCTGAGCCTCTGGGACCTTAGTAAGGGTGGCTGGCACATAGCAGGTGCCTGGGCCATGTTTCTTGAATGAATGTTGAGAGAGAGCAACCAGGTGTCTAACCCCCAGCCTGAGACCTTGTCTTTGAGCTACAGTGGCCCCCAGCCTCATCTTCTCAAGGTCCTGTTTGGGATCATATTTATTTCAACCCAGCCTACTTTCCCTGGTCAATGGTTCACTTCCCAAGAATAATGCTCTCCCAGCTCATGGCCATGCCTCCAGCTTCCTTCTGATGTTTTTCACTCTGTTCAAGGTGCTGCCCTCACAGGCTCCCACAGCCCCACCTCCAGCTCCAGTTTTTTGGCTGTGTCTGCTCATCTCTATCTCTGAGGGCTCCAGGAAGCCACCTCCTAGACAGCCTCAAATCAGTGAACTTCCAGGAGGCTGAAGCTCTGCAAATCCACATAAGCTAAGCAGTCTTGGGTGGGATAAGATGAACGCAGGGTGTGCGACAAGAACTTAACAGTGGAGAGTTCAACCCCACTTCCACCACTTAACTCTCTGACACTTTTTTCTCATCTCTTCAGTACGGCTAATGATATATATTCATGTGGACACTATTTCTTTGTGGAAAATGTACTTCCAAGAGAAAGGAAGATGTTGCTGTTGATGACAGAATGGGAAAAAAGAAGGTGAAGATGTCTAAGAAAGTGATGGCTCTCAGCAAGAAAAGAGACATTCAATGAGTGAAATTTTGTAGTATAGTAGCATTTGTCAATTTGTCCCCCTTCCTTAGAGCAAATACCTCATGAATATCAAGAGACTACTAAAAATAAACAATGAAGAAAAGATAGAGAAGATGAAAGTATTGAAGGCATTGAGAATTTCATTTGTTCCTTTGTGTTGAAAGATTGATTTCTTAGTGGCGAGGTTGATGTTTCTCTTCTTTTGCATATTTGACATTAGTATTTTGTGTGAAAAGTTTAACACTTGAAACAAATAAAGATGGCCTGCCAATGCTTTCTCCATGAATCAGATTGAAAATGCAAACTGTGACATGAGGCAGAGACATTTATTTTATTTAGTAGGGAATCAGGAAGGGAAATTGCTCAATTTCTTTGCTGCAGCCCCAGGTGCTGGTAGGTCCCTGGCCTTTTCCTCGTTCCTCTTCCCCTCTTCCTCATCCCTGCTCAAGTCTTCCACTTCTGCTCGCTTCTCTCCTTCCCCTTCCTTTTTCCAACCTGTACCCTAGTGTCATCCTCCCCTAACTCATTTAGTAGCACTTCTGAACTCCCTAAAGAGGAATACTACAAGAATCTGTCTGGTGCAGGGGGTGGAGCCTTGCTCATTCTTCTCTCTGGATTAAATTATCATTCTACTTGGTGATCAGAGAGAGTTTGGGGTTGAATTCCCAAGCTCTGCAACTTAATAGCTGTTTGGCCTTCAGCAAGTTACTAAATCTTGCTGGATTTAGTTTATTTATTAATTATTGTTTTTATATAGAATGCAGATATAATGGCATATTGGCTAATTCATTTAACTAACTATAATCCCCTCTTCCATGGCTTACCACTTCTCCGTCTGCCTGGAGTCAGTGCCAGGAAGTACATTTCTCTCCGGCCATTTGGAGGTAGCAAGTGATGACTGAAACACCTTATGCTGAACGGCAGATGTGGGAGTGCCTAGTAAGTCTCCCAGCTCAGAGCAGATGGATGTCCAGTAAGAGGCAGAGTTATTGCTATGAATATTGTTCTGTGCCCCAGGGCAGGAAGGTCATGCAGAAATGCTATCCATTCTGCTCCACCCTGTGATTTTTCTTCTGAAGTTATTTGACTGCTCTAGGCTCCTCTCCTGTACCCTGCTTTCTTTGCTTTCTTTCCTACTCATTGACCTCAGAGGGTGTGTGCAGTGTCTAGAGGGATGGCAGGGGAGATGATGGGAATGTGCAGACATTTTTGGATTGGTGTTTACCTATTGAGAATCTATAAGGTGGGCCACTCGGGACCCCAAACAAGCCCATCCAGGCAGTCTTGAAGGTGGCATGGAGAGGAGTGTGGGCAATTCATCCTTGCAATGGACGTGTCTCCAATGTACCTCCTTTCTAGAATCACCTCCAGTTAAGTTTGCCCTGGATTTTATGATCCTCCATAACCTGGCCCCTGTTCACTTCTATATGCCCCTCACTACAGTCTAATGCTTCCACTCCTCATCTCTTGCACCCACACCCTTCCAAGCACAGGATGCAGTTCCTGGTCCCTCTCACATCCCACCCTTGTGGCTGCCTTCAAGCCTGGCTCCTGCACTCAATGTCTTTCTTGAATGTCCTTGCCACTCTTCTGTTCCACTTCGAATCTTTTAGCTCAATCCATGAGCCGTCCCATGGTCCACCATACTTTCCTACTTATCTCCCATCCTGAAGCTTCATCTCTTTCTGGGGCTGTGTCAGGCGTCAGGTATGTGGGGAAGAATTGGACATGGTCCCTGGCTACAATGAACTCACATCAAGAATGTATCTTTTTATATGTTCCCCATCTTTGTCTTGGTAGTAAGTATATTCAGGAGCATGCAGAAAATACGCACACTTTCTAAATAACACTTTGAGCATGCCGTTTCCTATGCTGGGATCAATCTTATCCCTTCCTTGGATTATTAAATTCCATTACATGGTAGAGGAAATGCTGTTTTTCTAGGGAAGCCTTGTGACTGCTGGGCACTATACATAGCACTCATGGCTTCCTGAACTTTCTGTCTTGACATAAATACCAGTTTTTACTGATTGGCTTATGTGAAGATTTGATTGTTTTTCATCTCCCTTTCAAAATTGTAAGCTCTGTGAGGTCAGGGTGATCTGATTTGTTCACCACAATATGCCTGGCACCTAGCACAGTGGCAAATCTACTATGTTGCTATTTGATTAATTTGTATCAAATCAATAGATGGATAAATGGAAGAATAGGTGAATGAATCAGTGGGTGGATGGTTGAATGAATGATTGGAAGGAAAAAACAGACTTTCCCTATCAGCAACCTCTTGCCATTCAGAGATATCTAGATGTTTACCCTGTGCCTTTATTTTCCTCTCCAACCTCTGGCTCATCCTTTGTCCCTCCAATCTTCCATCACCCCTAGATCCCTCACTGCTGAGCATGTTTGCATTTCCAGAGGCAGAACCTGTGCTTGTGCCAAGTGGTGCATGATGAGTTTGTGGTCTCCATGTAGGATTTCCCATCCAGTGGCTTTTAGCCTAGCCCTGCTGGAGGCCCTCCCAGAGCATGGTGATCCTACATGGTTCTGGTTGTAACACTGCCGAGAGGCCTCCGTGGGCAGGACACAGCCACTGCAATAAACAGGAGTGAGAGCATCAGCATTCAGGTGTCCTAAGCTTAGCTCTCTTTTCAAGATTTTTTTTCTTTTCTTTCTCTTTTTCTTTTTTTAGTAGTAAACAGTGATCCTCTGCCTCCATTCAGTAAGCATCAAAGGTAAACTCAACACTCAGATTTTCAATGTGACATATGAACGAAAGATCTGTAGGAGGCAGTCCATTGCCTTTACAAGGCTCTTACCAAAGAGAGGTAATAGGTTCTCTTGATCTGGGAATGTAGACTTTTCATGATACTCTGTATAACCCCAGAGGAATGCGAGGTCAGATCCCAATGAATCCGCATATCTGGTGCTCTCTTTGCCTTGTGGGAAACTGGGCCCGTTTGCATCTCCCACCTGCCCTCCTGAGAGGCCTTAATGCATGTTTGTAGCATCACTGCCCTGTGCTAGTGACCAAAAGACAGGAAGTATATATGTGTGACCAGATTGAGGTCCTGATCTTATTAAATGAATAAACATAGCCTCCTTTCTTGCCAGCTCAAGCAAGTGCTGGGCAAGGAATGGGAAGATGGGGTTCTTGTCAAGTGAAGCCCTGAACCAGTTGTGCTCTCTGACAGGCCCTTTAATATCTGTGGGGTGATACCAAGTTGAGGGGTAGTGGTATATACAGCTAGATGCACTTTCACTTGTATCACAGCTGCCTTGCAAATCTAATTTCCTGCTTTAGTGGACAGTGCCAAAGTCTGTCAGAAACCAAGCCCACAGAAAACAGCTGCTTTTATGGTTATTTCCCCAAGTTACAGGTTCAAGGAGACAAACTTTGAGAGTTCTCTGATATACTTTACTGTTCAAGACATACAGATGTGGGATACAATCTATTGCTGCAATTTAGCAAATTTAAGAATCATAAATTTTAGAGATTTGAGACCTCCCTTCAGATACTTGAATCTCATTTGCAACATCTGCAACAAGCATTTCTCACCCGTGCTCACTGCTCCCAATGACAGGGAACCTAATGCCTTCCTAAGGAAGCCCAGACACTCTTTGAATTGGGAATCAGCCAGCCTGTGTCATGTGTGTGAGTGTGTATGTGTGTAGTGTGTGTGAGTTTGTATATGTGTGTGAGCATATGGAAGTGGGAGTGAGTGCATGTGTGTGAGTGGGGGAGGGGACTGTGAGTGTGGCATGTACACAGTATGTATAATCCATGAGTTTGTTTCCAGTGTATGTGGCTGGATCTCCCATCGTTTACCTCACTAAGATTTCCAAAGAGAAATAAAATTTTCCTAGGAATGTCAGGCATTTGGGATTCTTGCAGCCTCCCTCCACTGGTCTAGTTAATTGAGGGTTGATTTTGTTTGTAAATGTTATGCATTATTCATCTAGGGTCTCTGTGGACACCTCATTTCCTGCCTTCAAAAAGAAATCAACAAACAGATGGGTGTCATTGCTGTTGCGTTGTTGTGCTGAAAGAAAGTTGGCAGATTGGAGCATTTTGTTCCCTGCTTGCATGCAAAGCCTTTTCCTCTCAGCAACCAAAAGGCTGACTGCCTCTCAGTGATACTCTTTTTTGACCAGCATTGGACCTGCTTACTCACCTTATTGCACAGACGCAGATAGAACTGTGGTACACATTGATGTTTGTCCACACCAGGTACATTGCTCCAAGTCTTCCACTCACAGTCCTTCCCTTCGGGGACCAGCCTCACCTGGAGGTGGAGAGGGGCCAGTTGGGCAGTGGACACCTTCAGTGAGAACCTGAGTCCTCTGGAGGCAGCCTACTATGCCCAGAGGGCTGACACAACTAATCGTCTGTGGCTTCGTACTGGAGTCCGTCTGGCGAGGCTTCGGTGTCACCTGTCATGCGTTTACCTGGCTCTCCACATCCTGGCCCTGGCTCTGCCTCCTTTTCTGCCCTGCATTACCACCTCAGCATTTCACACAAGCCTGGGTGAATCAAGGCTTGATAACACTATGTCTAGAGACCGCAAACTTGGCCCCTGCAGACACCTTGGATTTGTAACTTGAGAAGACGTTTTGAGCCATGCACTCCTATATTTCACAGTTGTGCGTTCTCCAGACCCTGAGCTTTAGCCCTTTGTCCCAGTCCTTGTAAACCATATTGCATAGAATTACTGAAGTATGGATTATTTAGGTTAAACTCCTGGTGGCTGTCTCCAGATGGCCATTGATTCATTAGTGAGAAAAAGGAAGTTTTTACATATGTGCCTTCAACCAATTACAATTCTATCTTGTGCATCCTCTCCCTATACACTGAACTCATGGGAACATCATTAATAGACTTTGTTAATTACCTTATGGATATTTGGACATATTACATCAATATAATATATATTGATATATAATATCAATGCAGATATGGCAAAGGGAGTTCTGGTGTGACCATGTCAACAGATTAGATGTGGTCCCTTTGAAGTACTAGCTTGAGAAGAATGTTGAGGCTGTGTTTCTTCCCAGTGACAATGAATTCTGGAATTGATTAGCAATATCTACTATGGAACTGGGATAGCAGAGAGGTACTGCATTCTGGGTTTAGTGTAGCGTATGGAACACAGCTCTGAAGCTAGACAATTCAGATCCTAACTCTGACACTTCCTATAGTTGTGTGATCTTAAGCAAATTATTTAAATTCTTTGTGCCTCAGTATCTTCATCTGTGAAATGATACTGGAAGTACCTATCTCCAGAGAGCATTTCTTGGATTAAATCATCTAATATGTGTAAAATGCTTAGAATTGTGCTTGGCACATAAGAAGTGCAATATAAGTACTTGCTATTATTGTCAATCTTGATGCCTACATCTGGCCTTCAATCCAAGGAAGGGGTTAGGGCTAACCTAGTGTATTTGTCATTAGGAAGTCCACTTTCAGCCCTCAGATTTACCACTTTCTTTTCTAAGTGCTCATAAGCCATCTCTTTAAGATATTTTTTCCAGTTTTTCTGGGTATCATTGTATCTCACAGGCTTGTAATTTTGCATCCATATTTTCTCATTTCCTGAAAATCAGGACCTTTGCCATTGTCTAATCATCAAGCATTGTCCTCATTCCCCATTATTCCTCAGCTATCTTTGTCAGATCCCAGTGACATATTTGAGCATGCTCTGGGAGTCAGGTGTGGTTCCAAGAACTTCTCACTCATGTCTTGCTCACTCCTCACAGTAGCCTTTTTAAGGCAGCACTCTGATGGTCTTCATTTTACAGGTAAGGACACTGAGGTGTAGAGAACTTAGATAGTTTGCCTGAGATTTCTCAGCTGGCAAATGGCTGAGTCTGAATTTGAACCTGGGTCATTGCTCATGTAAAAAGGTGGTTTGAAGACCTTTTGTTTTGTGGAGATTTTTAAATGGGGGGAAGAGGGTCACAGCAGATGCGAGAGGCACAATTTGGGAGCTGGGGTGATGTTTTGGATTGGGAACCAGTGTCGTTACAGGCCAAGCAGATAAGAGTTGTGATGTGTCCATTTTGCCTTTGTTGAACAAAAGGACAGGGGATTGTTGTCTGATACTGGATTCTTTATCCAATAGGTCAAGAGGCAGGTTGTTGAAATTAGGACAGAATCCAGGTATGACTAGGGGTCAAGGAGCAGGAAATGAGCTAATTAAAGATTTAAAAAGTATGAATTGTGGCCATGCTTCTTCTTGAATTTATGTTTTTAAGATCGTAATTAAATTTCTAACACCCCTGCCTTGTTAACTGCTTCTCAGTGTCCTGCAGTTGGAAGAGTCCAGTTTCTAACCCCCAGCATCATTCTATCAAGGTCAGCACATCCTTCTACCTGTCTTTCCACCTGTTTATTCATCTGCCCATCAGTCTGCATCTGCCTGTCCTCTGTCTGCCCCTCCATCCACATGTGTTTCCCTTCATCCATCAAATCATCCCTGCGCTACATATTGTGAATAAGGAGAGGAACGAGATAAGCCCTCTATTTTTGAGGAGTGTCCTTTCAAAGTCAAGTAAGAAAAACGGAAAAGCAAACACACCCAAACAGGAAGCTTAAGATATAACAGAGTTCATCGTAAGGTTCTATAGAGTCCCCAAAAGGGAAACCTAACCCAGCCTGAAATGGGAGAGGAATGTCATTGAAGGCTTCTCAGAGCAGGTGAGTTTGAGCTAACCAGGTGAGGTAAGTGGGTTTGGATCATAGACAGGAGTTGAAGTGAGGAGTTTTGGGTGGAGGAAGCAACATGTCACAAGGCATGGAGATATGGTAGGGTCTGGAATATTTGGGAGACATTCAGGTGTTGGTAAACTTAGAGTATAAATTGCAAGGGCAGCAGTGCCACAGGACAAGACTCAGGCCATATCCCTATGGGTCTCATAGGCCAGGTTGAGGAGTCTGGATTTTAAGGCGTTTGGAGCCAATAACCCCAGTGAGCTGGGTGGAAAGCTGAAGGCAGGAGAGATTGGTATCTCATCAACCCTTCATTGTTCCATGACATCTGTGACACGTTGGATTCTCTCATGGTCCATTATTCTTCCCTCTCTAAGAAAGCCAGATGCAAACACAATCACTTGGTTAAAATAAGATTTAGAACACTTTTATCACAGAAGAGATGGTGCTATCATAAAAGTCTCTGTCCCACAGGCAACATTTTCTATTAACAGTGGAAGATTTAACAGATGTCCATTATCAGAGAGTGGGATTTGTTCTAATGGCCAGACAACGAGTTCCAGACACTGTTTATAATCCAGAGTCTCCTTTATTCTTGTGCAGAGCACATATATCAGGGTTGACTTTTATGTGACACCTGGACATGCCATAACTTGTCGGGGAAGGCATTTTTCTGAAAGTCTTTTATTTGCAATCTAGAATCCAATGCCCCTACTCCCACCCCATTCCACATTTATAGCCACCAAGTCTACATTGACATTCAGGGGCATTTGAACTGACCTTTACAGTATTATAGTTGCAGAAAAACAACCATCAGAACCACCTTGGCCACCTCTTATAGCTCTCCCCTACCCAAAGTCCTCCCCGGCCCCAAGTCTCAGAGGCTTCTGGGAGGCTGTCAATATACCAGGATGCCTTTGCTGGACAGTGGCTGTAGTGATGTCCTGCATCCTCCCTGAGTCTCTCTCTGAACTCTCTGGGAGAGGACTACACAGCTTGCAGTAGGCTATCTGAGGCAAAAGCTACAAATGGGATTACATGATGCTTGTTCTATTGTCCTATTCTCTCAGTCTTTTTAGTTTGTGTCTCAGCTTCCTGGAGACCTGTCAGCTTAGAGGCAACTTCTGTGCAATACAGCCATAATTCAGTTAAAGAAGGCGTCTGGGCCTTGGTCTCTGTTCATCCCTGTCACCTTGTATCCATTCACCCAGATCCCTTGGGATTCTGACTTGGGCTTATTTTCCTGTGTGTGGCCTTGTGCACCCTTCAGGAATCAAGCTGTGTTCTTCTCTTCTTTGGGGACTGACCCCTGGCTTCACTTCTTGGTCAAGTTCAGATTTGCCTTTTGATTGCATGGTTTCTGAGTTTGCTGGTGGAACACTAGAGATGGTTCCCCTCAGTGCAGGCTCTTGAGTCTGTGCAGCAATCCTCGCTTTTCCAGCAGGGCACTAGTCCCAGGATAGCCCTTCTGATATGTCTGATGATTGTGCTTTACCCCAGAGAGAGAAATGTATTAGTTCAGCAGGATCTAAGGAGAAGGCATCCAAGGAGAAGTGAAGTCCTGCATTATAAAGGCTGCTCCGTTTTGCTGCTCACGCTTTTCAGCTTCGTTATATTGATCCACGTGCTCCATTCAGGACCCATGTGAAAAAACAAAGGGGTTACCAATGGATAAGCAAGTAGGGGTGAAGTGCTCCCTGGGGTCTAGCATAGTGCCAGGCAATGTGGGGGAGACACACAAAGAAGTCAAGACTTCTGCACTCTAAGAACTTAAGTCCTGTTGGAGACACAACACTACCCCACAGAAAATAACTAGGGAACAGTGAATTCTCATGGAAGAAGTGGGAAAGAACAGCCAGGGAAGGCTTCCTGTAGGAAGCGGGGCTGGATGCGATCTTTGAAGGATAGGGCAAACAGTCTAGGAAGAGGGGTGAGGTGTTCTGAAGAGGGAAACCAAGGCTCAGAGGCAGACTGGACTTAATATGGGCAAGAAAGACAGGAAGGGAGGTGGAAGAGTGAGGATGCTGGCCAGGGAGATGAGACAGAGCTTTGTGGCGGGAAGTTAGAGGGCCTCAAATAAGAGGTTGGGAAGTATGAAGTTGATCCTGACAGCACAGCGGAAGAATCTTGAAGAACGCTAGACTTCTCAGTGGGATGGAGCAGGGAGAGTGTAACTGTCACAAGCTGTGTCACCATGGGCAAGTTTTTGTCCTTCCAGAGCCGGCCATCATTTCTTTATTTCGAGAGTGGGATACTGATGCTGACTACCTGAGGCTGTTGTGAGGATTGGTGGTAGCGTGGACGCACACCGAGCACACACAGTGAATGCACAATGAACATGATGGTGGAAGGTAGACTGTGGGCCGAGGGGCTTGGGGGAGGAAGCACTGGACTCCGGGCACTGCTGTGATGCTGAGTTGAGAACACATCTCTTGGTGACATGGTCTGAACAGAAGGCGGCTGTCTTCCTAGAAACCTGTTGTCCACCTGCACCCAGCAGACTTTTCCCTTTCCAGGAGATATGCCAGTGAATACGCTTTCACATTTTTAACCCACTAACTAATGTCAGCTCCCAACTTTCCTTGGGGAAAGGAATTCTTAGAACACATTTGAGTCTCCGGGGTGGCACACGACAGTCAGAGAAGCCTGGAGCGAGCGTTTCATTACCAAAACCTCTTTACAGTTTGAAGGCATTTTGAAAATGTTTATGGTGACTTTCTGTACTTCTCTATGAAGTTATTTTCTGAAATCGCTCAGTAAATGAAAACATTTCCTCATTTTTTGATGTTGAAAACAAGTGGGCCATCCATGACCCTAGGGCCTCCTTTAGTTCCTCAGAGCCAAGCACAAAGTCTCAGAAACAAACACAAAAAGAACAATATCCCATTAGGGATTCTGTAGACGATGTGCTTAAAAGTTATATTGTGTTATAAAGTTCTATTATGAATGGGAATAATAGCCCCCTGTGTTTCCCTTTGTTACCTCACCACACAGTAATGCAATTTCTGTTTGCTTTGTCTCATTTGCTCCATTCATCTTGGTATTTCCAGTCCCCAGTCAAGGCCCAGCAAGTAGTAGGTGCTCAGTGAACAGAGCTGCTCTGATTCAAGCCAGACTGTGCCTCAAAACCACCCAGGAGTCACTTAAAGAGAGGGGTGCTGGGCTCCCTCAGCCTACTGGATCCGCAGGCCCCCTGAAGTCTGTCTGTCCCCAGAAGCTGCAGTGGGAGAGCTTCAGAACCTGTACATTGATGAGGCCTGGGGGCTCTGGGCAGTGCTGTGCGTGCCTCTCAAGCCTCCTGGCCTATTTGGATAAAGTTGGACCTGGGCTGCTCCTTGCTGTTCAGTTCACTGAAAAATCTTCCCAGTTGTCACCTGGGAACATACTTTTGGAAAAGCTGGGTAAAACTGCCAGCAAAAAAAGGGAAGCTTGGTAAGGATAAGATTGACACTGATGTCCCATTTTGCTCTGAGCCCTGGGCACGGAATTCCGAACAGTTCATGTCAAGAAGCTAATGTCCAGATAGCATGTTCTCAGGGCTTTTTAAGCTTTATGAATTCCCTCCTGGCAAGAGCCTTACAGTAAGATGTTATTATTTCTCTCATGGGGAATCAGGACTTAGGGAGGTTGCCTAAAGTCGGCGGAGCAGAAGCTCCACCGATCCCGGGTGACTCCAAGGCCTAGGCTTGTAGGCACTGCAGCAGCCTCCACGATCCAGGCTGGCAAGGTTTGAGAAACTGTCGGCGGAGGTCACTTTGCAGAGAGCATGGGCTGGGATTCAGATAACTTGTGTCTGATTCCTGCCTCTTTGTGGCTGTAAACAAGTTAATTGCAAGATGAGGGAGTTGCACTGATAATGGACCCTCTGCTTGCTGTTAGCTCATTCAGTGCTCACCACCCTCAGCCTCCTGGGAACAGAGAAGGGCCTGAGTGGCAGAGAAGGGACTCCTCATGGAGCACCCCCATCCCTGCCTTCCACGGAGTGTCTGGCAGTCTGCAGGGAGTGGCATGTTGGGTACTGCCTGGCAGAGAGACGCTCCTCCTAGCCCGCTGGTCAGGCGGCCACGGACCTGCTATGAGGACTGTGTGGGCACTGTCCTGCTCTCTGGAGGTCACCAGACCCATCCTTCCCCACAGTCTGTGTACTCCACCTGGGATCCTAGGGGGACTTAGGTCCTTCTTTACCCAGAGTGTTCAGATGTGAGCAACAGGGCTGGGGGTTGGGGCGAGGAGAGAGGGAGCCAGGGAGACAGTTGAGCATTGTGCCCATTTGGCTACTGACTCCCTCAACCATAGCATCAGCCAGGGTAGTTGCTCTCTGAACCATTACTTCACAGATATTATTACTTCAGATAAGGCTAAGTAAAAACTCAGGTCTATTGGAAGTCAAGTAAATAATGGTAATGAATAATGGCACAAGCCAGGAAACAGGGGAGCTGCAGTCCACAGTCATTTCAGCCTGACGGTGTCTCACTGACTACTTTATTTTTAATGCAATTTTATTGAGATATATTCACACACCATATAATCCATTCAAAGTATACAGTCTGTGGCTCACAGTATCATGGTATAGTTGTGCACTGATCACCACAATCAATTTTAGAACATTTTCATTACTCTAAAAAAATGAAAATAAAAATAAAAAAGATTTGGCTGGCATAGGGTGAACATGGTTTATTTTTATAGTTATATAAAACATCCTGTACCCCTTATCCCCCCTATTATTTATTTATTTTTGTCTTTATTGTATCACTCATCTGCCCATACATTGGATAAAGGGAGTGTCAGTCACGAGGTTTTCACAAATCACATGGTCACACAACAAAAACTAAATAGTTACACAGTCATCATCAAGAATCAGTGCTACTGGATTACAGTTCAGCAGTTCCAGATGTTTCCTTCTAGCTATTCTAATATACTAGAAACTAAAATGGAATATCTATATCTATATAATGCATAAGAATAACCTCCAGAATGTCCTCTCAACTCCATTTGAAATCTCTTAGCCACTGAGACTTTATTTTGTTCCATTTCTTTTCCTCCTTTTGGTCCAAGAAGGCTTTCTCAATCCCACGATGCCGGGGCCAGGCTCATCCCTGGGAGTCATGTCCCACATTGCCAGCGAGACTTACACCACCCTCACTGACTTCTGACTTCACCCTCCTTCAGTATCCTCTTCCTTGAACTTCTCCCCCTACTACCCTGACCCCCTCCCCGTTTTTCTTACTTCCTTCCCTCCCAACCTTAAACAATGGAGTTCAGGTCTCCTCTGATCCCCTCTGACCTACATTTCATATTCTTTGGCGTTGAATTTCGGTGCCACCCAAGACCAGTGATCAAGACTCGGCAGAGGGTGGCTTGTGTTCTGCCTTGGTGTCCACTGCTCTACACTGAAGGAGGGGCAGAGACACAGAGCTTGTCCTTTTAAAGATGGAGGTGAGAAGAAACCATGGGGTCTTCCACTCTAACTCTCCCTTAGAGAATTATTTCCCAGTGAGCAAGGTGCAAAATGATTTTGGGTGGCACATGGTGTACATGATTTATTTTTAGAGTTATATGTTTATTTCTTTGTATATTAAAATACACATGATTAACGTGCCAGACTCGTTATTTCTCAGACACAAGTAATGGTATCTTAAGACAAAGACAAGTCAATTAAGTGTGTTTATGTAAAGTCAATTAAATAATAAGAGCAAATATTAAATAAAAGTATAAGTAGTATAAAAGCCACTGAAGGGAATATGAGAATGGCTGGAGTGTTGGAAATTTTGCCCTGGGGTATCTAAAATAAAAGATATTTCACCCCTGAGAGGAAACAGCTCCTTCAGAAACCAGTGCATCGATCCCATATGAGAAATTCAGATTCTTCTCATTAGTAGAGCTTTTTGACTCTATTTTCTATTGCTAATATTAAGCTTCCTTATTTGAAAAGAGCACTCCACCCCCAACACGGAGTTAAAGCAGAAGCTCAGGCTGTGTGAATTTGTGTTAGGCCTTCCTTGCTACAATATCTTCTGCCAGATCCATTGTGGTGGGAGGAAGAGTTGGGGGCACGTATTTTTCCTCCCAGAGGCAATTTTCCTTGCCTAAGGTCACCGGCTCGGGAAGGGGCACAGGCAGGCATTCAAACCTGCGTCTGTCTGACTTCACAACCTGTGTCTTTTCCCTTACTTTCCTAGAGGAGCTGTAAAGTCTCTTCAAACTCTAAGAAGTCTATGATTTGGATTAAGGGTATTTTAATTTCTCTCTGTGCCCTTTGAAAAATAAAATTGACCTTCTATTTTCCCGGGGCAGGTTGATTCCTTTAACTCTTCCAGGCATTTTAATTAGCATCAATTCCATGTATTCAAGGAAATGAATTTTTATTTCAAATTGTGCAGGAGCCTCTGTAGGGAAGAAAGGAAGGAAAAAAAAACATATTAGCAAATGAAATGTTAAGCGCTTACAACTCTTGCTAATTTAAAAACGCAACATCGTAAGTGCCTAAATTAAGATGCTGGAAACACTGCGTAATATTAATACTTTGCCCTTCGTCTATCACAGCAACTGCAGACAAATGTTGGGAAAAGCAGACAAAAGCACCACTCCCCATGTCTGTGCCCCCAAATTATACTGTTAGGAGGCCCCCTTTGAATATGGAAATTGGCAATTTTCTGGGGTCTCTTGAGCTTACTGTCTTCTCCTTGTGGCAGGTTTCACTTGTAGCAAAAGAACTTGCCATGAATGACTTTCTGTTGCATCAGCCATCCTATGGCAGCCAGGATTTTGGAGTCCTTGCTGGACCCAGCAGTCCTTTTAGGTCACTGCCCTTTAAGTCTGGAAATGACTTCAGTTAAGACCGAGACCAATGACAGAACCGTAAGCAGATTTTATTGACTGAATGATGCCCCCACAATCTGGGAGGCAGGTGGTATCCCTAATGCTGTGAGAAAGACTTTCACAAATATTTTATGCGCGAAATTCCTTTTTCAATTAGTTCTGTACCCCTCCCAACACCACACCATAACTGCTCAGACATTAAGGGTGTCTGAGGGACAGGAACAATGACAGTGGAGAGAATAGTAACGGGAGTGATAGAAAAAATTGACTTGTAATATTGAATTTTGTTCTGAACATTCTCCATGAATTACCACCATGTAGTGGGAACAGTCTCTAAAACTGCCTTATTTGATGCTCTATATTCTCTTATTTGATGCTCTATATTGCTAGATCATATTCCTTGATGCCCTTGTGCCAAACATCAAAAATTGAAAATTACTTAGATCTTACATATGTCTTGTCTACAGGGACATTGCATATGGATACTTAACACAGGAGGCTCTGCACTATTAGTGGAGAACTGGAGGAACCAGTTGGCTGTTTACAATGCTTCCACTACTGATAATGTCAGCTAATGGAGAGCAAGTAATCCATATTTTCTACCTCACATAATAATTAGCATCAGGCCTTGTCCTGATTATTGATATTACCCCACTTCCGCTACAAACACCTCCAATTCTCACAAAGTGTGTGGAGACCTCTCCTGGTGTCTTGATTATGGGTATCAGTCACACTGCCCTAAAATTTCGGTGCACATTGGGAGTGGAAGAGTGAGTGGCTAGAAGTGAATGTCTGGGGGCTTGGAACACATCAGTGATCAGTGACAAACATCTCTTTGTTTGTCTCTTTGGTGCTGTGTGTTTTCCAAGGACAGTGACAACCACTCCAAATCCTGTAAATTAGCTTTAGGATGTAGAAGTAATTGAGTTACAAGCTGGCACCCACACTGCTGATGAGTGAGTTGCTGTTTGTCTGTGGATGGGCTCTTCCTTCTAATGATTGTGCAGTTGTGTCAAGCTGCTCTCCTAGGAGATAAAGCATAATGGGCAGAAGAGAAAATTTAAGGACATTAGATGATTTAGTCGGCTTCTTGGGGTGGGGGGGGGGGGGAGAAAAAGCGTCTTGCCCAGAGAAAGAATTCTACAGGAAAGTAATTTGATTTTACCAAATGACTGCAAACCCAGTTTCAGTGTTCTCCAGCTCTGTGCTTCATCATCTTTTCTCATGCCTTCCTACTCCTGAAATCTCATTTTCCCTCTGGTGTCCAGTGGTTTCATGTTGTCCCCAGCTCCCCAAAAGCGCAGGATATAACTAATTCTGCTTTTAACTCCTGTCCCCTTCTCCAAGGCAATATTATTTAATGAAAATAATCTTCTGCTAAGAATTTTTCCAGCTTTCCCAATAGAAATTTTCTGATAATCTAATTGGTATTAATGGCTTATAATACATCACAATTTCCAAGAGAATTTGTGATGTGCCAGAGGATAAATGACAGACTTTGAGGCACTGGGCACAGGGTGATGGGAGAGAGAGTCTTGGGGAGAAGTACTTTTCTGATATTCTGATCTTTTACTCAACAGGTGGCCTTATTCCCATGGCTTCCTCTTGTGAGAGTTGGATGTGGAGATGTGTTTTAGGCCATGATCTGGGACCATATCAACCAGAATCATTAGCTGGCCATGTGCATTGGTGCAGATGGAGGTTAGCAAACTCTCCTTTGAAGATGCCCAAAGCTAGATATGGCTTGTGTTGGAAGCCTGGCAGTGGCCTCAGGCTCTTGATTCAGATTTGGTCTTCTGTCTTCTCATGAGGAGTCTGTGGTCTCTTAGTCTGGACTAGGAGCCTGTGCTTTGGGGAAGACTAGGGAAGAAGGGGCAGTTCTCATCTTTATGGACTTGGTATTCTGTTTGGACAGACATGAAGTGAAAGAGGCAGTAGGCTGGTGTAAGCGGAGCTGTAGTCTGGGTATAGGAGGCTGAGGTTCTAGTCCTTGCTCTGCCTTTAATCCTGCACAGGCTAAGTCCTGGTTAACCTTGAGCAGGTCCAACTCCTTTCTCTGGGCATTGGTTTCTTCATCTATAAAATGGGAAGTTGGACCAGCTGAGCTCTCAGACTCCTCCCAGCTCCAATCTTGAGTATAACATAGGATTATTGCTTCAACCTATTATGATCCAGGGATTTCACAATTTTTTTTCTAATATATTAACCAAATTATTGCCTTCACTTTATACATGAAGATACTGAGCTTTAGAAGGTTTGGGTGAATTATTAAAGCTCCCAAGTGGAGGCTCTGGGGCCAGGACTAAGGCATCCCTGTTTCCAAAGACTAGGTCTTCTTCCCTTGCCACATTACCTTTGAACCGGAGAAAGACACGAAAGGCCAGGTTGGACTTTCTGCCTCTTTGCTAAGGCACCTCCAGGTTTACTTAAGGGCTACTATTTCTCTCAATAGTATCATCATCATAATATTCAGAGCAGCTAATATTCTTTAGCCCTTACTGTGTGCCCTTGAGAAGCTTACAATCAAGTTGAGGAGATAGATATACTTATGTGAAATATTTAGATAAAACCATGCAAATTGTTCAAATGAATACAAAGTTGTGTATTAAACCATGCTGATCCACTCCAAATGCTTTCATATTTTAGAGAAGTAATAGATGTGGTGGGCCAGAGAGCCCACATATGCCCCCTCCTACCTACTAGCCTTAATTCTAGTGCAGTTATGGGACTGGAAGGCTTTGGTATTAAAATGTACAGATGGAGCCCTCTGAATAATTTGTGTGGCTGCACAGTTTCATTGTCACAGGTGTTTGGGGTTTTCAGGAAGTGATTTAAGATCAGGAGATAAAGACTGTAATTATTTCCCCCAAATGCAAATGGGCATCTCTGATTACATTGGATATGAGTCCTCGTATTTTTTTGTTTGTTTGTTTCCTCCTAAAATACAATGAAACTTTATTTCCTGCTATTCCTCTCAAAAAATTGAATGTCCTAAAAAGCTTAGCACAATGCAGTGATATAAGACATTGGGCAGTATATTCCTGAAAACTGCCTTGCGAAGATAACATAAGCTGAATAAATTTGTCTATTCAGCTTAAAGGCCAAAAATAGTGAGAGTGCAAGATAAAGAAACAGAGACCAAGGAGAAACTTTATTTTGTGCAAGTATGTGGGTCATTTGGAGGTTTCGAGAAAGCCACAAAGCAAACCACATTAAGAATTCCAGCTTTGGTGGATACCTACTTTGCTAAACTCCCATTGCTTTTACAACTGCACCAGGCCTTCCTCAGTCCAAGTTGGTATTTTCTACCAACTTCCGCAAAGATGTTACAATCTGCAAAGTTAGAATAAGTCTTTTCCACACCATTAAATTTTAACATTTCACATTTCCAAGTATTTGGCTACTAACACAGCATTACTTTTAATGAGAAATCTCAAAGCTGATTTCTCGCCAGCTGTCACTATTGAATTGCTTGATGTTAAATCCTTCAGCAAGACTGAGGGAGAGGGAGAAACAGCTATAAAGTGACATTAATGACTTAATCAAAATATGTTTGTTTGGAAATGTATAGACACTGCATGTTTACCATTTTGAAGGCAGTAAATTTTTTTTTTTGTTGGGACTTTTATTCATTCCTCTGGCTTTGGAGGCAATTATGAAATACTCTAAAACATGTAGTCATCTCTGAGTGTAGTTCACTGTTTTATAATATACATGAAGTCCCTTATCCTCCTCCCATCTGGCTTCCAAACATCTTATTCCATGGATCCTGAGTTATTGAACTATAGGCTCTATGCTCCTAAAAGTATTACTATCATTATTTTTTATATCATGTGAAAAAATTAGTTTTATGTGCCCTCCCAAGAGCAGGAGGGAGGTGAAAAAAAAAAGCAGGCACTTTACAGGACAGATCAGAAATCCAGGATGAAACCACAGGTTTAGGCCATTCTTGAAGAAGTGAGGTCATACATAAACTCCTGAGATGAGGAGAGCTGAGCATCTGGATCGACAGACAGCTGAGTAATGGTGTGCCATATACCACAGTCCAGAAGAAGAGAATTTGTGGTCCACATGTGACCCTGACAATCCAATAGCAACGTTTTCTCCTGGAGCATATTTTGATGAACAAAAGGGCAAATAAGTTTTAAGGTGATGTATTAGTTAGGGTTCGCTAGGGAAACAGAATCCATGAGAGAGATCTATAAATATAAGATTCATAAAAGTGTCTCACGCAACTGTGGATATGCACAAGTCCATATTCCGTAGGGCAGGCAGCAAATTGGCAACTCCAATGAAGATGTTCGAATGAACTCCTCAGGAAATGAACCGGCAACTTCAGTGAACTCCTCAGGAAACACTTCGCTGGTCAGCCAAAGAAGACGTGAAGGTCCTCTATCTGTCTCACTTAAAAGTCTTCAATTGATTGGATTAAATCCAGCTGATTGCATTCTCTCATTGTAAAAGACACGCCCTTTGTTGATGTCATCAATCACAGCTGCAGCCAATTGACTGATGATTTAATAAACCAACTAGTTGGTTTATTAACCAGCCACAAACCTCCTCGCAGCAATGGTTAGGCCAGTGCTTGCTTGACCACACAGCCTGGTACCATCACCTGGCAAGTTGACACATGAACCTAACCATCACAGGTGCTCTCCCAGAAGTCCTACCAAGTGGCTGTTTGAGCGCCTTTCATATGCCTATTCCTAAATAATAAATCAACGGTCTCACGGAAGGTAAACCTCACATCTCCATTAAACATATGAAAGGAAAGTGGCTGTTGCAGGCTAAGGGGTAAGAAGAACATGGGAAACAAATGTGGATTTAGAAGACTGGGTCAGTTTCTGTTGGCCATGCTCTGGAACATCCTGAGCAGAGGCATACTGCTCTCACAGCCTAATTTCTTTGGCAATTGGTAATCAGATCTTGCAGGGACCTATCTAAAGGCTGGCAGTGTTGACTTTTCTGGTCCCCTTTCTCTTTCTTTCTCCGCCTAGAAGTTTGCACAAAGTGTTTTCCACCCTATCTCCCATAGAAATACTGCATTCACATGCTGAATTATACTTTCTAAAACCCCACATCACTATTTTCTGTAGGTAAATTGTGTTTCTTTTGTTTAAACTGCAACTTTTGTGAACTCTTTTTTGGAAAGTCCTAACCCCTCTTTATTTACCCAATTGACTTCTCATTCTTTGTTGTTCCCTCATTTCCCTAATTGAGTTGACTTGTGGCCATTTTCTGTTATTTCCCTCCTTCCCCCATGTAATGTGGATGTGGCTCCCTGCCCAAGCCACTTGGTTCTCTGTAGACTGTACCAAAGCATTAAAATTGACACCTGTATTACTAAGGGAGTGCCACCTAATCCTCCACTTAACATCAGGTAGTGATCAAGCTGGGTAACTTTTTATTAAGCAATAGAAAATGCTTTAAAATATTACTTCAATATTCACTTTTAAACTTCAAAGACAGAAGGGAGGGACTGGAAATTGTGGTTCATCTTAAGTTTTCTTCAAAACATGACCTCAGGATAGGAAAATATATATTTGCAATCACTGAAGCTGTGATTTTAGGCAAGAAAAAGAAATAAAAGGCATCCAAATTAGAAAGGAAGAAATAAAACTTCCCTTATTTTCAGATGACATAATTTTTTATACAGAAAGTGTGGCTTTGTAATAAGTTTTAAGAT
Organism: Choloepus didactylus; assembly: GCF_015220235.1. Taxonomy (NCBI): domain Eukaryota; kingdom Metazoa; phylum Chordata; class Mammalia; order Pilosa; family Megalonychidae; genus Choloepus; species Choloepus didactylus. The sequence continues at coordinate 156,007,446 of NC_051307.1, read as the reverse complement.
TGGGAAGTGTGAATCTTCCAATTTCATCCTTTTGAAAGATGGATTTGGTTATTTGGGGTCCCTTACCCTTCCATATAAATTTGATGATTGGCTTTCCCATTTCTACAGAGAAGGTTATTGGAATTTTGATTGGGATTGCATTGAATCCATAAATCTCTTTGGGTATGATTAACATTTTAACAACATTTAGTATTCCAATCCATGAACACAGAATGAACTTACATTTATTTAGTTCTTTGATTTCTCTTAGCAGTGTTTTGTAGTTTTCTGTGTACAAGGCATTTACATTCTTGATTAGATTTATTCCTATATGTTTGAGTCACTTAGTGGCTATTTTAAATGGATTTTTTTTCATGATTTCTTCTTTTGATTGTTCTTTGCTTGTGTATAGAAACACTACTGATTTTTGGGTGTTGATCTGGTACCCTGCCATTCTGAGGAATTCATTTATTTATTGGTGCTAGGAGCTTTTTTTTCTGTATTTGTCAGAATTTTCTGTGTAAAAAATTATGTCATCTGAAAATAAGGGAAGTTTTATTTCTTCCCTTCTAATTTGGATGCCTTTTATTTCTTTTTCTTGCCTAATTTCCCTGGCAAGAACTTCCAGTACAATTATGAATAATAGTGGTGACAGTGGGCATCCTTCTCTTGTTCCTGATTTCAGAGGGAAAGCTTTCAGTCTTTCCCCATTAAGTAGGATGTTAGCTGTGGGTTTTTCATGTATGCCCTTAATCATAATGAGAAAATTTCTTTCTATCCCTAGTTTTCTAAGTGTTTTAATCAAGAAGAGTGCTGGATTTTGCCAAATGCCTTTTCTGCATCAATTGAAATGATCATGTATTTCATTTCTTTTTCCTTCATTCGGTTAATGTGGTATATTACATTAATTGATTTTCTTGAACCATACTTCATAACAGGGATAAATCCCACTTGATCATGGTGTATAATTATTTTAACATGCTGTTGGATTCAGTTTGCTAGTAATTTGTTGAGGATTTTTGCTCTATATTCATAGGAGATATTGGTCTATAATTTTCTTTTCTTGTGGTATCTTTCTCTGGCTTTAACGTGAGGCTGATGTTGCCCTTGAAGAATTAATTAGGGGGTATTCCTTCCTCTTCAATTTTTTGGAAGGGTTTGAGCAGAATTGGAGTTAAGTCTTCTTGAGATGTTTGGTAAAATTCCCCTGTGAAACCATCAGGTTCTGCTCTTTTCTTTGTTGGAAAGTTTTTGATTATGATTCAATATCTTTACCAGTAATTAGTTTGTTGATACTATTTATTCTTGAGTAAGCATAGGTAGTTTGTGTTTTTTTAAGAATTTATCCACCTCATTTAGGTTATCTAATTTATTTGTGCGCAGTTGTTCATAGTGTCATCATACAGTGCATTTTTTTATTTCACTGGGTTTGGTAAAAATGCTCCCCTTTTCATTTCTGATTTTAATTATTTATATCCTCTCTCTTTTTTTCCTTGCCAAGTCTAGCTAAAGGTTTATCAATTTTATTGACCTTTTCAAAGAACCAACTTTTTGTTTTGTTGATTCTATAGTTTTTTGTTGTTGTTTTCTATTTCATTTATCACTGCTCTAATCTTTGTCATTTCCTTCCTTTTGCTTGCTTTGGGTTTAGTTTGCTCTTCTTTATCTAGTTCTTTCAGTTTTCAGATTATGTCTCTGATTTGAAGTCTTTCTTTTGTTGAAGTAAACATTTAGGGCTATAAATTTCCCCCTCAGCACTGCCGTCACTGGATCCCATACGTTTTGGTACATTTTATTTTCACTTTCATTCACCTCAAGATAGTTGTAAATTTCCCTTGTGATGCCATTTTCAACCAATTGATTCTTTAAAACTATGCTGTTTAATTTCCACATATTTGTGAATCTTCCATTTCTTCCTGTGTTATTGATTTCTAGCTTTATTCCTTTGTGGTTAGAGAAGAGACATTGTATGACTTCAATATTTTTAAATTCATTGAGAATTGCTTTGTGACCTAAAATATGGTCTGTCCTGGATAATAATCCATGTACATTAGAGAAGAATGTGTATTCTGCTGCTGTTGTTGGATGAAGAGTTCTATGTATGTCTGGTAGGTCTAGTTAATTTAGAGTATCATTCAAGTCTTGTATTCCCCATTGATCTTCTCACAGATGTTCTATCCATTATTGAAAGTAGTGTATTAAAATCTCCTACCCTTAATGTAGAACTGTCAATTTCTCCCTTCAAATCTGTCAGTTCTTGCTGCATATATTATAGGGCTCTGTTTTTAGGTACATATATTTTTATAATTGTTACATCTTCTTGTCTTATTGATCCCATTATCAGTATACAATCACCATCTTTTCCCCTTGTGACAATTTTTGATCTAAATTCTATTTTATCTGATATTAGTAAACTACCCCAGCTCTCTTTTGGTTACTACTTGCATGGTGTATTTTTCCATGTTTTCACTTTCAGCATACTTATGTCTTTCAATTTAAGGTCTCTTGCAGTCAGCGTGTAGTTGGGTCATGCTTTTTTATCCATTCTGCCAATCTCTGCCTTTTGATTGATGAGTTTAATCCATTTACATTTAAAGTCACTACTGATAATGCATGACTTTCTTCTGCCATTTCGCTATTTAAACTTTGTAAGACTTCTACCTTTTGTGCTGCTCAATTCTTCCATTAATGCTTACTTTTACATTTATTTAATTATTTTGTGTTGAACCATATTAGTGCCTTCTCTTTTCTATCTGGATATATTTTTCATATGTTTACCTTGTGGTTACCACGGGGTTAAAATTTGACATCCTAAGTATATAACAATCATACTTGGTTTGATACCAACTTGACTTCAATAGCATATATATGTATGCTCAGAGAGGTTAAGGCATGTATCCAAGGCCATAGAGATAGTTGGAATGTAAACCTGATTATCTAACTATAAATCGTAAGCTTTTGACCATTGAGCCTTGTGCTCTGGAAAAGTGTTGAGGGAAGCCCAAGATAAATGAGGATTGATTCCCTCCTGTTGTGCTCAAGATGCTTAAGATCTCTTTGGAGAGACACAGAATTTGCCTCTGAAGGGTTTCTTATAACCCTGCCTGACTCAAATTCTTTGGGAAATGAAGCAGCATGGGATGCATAAATTCATCAAATGTAGGTTAAGTGACAATGTAAAGCATGGCAATGGAAGATCTGGGTGGCATACCCAAGCCTTTGTTAATGGACTGCTGTGCCATATTGGTCATGGTGGGAATAGAGTTAGAATAAGGACTGACTACTGTAGCTTGCTTCCAAATGATGGAGGAAAACATCTTAAAGTGGAGAATAGTCTTTTGTGATACTTTGATGCTCTGATTTTGGAGCCAAAGCAAGATAGCCTGTCAACAGCAATTGCCTGAAAATTATCTGATCTCTGGAAAAATACAAACCTTTTCCTTTTTTTTTCTCCTGTGCTAGCTCATCTCCCCATTAGCAGGCCAGCTCAGTGTGTTGGTGTCTGTTAAATAGATTAAGCATTCCTTTGTCTCCAAATGGATGGAGTTGTGGCTCACAGGCAGATTGGGAGCAAATAGACCCAAGAAACCAAATGCTAATGAGTAAATGTTATTTTCTGGTCAGCTGAGCATTAGTCTAACAATAGGCTTGAGATTAATATCGATTTTTGGGTAACAAATAGTGTGAGAAACATCTAGGAACCCTTGGCACTTCTGATATGTTTCTGAGCAAAAGGTTTGTAAATTCAAATTTGGAAAAGGAGTGGTTCATTTATTCTCCTTGACTGGTGGTAGGATGACATGAAGAAAGCAAACTCCTAATAGTGGAAGGATGCCACTTCAGCTGAAACATGAGAGGGCTGGTCCTCATTCCTATACTTCTGCTAACTCACTGGGGGTGACTTTGGACAAGTGCCTTCTCTCTTCTGGATCTTTACATTTTCTCATTTGGTAAATGAAGAGGTTTTAGTTAGGGCTCTTCTGTTGCAAGAAAAGAAACCCATTCAAACTCATTGCTGAGAAGGTATACAGATAATCTCATAGGAATTTGGGAAGAGCTAAGTCACCACTGTCATCAGGTTGGAGAGAACTTAAAGTTACATAAAAGGTCAGGCCACTCTCCTATGCCTATCTCTTTCGTATGGTTTCTTAATTTTCTTTGTGCACCCGTATCTTTCTCCCCTTTCTCTCAATTTTCTTCCTTTCAATAAACCAATGACTACATTGACCTTGGCCCTGTGTATTGGACAGGATGAACTAACTTACTCTGTGTAACAAACAAAACCCCAAGATCTCAAAGAGCATAATACAATAGAAATTTGTTACTCCTGCAAAGTTTGGTATGGGTTAGTGGCTCTCTAGGACATCTGTGTCCTAAGGGAAGACTCAGAAATTCAGGTTGCTTCCATTTTATAGCTGTGTCATCTGGAACATATGGCCAAAGAAGATGGAAGTATGGAAGTGGCACAACTGCTTTAACAGCCTGGAATCAGAAGAGTGATGACTCAGTTCTACTCACAGTCCATTGGCCAGAACTAGTCATGTGGTTTCAACACAACTGCAAGGGATTCTGCGACATGTAGAGGCACATATGAATATTTGATGAACACTAATTTCCTCTTTCACACTCTGGGTCTATAAAATCTCTTAGATCTAGTGTCCACAACTCATTAGTAACTTCCCTGGATATTGCTTAATTCAAATTATTGATAAAAGAAGCCACTGTTCCAGGTCCTCATTTCAAGCCAGATCACATGTATTATGTGTAGGCTGCTGGTCAGCCAACGAGCTCCCTACAAACGATTGTCTACCCTTAAGCCAGTCATTTGTGACTAGGAGGGAAATAGTCACATGGTATGCTGCCTCCTTGCACTAAGGTTAAGAGCTTGTTCTCTAAGAATAAGATGTGGACAGAGCTGGTATTCCCAAACAGAAGTCAAGAGACTTGTCCTGATCTCTCAGGGACTATCTATGACCAACGGCCAATGAATTAGGGTCAAGAAGCCTGTGGTGCCAGGAGGGGATGGACTGGCACATTTCAGTCAACCAAAACTTCCATGGATATTGCCTTTGGTCTCCATAATGACTGAGCAGGCCCTTGGAAAGCAGGGAAGGGGGCAGACAGAGACACATTGCAGAGAATTGTACCTCTGATTCCAAGTAAAACTTAGAAAATATTACTTTTGGTTTCCTAGTAAGTTTTCCCGTTAGAGGGAGGTAATTTCCTTGTATAAACAACAAAAACTCATAGCTGAAAGTCATTCTCTTCCCTTGACCCAGATTTCAAGATGTTGATAATAAGGCTCAAGAACATAGAAACCTCAGCACCACCCAACAGGTGGTGATGGAAGTGCCTTGGAAAGAGAACTGTGATGGTGCTATTCAGAATGGCATCTTCAGTAAACAAAGAATTACTAGATAGAATAGTTATGGAATAACCAGTAGTGGAAAGAGCACTGGAATGAGGCAAATTGGGGTCCATTATTCCCAGATCCAACACTTACAGTGTGAAAGCAATTTACTCAACCCCTCTGACCCTCAGTTTCCTCACCTGTCAAATAGGGATATTAATATCTATTTCTGTTGTGAGTAGTTGAAATAAAGCATGCAAATCACATAGTGCATTGCCTGGAAGAGAATGAATGTTCAACTGAAGGTAGCAATTAGCATTATTATTTTAATAGTCCCTTTAAGGCCAACTTCACAGGGGCCTAGGCTTTAGTTACAGCTTAGTCAGTGCAGCTGCACTGACTGGACAGAACACCTGGAGATAACTTAATTTGACAAAATGCTTGCTTGTACTCTCATCCTAGTCAGGGCCTGCTAACTTCTGAATTGTTTTCTCACTGTCTTCTGTGCTTTTTGCTGCAGAAATGAATGAATGGTGGCCTACTATGGGTGCACAAGAGGCAGCCCCACCCACTACCCTCCAAAATGGGCTTTGGGGGGCTTCAGGAGGCCAATTCTCTTTTGACCTCCCACATGTGCTGCAGTGCCCCAAATCCGATCATCATGGGTTCTTTGTGGCCTCTGTTAGAAATTATACACTCCTCTTTCTATCAGTGATGCAGATAACTGAGTTTATGTATTCGTATATTTTTGAGGGTCCTTGTAGAAAGTGTGTTACCTGGGATCTCTGAATCCTAGTCACAATACATCAAATGAAGTCTAAAGTCAGGTAATATGCTCATCCATGCCTAGATTGTCAAAGATAAAACAAAGTAGTTTTTGTGGTCTTGCTGAAGTCCTGGGACTCATACCCATTGTGCCAGGCATTTTAGAGAGCACCTACTGTGTACCCAGCCACAATTGCAGGAACTCTGGACTAGTTGAGAGAGACGATAAACATAGGGATAAGAAAGGATTCATAATACAAAGATTGTGCAACAGTAGATAGCAATACCAGCCAGTGACTGAAAAACAGTGTGCATTCTGATCTCCAGAGAACTGGGACATGATTGATGGAGCAGGTAGAGGGAACTGTGAAAGCTGATTTGAACTTTATCTTCACCTTGTTCTTATCAGGGAACAAGGAAAGACTTGTTCACATTAAAGGCTGGTAAGTTTAGCTGGAATGGAAGGAATTGTATGGCTTTAATCAGAATATTGCCAACTAATACGATTTGCTATCGTGCAGTTAGTAAGGATATCTTTCCCCTGCTGACTCCAACAGTGATAAGGGTCAAATGGCACCCTTCAAAGATGACCTGAATTCTTCCAAAGACCCTTCTCCCCTCCTGCCCTCCTATTCTAGGGGCAGTGGAGAAAGAGATAAACTCTCTGAAAGATGCCGCCCACACATGGAACAGCATTGTTCTTCTCCAAGCAAGAGCTGCCAGCAGCAGAAGTTTCTATTCTATTCCCAGTGCAAATATCAGAAAAGACTCAGGATTCTTTATTGGGTGCCAGCTAAGCAGCACCCAGCTGAGAGCAGCTCCCGTGTTTCTTGCCTCCCACCCCCAAGTCCACTGATTTACCCATGTGGGGGGATTCTTTGGGCTGACTTTACAGCTCTGAGAATTGTGCAAAATATAATACTTCCAGCTCACACCAGCTACCCGTGGATTTACCACAGAAAGAGTAGTTGTTCCACAGGTAAGAAAAACCCAAAGCCAGGTAGGGTAAAAGGAGAAACTGTTGCTGAGATAGATAGACAACAAAAGGCAAAAACAGAATCTCTTTGTTGGTAACATGGAGGGAATCCTATTCAGGACAAGGATTCAGAATGACTTAGAAAGAAGGGTTCTATTAGAGTCTTTAGATATTTCCAGATTTAGGTTAAAGTAGGGACTAATGGCAGTTAAGTATTAGTGAGATAAATACCAAGTTTATCCAGAGGCTCATTTCTTTTAAATTCATTCTCTTCAGATAGACCATCTTTAAATATTCTCTCTGACTTTAGCTGTTTCACTAGAGTTAATTGCAGAGTGCATTCACATACCTGTTAATGACTATTCTTATGACAGATCCTGGTTGAAAATCAAGGCTTTCACCAAGACTCATGCCACAAATACAAGTGGAGTTCCTGGAATGAAGGCATCATATCCGATGACAGCCTGAAACTTTCAACCAAAACATTTAAAGGAACAACCATAGCATGGTACACATTTAGGTGGTTTCAATAATAATTAGTAATTGGACAGCATCCACCATTCCTCTTTGTCTAGGCCTGAGTCCCCCGCTGGAGGATAGCTGTGCACCTTTTCCTCCTAGCTGCTCTGCTTTATATCCTCTCCCACTTTGGAGAACAGTGGAAGGTTTGACATTCACCTCTCAGGCCTTAAGCTTCTGGGCCAGGCAAATTTCTAAGAGTCATTCATTGAAAAATATTTATTGAACATGCAATCTGTACCAGGCACCTTCCATGATGTAGCTGTATTGTGGAGGAATATGAGGCAGTGTGAGATGTTGTTTAATTAGATTCCCTGGTACCTTAGGCTCCAGCTTGCTGGAGACTGTAAGATACAGCAGACCTCACAGCCTGGAAATGTACCTCCTGCATCCTGGGACAAGCACCTGAGCCTCAGGGACCTGCTTTCCCCTTGCTCCCTGGCATCTCTATCACCATAAGTTGCTTTACTTCTTTGGAACACAAAGGAGCACTTTGAGCAGAAGTTGTGCTTGGTGACCTAAGAAGTTGGGGTGGGGGGAAAGGGGTGACACTGAGTCTATTCTACTTCAGTGCTGTAATCACCCCCGGTTCAGTCTGAAAGGGCTGGGGCTGCGGGTGTGATTTTACCTGCAAAACACCTGCAGAGCTTGGTGACTTTTTCTGCGGTGGCTCCCTTCCTTTTCAAATAGCTGTGCTTATGGCAGGCATTTGAGGCTGCTTCATATGGTCACATCTGGTCCTTCAAGCCCACACCTGGTTTTCTTCCTTCTACAAACAGCCCAGCCCTGAGCAACACACCTTTCAGATATGCAGATCCCCTGAGTAGTAGGTAACCAGGGCCCACTTCTGTTTGGAGAGAGATCCCTCCCACCCCCTACTAAGTGACCTGCATCATCCTTTAAATGTGCTTGCCCCATAGGACCAACACAAGGAAACCTCCCTAGAGCCTGCTGAGAATTCTCCCAAGATAAGGCAGATCTGATCAAAAAGAGTTTTATCCCCCACTGGTAAGGCAAGCACAGCATCATCTCAGGGGCCTTAACTTGGACCCACAGACCAGACACCCAGCTTTTCTGTCTTCTCAGAGGGCAACTTCCCTCACACACAGCTGAGCAGAATGCTGGATCTCAGTTCTCCCCGGCATCCCATGGCCCTCCCTGTCCCCTGGTGGTGATGGTGGGGGGTGGGGTGGGCCCTGCTCACAGCACCACACTGCCAGTTTCTGCCTGGAGTTCTAGGCAGTGGTCCATTCCAGAGGACAATGTGCCTCTCTGGGACGACCCACATGATGATGGGAGCATTTGTTAAATCTCCCCCAAACCACCCCAGCAGGGTGGATAGTGAGCGCACAATGCTCCTTGTTCCTTAAACATAATTTCTACAGAAGACAGGCCACTCACAAAATGGATATTCCTAAAAGCTAGATAGCAAAACTTCATGGTAGATTGTTGGAACACTGCAATAAAAAATAAAAGTTAAAATTATGAAAACATGTTAATTTTATCTTGTATTTAACAAAAATCATGTTAGAATGGCACCTATGAGTAACTTACACAAAGTTGAGAGTTGGTGATTTTTTCCCAACACTAATGTTAAGCAGCAAGGGGGATGTTTGAGTGAGGACTCACTTTAAAAGGGATTATTCAATTAATGATGTGGTGACTTCTTCTTTACACAACCTGAAGAATGTCAGGGCATTCATTGATGATAAAGATTCTCTTCAAGAGGCCTCCTAAATCTGTATGAATTATTTTGCTGGCTACTGGGCACTTGAGAAAAGCCAGAAGAGAATGTACCACAGGTCCCCCCTACCGCAGACTTTCTGCAGAGCCCACAGGGAACTTCAACAATAATGAGGCCCTTCTGCTTTGGGTGGGGGCAGAGAGTCCCTGTCATTTCACCACCAGTGTAGTGCAGACACACCTGTTCCTTTAAGCGCTGAATCTGATTGTCTCATGTTCATCTCTCAAGAGATTCAGTAATATTCTGAATAAACCTGAAACCTGCAACCCCCCCCCCCCCCAAACAGAAGGAAACATCCTTGCTGACCTCATTAGCCTGTGGAGTCAGTAAAGTCTGCAGGTAGTGTAGGGTTTGGGTCTTACCTCTCCACCTTGGAGCTGATCTGCAGGGTACTGGGGTCACATCACTCTCTAATGGCAGTTTCCCTTGTGCACTGAGGGGCATGGATTCACCATGCCCTTTGGGATTAATAACACTGTTTTGTTCTCTTCCGTCTTCTTTATTATTCTTCGCAAGACTACAGGGAGATAGTGTCCACCTCCCAGTTTTATAGTGAAGACAAAGAAGACTTGAAAAACTTAAGGCACTTCCCTGAGACAACACAGCTGGTCGGAAGCAATTTGGGGGCTCAAACTGAGCTAAATCCATTGTTATTCTCTCTCATCATTCCCTTGTGGGGGGCAATGAAGGAGTGAACAGTGTTCCCTAAAGGATGGGTGGCCCCTTGTGTTCCAGGCATTAAATGTCCCTCCATAGTTTGCAGAAGAGTTAGAAATTAATTTTTCAAAGAGCATCCTCTTCTGAAATTTTAATGTTGACTCTTCTAGTAACTATACAATTGCAGGTAGAACTACCATATTGACAAGTCCAGTAGCTGAGACTTGCCTTTAAAAAATTCAGACATAACTTGGCATAAAGCCCTCTTGTTCTTTAAAGCACTCATCCTCAGCTTTAATGCTGTGTTATGAGTAACTACTTAGAAATCAAAGTCTCCATCATACTTGTCCAAATCATAAGGAGAAGGCTCTTTAAGGATTCCTGGGCAGTCTAGTCTGTCAATGGTGTCAATAGGGCTGAATCCACTAATCCCTCCAGCCTCCGCCTTCCTGACTCTTCCCTCCCCTGTCAACTAAATGCTGTCCCTGCGGCTTGGAGTCTCATCTCATCTTATAAATAGGACTCATCTGGATGTACTCACTGAGCTCCTCTCTTTGAAGTTTAGACTTTGGACTTCAGAAGATGAGCCAGAGAGAGGGAAACCCTCCAATCAGGAAAGAAAAAGCGACCAGCATTTGTAGCACCATTACTAAGTTCCCATGATGACGCTGGGAGAGCTTCATTTATACCCTCTCATCAAAGGGCTGCTGTTTGAGATGGGTATCATGATCTCATGTTAAAGGTTGGGAGAGTACATCTCAAAGGTGTCCATTACCTGTTCAAGCCAGGCAACTATGAAGTCATAGAGCTCAGATATGATTGCAAGTGACTGGGACAGGTGCAGCTCTAATGGTGGATTCCCAGGCACTTTAGTTCATGGATTAAAGGTTTGGTTCTGTGGGTCTTTCTTGGGTCTTAGCATGTTGTATTGTGGAGATGATCTCTTTCTCTTCCTTGTCCAAATGTGAAAGGAAAAGACCACCTGCCTCATGCTCCTCCCCTAGTCTTAGTTTTCTGGCCCAGAGCTACTTCCCAGAAGTCCAGTGTTACTGTGAAGGAGCATGTTCACTTCCAGAAAGGTGAGGAACCTCAGCACATGTCACTGCGAGTGCCTTGACATTGCTGCCGGGTGAGTCTGAGACTCATGCTGGGGGAGGCTGTAGCTGGTCCCTTGGCCTGAGGAGCCTGGAGGCTCTAACTGGGAGAGGGGCTCTTGTCTCACTGGGGGATAATCTGCTGTGGTCTGTGTAGAATTGGGTGGAGAGTCTCCCTCCCTGTTGGCTCTGGAGGTCAGCAATGGATATGGTGGGGGTATAAGCCTTTTCTAAAGAGTCCACTCTTTGGTCTTTTCAAAGCTATTTGATTTAGGGAAGTCACCTATGGTTTCTGTGCTCCATTAAAGCACTGGCTCCTGGGATTACTTTAGAAAGGCTTGGAGAATTTTTAGGAAACTGAGGAAGTCTCCAGGGTTGGTAGAAAGACCCACTGTTTCCAGTGGAAGAATATTAAAGCAGCACAGAAGTGGAACCAAAGGATCATCCTACAGCAAAATGAGGCCGTGGGCTTCCTGTGATCTACCAGGAAACCATGGCTCCGGTTCTGGTTTTGCAATCAACATTCTAGTGACCAAGGGGAAGTGTTCTCTAGGGCCCACTTTCCTCATCAATAAATTAAAAGAAATTTGCTAAAAGCTTTCCAGGTTTCCCCTCAGTTCAACACTTGATTGTGATCATCTCTCCAGCTGTGCTAACCCTCATACGCCTTCCCAGGATCATGATTCTCAGAATTGTTTATGCCCAGATGTCAGTAAAATATTTTTTTTTTACTTTAAAGGGCTGTAGATTTCAAGTCACTGTTACTGCAACATCTGCAAATTTTGGAACATTTCCATTTTAACATTCAGATTTTACCTCATATTTCTCAAAGCTTTTATTTTGAGGACCATGCTATTTAGATGGGTCAGTGTGTCTCTGGGCTTTTTAATCAGGATGAGCTTCTTGATTTCCAAATTTATGTCAAGATGGCCAATATATTCCTTAAGGGACTGCCCACTCTCCGATCTTTAATACAGGAAATTCAGAAGATAGGGGAGTGGGCCGCTTAGTAAAGAGAAATCTCATAGCATATTTGCACAGTAATATTTTGGCAATAAGCAAAGAGGGAAATGTAAACATTAAGCACCAT